>NC_081409.1:689691926-690291926 GCF_030272615.1 Cryptomeria japonica
ATGAGTACTCTCACATCTCCAAAGCATTTTTAACACCTATGACTGAGCTTCCCCTGAAACTGTGTTGGGATAAATATTGTCTGCCAAAGGAAGACATCTACTCTTGGCTTGCGATTTAGAATAAGCTCCTAACTGTAGACAAATTCAGGAGGATGGGGTATGAGGGCCCTAGTAGATGCCCTCTCTGGGAGGCAGAGGAGGAAGACACCAATCATATCCTCCTTAACTGCCCCTTTGCTAAAAAATGTTGGATCTGGTTCACCAACAAACTTGAATGGTCTACGGCCTTCCCCCACACCATCTCTAGAATGCTCAAGGCCTGGCCTCTCCTTAGGCGTGGCTACCTCTTTGAAGGTTTATGGACAACTCTTTCGTCCTTCATTATGTGGGAACTATGAAAGGAGAGAAATAAATGTCTCTTTGATAATGAAAAACTTGAGGTTCCCAGAATCATTAACAGGATACAGTCAGCTATCATTGAGCTCATGAACAACCGACTATCATCAGGCACATTGAAGAATACCTCTATCACTCATTGGGATGAAAAGATGAAAAAACGTTGGGTAGGCTTATCCTTTCCTCCCTTTGTAGGAGAGGGTCCTTCTGCAAGTCTTTGATCAAGGGATGCATGCAGATGGCACCCCCAGGTAAAGGGTGGATGAAGCTAAACTTTGATGGACCATCCTGTGGCAACCCAGGGAAAGCAAGGATCAGATGTGTTGTTCATAATTAGGAAGGCAAGGAACTAGCAACCCTTGCCTCTTCAGTTGGCATCAACACCAACAATTGGGTAGAACTTAAGGCCCTGGTGGAGGGTCTACATTTATGCAGGAAACTAGGAGCTAAGAACTTGGAAATTCAAGGAGATTTAGCTATAATTGTCAATGCTCTAAGGAAAGGAAGTATGCATGATTGGAGACTAAATACTTTGCTATCAAAAGCTCTTCACCTGTGCAGAGATTTTTATAGGTTCACAGTCAATCATATCTATAGGGAGGGCAATAAGAGAGTGGATGAGTTGGCCAACTTGGGAGCCGATGGCATTAATCTCCTATTTGTGCCACCTTAAGGCAACCCCTCTTTTGTTTTCATGTCCTAAGTGGTAATTAGCATGTTCCTTCTTTCATCCCCTTATGTTCCTCTTGCCCAGACTCTGTTTTAACCCCCTTATTTATCCCTCTTCCTGCTCCCTGTATTTTTGTATAGATACTTAGGCAAGCATTTAGTTTAAATACTGGCTTTTCAACATATCTCCATTAACTAACATTGTTGGTTTGAATATCACTATTATCAAGTATTTCCTTCATTCATCGAAATACTGTATCTAGTCACTAGGGCTACCTCCTTTCCGTTACCTATTTGATATCCATCGGGTTTTATGTCAAAGAAACCTTTGGCTTCTGCGACCTCCTTTATTCTCCCACTGAAATTCTTCTTCCATTGATTCTACTAAGCCCCGTCGATGTATGGATCTATCATCTCATCGAAGCCTTTCTTTAGCCTCTCTTATCGTCTTCCACCAATAAAGTCGTATCGGCAAAATAATGCATATCAGAGTCTTTCCCATTAGCATCCTCGAATCCTATTTCCTCATCGATATCTTTTGTCGATGTAACTTCCTTTTGTCTGATCGACCATTTCCTTTCAATAAGAACATTTCTTCTTGTGAGTCCCTATGCACCGAGGGTATTATCTCCTCAAAGACCTTTCCCCATTGATGAAAACCATCCCCGCTTCCCTCGATATCTTTTGTCAATGGATTTAGTGTCTTCGATGAGTCCTTTGTGAAGCTCATCGACATTTCCTTTCTTCGATTTCCCTTCTATATCGATGAGACATTTTTGGGTCTCATCGATACTATTTGAATCCGGATATATCTATGTCATAGAAACCCTGGGCTTCGGTGACTTCCTTTATCCTTCCAGTGAAACACCTTTTCTATCGACATCACCACACTCCTTTGGTGAATGGGTCTATTGTTTCATCGATGCCATCTTTTTTCTGATGATTTCTTTTTCATCGATGAGCTCATTAGTAATCTTCCTCGATGAAGTTGCTTCGGTAAAACCACACATTGGTAACTTGCCTTTTAGTCTCCATGACACTCATACTCTTATCGATATCTTTTATCGATGTAGCCTCCTTTTGTTCAATCGATATCATCCCTTCAATAAGATCATTTCTTTCAATAAGCTCCCTTCATGTTACGCCAATGGTATTATTTCCGCGGAGGCCTTTTCCCATCAATGAAGACCACCTTTGCTTTCTTCAATATTCTCTTCTAGGGGAATCATTGCTTCCAATGAGTCCCTTTCAGAGTTCATCTATGTTCGCATTCCCTCGATACCCTTTTCATATCAATGAAAATCTCTTATGCTTTACCGACCCTTTGTCTTTCGATGAAACTGTCACTATCAGACAATATCCTTGGTATCTCTTCGACACCCTTCTTATCTCGAATAGTCCTATCAATGAAACCTTCCCAAGTTTCTTCGATCTCATCTTTTCGATAGATCTATCTCCTTTGGTGACCGATACCATAGTTTCTTCGGTAGCCTTGCTTCATCGATGGAACCTCCTTTGGTTTCCTCGATATTCCTTCTTTCGATGAAAATATCACTTTTGATAAGTCCCTTTTGAAGTTCATCGAGGCCCAAGTATATTCGTTAAATCATCTTATCAATGAATCAATGATAGGTCTCTTTGATTCAACAGGTGTACCATTTTGGTAAAATTAGAAATCTTTATGTCGATGAAACCTTGGGCTTCACTGACCTCCTTTACTTTTCTATCAAAAGTCCTCTTCCATTGATATCACTATGCTCATTGATGAATGGATCCATAGTCTCATTGAATCCTCTCTATCCTCTCCTGCCATCTTTCACCAATATAGGGGTATCGGTGTAACATCGCATATCGGAGACATGACTTTTAGCCTCCTTGAAACCTATCTCCTCACCGATATCTTTTGTCGATGTAACTTCTTTTTGTTTGATCGACCTTTGTTCTTTCAATGAGAACGTTTCTCCCGATGAGTCCCTTTGTATCAATGGTATTATCTCCATGATACACCTTTTCTCGACAATGAAAACCATCTCCGCTATCCTTGATATCTTCTCTCGAGGGAATTACCATCTTCGATGAGTCCTGTCTGAAGTTCATCGGTGTTTCCTTCCTTTGATAGTCCCACCTTTTTGATAAGACATCGTAGGCTCTTACAATAGAGCTTTATATGATTGGAAGTTTATCTGACATTACACAGACTTAGGGGATTAGGTGGCTTGCATGCACAATTTTTTAGGTTAAAATCTACCTTAAATACCCATCTACAGCTATAATCCTTAGTTGGACTCAGACATGACAAAAGTCCCATTTACCCCCTTTTGTTATTGTATCCTAGATACCATCCATTTGCAGGGATAGCATCCAGGTACATAGGCAAAAGGTGGTAAACAGGTGATTCATAACTTTGGATGATCACTTCTCATTTAGCTTCCTCTAAAGCTATTTCCTCATCGTCATCTTTGATCAATGTAGCTGTCTTTTTTCTGATCAACATTTCTTTCGATGAGAACTTTCCTTTCAGTGAGTCCTTTTTATGTTGCACCAATGATATTATCTCCTCGAAGCCCTTTTCCCGTCGATGAAACCATCTCCGCTTTCCTCAATATCTTTTGTCGATGGAACTACTGTCTTCGATGAGTCTTTTATGAAGTTTATCAATGCTCCCTCTCTTCGATGGCCCTTCTATATCGATGAGACATCGTTGGGTGTCATTGATACTATTTGAAATCAAATATCTTTATGTCGTAATAACCCTGGGCTTTGGTGACTTCCTTTATCCTTCCATCAAAACACCTTTTCTGTCGACATCAGTATACTCCTTTGGGGAATGGGTCTAGTGTGTCATCGAGGCCATCTCCCTTTTGATGATTTCTTTTTTCATCGATGAACTCAGTAGTAATCTTCCTCGATAAATTTTCTTCGATAAAACCACACATTGGTAGCTTGCCTTTTAGCCTCCTCGAAATGCATATTGATATCGATGTAGCCTCCTTCTATTTGATCGATATCACTCTTTCGATAAGATCACTTCTTTCGGTAAGCTCCCTTCATGTTGTGTCAATGGTATTATTTCCTCGGAAGTCTTTTCCTGTCGATGAATTTTGTCTCTGCTTTCTTCGATATCGTCTTTCGAGGGAATCATTGCTGTCAATGAGTCCCTTTTAGAGTTCATCAATGTTCCCTTTCCCTCGATTCCCTTTTTCATATCAAGGAAAATCTCCTATGTTTTATCAACCTTTTGTCTTTCGATGAAACTGTCACTATAGACCAGTATCCTTCTTTTCTCGAATAGTCCTATCGATGAAACCTTCCCCAAGTTCTTCAATCTCATCATTTCGATAGAACTATCTCCTTCGATGACCGATACCATAGTTTCTCTAGGAGCCTTGCTTCATCGATGGAACCTCCTTTGGTTTCCTCATTATTCCTCCTATCGATGAAAATAACACTATCAATAAGCCCCTTTTGAAGGTCATCGAGGCCCAAGTCTATCTAATAAATCATCTTATTGATGAATCATCGATAGGTCTCTTCGATTCAATAGGTGTACCATTTCGGTAAAATTAGATATTTCAGTGAATGGTTAGTGTGCACATCTGATGGGTTTGGTTTCGGCGAAAACTTTTAGGTTTTGGATGATGGTGGAAATGTCAAGGAACTTTCAAAACTCTTATGGGTAGGCTTGATATACTTAAAAGCTCTCCTATTACAATAAGGGCCTTGATGGCTTCTGAACCATTTTTCTTAGGATGACAATTCCCTATGATCCCTCTACAGAAATATTTATGGAGTTTGCCTCGTAAATATTTATTGAGTTTATGCTCTTTGATAGGTAATCACTCTCGCATTATGTATCTAGATTTTTTTCCTTTTGAGACTAATATTTTGAGCTGTCTATCCTTACAGGGTGTCCATCTAGGCAGGTATGATATTTTGTTCGGTTTTCCTTGTCCTAACATTCTGGAGAAAGATTTTCTCTAGATTTTGTGCAGCATAAGGAGTAGAGCATTCTTATCCATGTGTTTCAAGAATTGCAAGAATGG
Source organism: Cryptomeria japonica (assembly GCF_030272615.1). NCBI lineage: Eukaryota > Viridiplantae > Streptophyta > Pinopsida > Cupressales > Cupressaceae > Cryptomeria > Cryptomeria japonica. Next base: position 689,697,035 of record NC_081409.1, read on the forward strand.
CCGCCCACAAATGGCAGTATCTCCCCAAGAGATGGGCAATCGGCTACTCGACTTCACACAGAGGATCTCTCAACACAATCTTCATTATTTGGGACATGTTCCTTTTGTGATCTTGTATCTCCATTATATAATGCATTCTTAATTTTTTCTGATCCTTGAAGGATCTGAGCTAGACTGAAGGTTTTCTTCCCTCCATTCTTTCCTACTGGTGCCCACACCGAATTGAGGTGTAAATGTAAATCTATCTATTTTTAAATTAATAAAATTCTTTGGCCTCGGCCTTTTATCGATAAAAAAAATAAAAATTAAAGAATTTATTGGGCGAATTATTTAATTATAAGGTTGCATTGACTTTATAGAATTAAATTATTGATCTTTAGTTAATGAGATTTATTGAAAATGTTCAGTAATAAACTATTAATTTTTAGGAATATTAAATCGCTCAGGAGCGTGGGAAAAGTCCTAAGCCTCCTAATTAAATTAAATAATCTATCGCTCGCATTTGAGGCCCTTTCACATTTACACTTTAGATATCTTTTAGTGAAACAAATTAAGTTATCACGTCTATTTTAACATAGGACATTAGAAATTTAGTGTTATAGAAAAAAAATGTTGTTGTGTTTTTGCCTAAAAGTTTGGGCATCATAGTGGTTTAACATTTATTGGGTTTTCCATTTATTTATTTTATTTATTAGCCCTTTCTATTTTAATTATTGGTTGATGAGTTTATTTATTATTTATTATTTTATATTCTTCCTACCCATTTATTTATTTATTATTTATCTTACCTACCCTTTCTCATTATTGAGTGTGAGGTTGGCTATTGTAATAATATTATTTTATATTATTATTGTTTTAATTTTTGAGATGGTTGGTAAGAAATATATTATTTTGGATTATTTTAATTGGGTCTATTTAACTACACCTTTATATTTTATTTAATGGTTATTATTATTGAATTTTCATTTTCCCATTTGGTTTAATTATTTATCTATTATTTAAATATTCACCCTACCTACCCTATTTTATTATTAGTTGAGATATTTGAGTAAGTTAAGTAATATTATTTTATTATTATTATCACCTCGAATTTGGTAGGGTTGGTATAATTAATAATATTTTTAATTATTTGATGTCGGCCATGATGGATTATGGTTTTGGATTAATTCTTATATATTGAGTTTTCTGCTCTTTGTCGGGGGTTGGCTTACATGAGAAAAGTTTGCATTTGGAAGATTTTGGACTTTGGGAGCTTGAATTTGGATTGTGGTTGAGTTAAGGATTGGCTTGTGATTCATCAAATTAATTGTCTTTCCATAACTTCAATTTGCCAGGTTGGAGAATTAATCCATTTGAAGTTCACTTTTGAAAATGACAGTCTATGGAAGATTGTTTATAGGAATGGGAATTAATAGATTTTCTATGTGATTTTGACTATACACATTTAAGTATACAAATATGAATCTTGGGTTAAAAATGTATTCTCTATGCCAACACATCATGTATTTAAATTTTCTAGTAATAGAGGCGCTAACCCATTATTTATCTACATTGTTTGATAACATAGACACTAACTTGTCATGTATTTGCATTGTCTGATAATAAAAGTGCTAACTTGTCATGTATCTACGATGTCTAGTAACAGAAGCACTAACATGTCATGTATCTACGCTATCTGGTAACAAACGTGCTAACCTATGATATTTATCTATTATTTAATTTTACAAATGCACTGGCCTGCTCTATTTAATGTTTGTGATCTTCTTCTCAGTATGGGTCAATTTTCTTTGAATTTGTCTTTTGTACTAGAGGTGAATTTTCAATTCCCTTGTAATCTATGAGATGGTTTAATTAATTTATGCTGGATTTTAGTTGTATTTGATGGTATTTCATGATCTAGCAAGATATATTTTCCTTGTTTGACTGATTATATATTTTTATGATTACAACAAGATGATATTTCCTTGTTGAGGATGTTCTATTGTCTCATGGTTGAGAAAGAGGTATCATCCCTTTCTCATTCTTTCAATTTTTCTTGATGCTCTTGGTTTCCATGTAATTTTTTATTTTCATATTTGACTATTGATTCATTGAGGGTGGTTTTATGTGACTATTTCTTAATGTTTTTTATTGATACACTTTGAATGTGCTAATCTACATCAAATATGCACTAACCTGAGGATTATATATGCTAACCTAAGGGTTATATATGGTCTTTGGGATTTTTTGAGACTTTCCTAATTTTTGTTTTCAAACTAGGTAGAGTGGGCTTCCATGAGCCTACCAAGGTCATGAGGAATGGACCACTAGGATTCCTTGTGATAGGATCCAAGTCTAGACCTATAGGACAACTCATTGGAAGCTTATGGTTTAATCAAGTGATAACCTAATAATTTAATATTAGGTGGGTTGGGTAGTAGTAATTAATCTTAATAAGATAATAAATATTTTGATGGTACCCCTCTCATGTCTTGGGGGGCTTGTATAGGCTCAAAATAAGGTATAAGAAGATTTTGTAACTAGATAAACCGAACTCCCTTGATTTCTTAAAGGTTGAGATGGTTCGGCATGTGTTTCACAGATGGTGGAATTGAGTTCTAAGATATCTTTTATTATTGGTGATAGCATGTGATACACTCTTCCCTACATGTACATCCTAGTTCCTTGTGCCTTGTTGTTATAGTGCCTTTGGATGTTTTATGCATTTTATTTGTCCATGTGATGTGTTGGAGTTATTGTTCTTCTAATTTTTATTTATGGAGATTTGGTTGTATCCTTTGGTTGTTAGGTTTTACCTTAGATATAGAGTGTGTGTGTGTGGGATCTTGTATCATCTCCTAGTATGGGGGGTGGTTCCTTAAGGTCCCACATGGTAGGGTGGTTTCATGCCATCTTCCATTGGGATGCCTTTCTCTTTGTTTGATGTACATTATGTGGATGTGGTTTCTTTATCTCTTTAGTTATGATTCTTGGAGTAAATTGATGTATTATAATTAATGTGGCATTACATTAGTAGGATCCATTAGATATAAGTACTTATATTTGGAGAAACTATGTATTATGAAGTAAAAGGATATTATATTCATGTGTAACACAAATAGTATATTAGGTTGTGATCATGATTCTTGTAATTAAACATGTTATATTCCTTGTAAGATCTATGTTGTATCTTGGATAGTGTTCATTTGTGGAAATAACGAATTGGATTTATGGTATAATTTTAGGATATCTTGGGTTAGTCTTGAATGGAGTAGATAATGAAATTATTTCCTTATCTTATTTTTTCTTTTGGTTATGGTTATGCATTCAGTACTAAGTGTTAAAATGTGGTGACTGATCAGCAAAGTACTGTACACTCAGCACGTATCCTCGCTGGGGTCTTTCGTTGATGAAAACCGACATTGTAATAAAACCCTAAAAAGGCCGACTTTGTTTATTGCCCTAAAAACACATGTTATAAGCGATTGGGATGCTTAAATCATTGTAAGGTTGATATACTATTTTTGCTGGATAATAAGAAATATTGGACGGCTGTGTATGGTGGACGTAACCCATTCTGGGTGAACCACATTAAATCTCTGTGTTATCTGTGTCCTATTTTATTTCTTTATCTTTTGTATTTAAATCTGCATATAATTGTTAGTTCGTATTTGCTTTGGATCTTCTTGAAACCCTAACAATTGGTATCAGAGCAAGGTTTTCTATAAATTGGCAGGACTTTCAGATTTGAGTGGGAGCAATGGAGGATTCCAAATTCAAGGTCGAAAAGTTTAACGGCCAGAATTATCAGTTATGGAAAATGCAGATGGAGGATTACCTATATCAAAAGAATTTGTGGCGGCCATTGGAAGGAAAGGCAAAGAAACCAACCACAATGTCAGATGAAGAGTGGGACATTTTAGATAGAAAGGCACTGGGATCCATTCAATTGTGCCTTGCACCATCTGTAGCATTCAATATAATAGAAGCAAAAATGGCTGTAGATTTGATGGCAACATTGGCTAAGTTGTATGAGAAACCCTCGGCTTCGAATAAGGTATTTCTTATGAAGCATTTGTTTAATTTGAAAATGAGTGAGGGAGGATCTGTAGCGGAGCACTTAAATGAATTTAATACAATTACCAGTCAATTGTCTTGGGTAAAAATTACCTTTGCAGAAGAGGTTAGGGCTCTCTTGATTTTATGTTCTTTGCCAGAAAGCTAGAATAGCTTGGTTATCACTGTAAGTAACTCCATCTCTGGTAAAAATACTTTGGTATTTGATGATATTGTTGGTGTTATCCTAAGTGAGGAAATGTGAAGGAAAAGCACAGGTGAGATTTCAACATCATCGGGTAGTGTTTTGAATGTGGAGAATAGAGGAAGATCAAAGGAAAGAGGAAAAGGCCCTGGGAATGAGAAGTAACGAGGGAAGTCAAAGAAAGGAGGCTCTCAATCTAGAGGAAAGAAATATTGTTGATTCTGCGAAAAGCCTGGTCATCTAAAGAAAGACTGTTGGTCTCATAAAAACAAAGGAGACAAAAATGAAAATGACAGTAAGGAAGCTAATATTGCAAGTAATACTTTACAAGATGCTTTAATCTTATGTTTGGATAATGTTAATGATTCCTGGGTAATAGATTCTGGGGCTTCATTTCATGCTACATCCCATAGAAAATATTTTTTAGATTATGTTCATGTTGATTTTGGACAGGTATATTTGGGTGATGATGAGCCCTGTCAAATTGTTGGAAAAGGAAAGATAAAGATCAAGTTGCAGAATGGTAATGACTGGTTTCTACAGGAGGTAAGACATGTTCCTAATTTAAGAAGAAATTTAATTTTTGCAGGGCAACTAGGTAGTGAAGGTTGCATAGTTACCTTCTCAGACAGTATGTGGAAGGTCACTAAAGGATCATTAGTAGTAGCTAAAGGTGCGAAGGTAGGCACATTATATCTGTGTACTGGTAACACTTACTCTACCTTAGCTGCTATAGATAAAGTTACTGCAGGGACAACAACAATAAATGTTCCAAGAACAGATTCGATAATGTGGCACCATAGGCTTGGGCACATGAGTGAGAAAGGGATGAAAATCCTTCACTCCAAAAATCTATTGCTAGGACTAAAGAAGATTGATTTAGAGTTTTTGTGAAAACTGTGTTTATGGTAAACAGAAAAGAGTTAGATTTCTCAAGGTTGGGAAAGAGAAGAAGAGTGAGAAGTTAGCGCTTGTACATTCAGATGTATGGGGATCGACTTAGGTATCATCTCTTGGTGGCTCTTGTTATTATGTTATTTTTATTGATGACTCAACCAAAAAACATGGGTATATTTCTTAAAACAAAAATTGGATGTTTTTGAAACTTTTAAGAAATGGAAAGCTTTGGTTGAAAATGAGACAGGAAAAAAGTTGAAGTGTCTCAGATTGGATAATGGAGGTGAGTATTGCAACAAAGCATTTGAAGATTATTGTTCCTTAAATGGGATTCGAAAGTAGAAGACAATTCCAAGAACTCCATAGGAAAATGGTGTGTTAGAGAGAATGAATAGGACTATCATGGAACGCGTGAGGAACATGAGATTGCATGTTGGATTGCCCTTACATTTTTGGGTAGATGTTGTACATACTACTATCTATTTGATAAATAGAGGACCTTCAACCCCTTTGGATGGTGGTATTCCAGAGGAGGCATGGACTGGTAAAAAGATAAATTATTCTTTTCTAAAAACTTTTGGTTGCGAAGCTTTTGCCCATGTTGATAAAGAAAACAGAACCAAGCTTGATGTTAAATCTCAGAGATGTACCTTCATTGGATATGGGATAGATGAATATGGCTATCGGTTATGAGATTTTGAAAATAAGAAAATAATTAGAAGTAGAGATGTTATACATACAGTTATATTCAATGAGAAGGTTAAGTATAAAGAACAGATGCAGGAAAAGAAGCATGAATAGGACAAACAAGAATATGTGGTGTTGGATGAGATTCCTAAAAATGAAATGCCACAGGTACCTGATGCTTAGCAACAACAGATTGTTCCACAAACTCTTGCAAGTGTTAGACATTCTACGAGGACAAGTAGACCCCCTGAAATGTTTTCTCCTTCTTTGTATTCTATTTTATTAACGGATTCTAGTGAACTAGAAGAATATGAAGAAGCAATGCAGGTGGATGCCAAACAATAGTGGCAGCTAGGCATGAAAGAGGAGATGGACTCCATGATGAAAAATAAGACTTGGGACTTAGTCCCTTTACCTACAGAAAAAGAGCCTTGCCTAACAAATGGGTTTATCGGCTGAAGGAGGAGGAAGGAGGTTAGAAAAGATATAAGGCCAAATTTGTGGTAAAAGGTTTTGCACAAAAAAAGGGTATAGATTATGATGAAATATTTTCTCCACTTGTAAAAAAGACTTCAATAAGAACTGTACTTAGTCTTGTGGCTGCAGATGATTTACATCTTGAACAATTAGATGTCAAAATAGCTTTTCTCCATGGAGATTTAGAGGAAGAAATTTACATGTTGCAACCATAGGGATATGAGGTCAAAGGTGAGGAGAACTTGGTGTGCAGGTTGAAGAAAAGTCTATATGGCCTAAAGCAAGCACTCTAACAATGGTATTTAAAATTTGATAGTTTCATGGATGAACACAGTTATCATAGATGTCATTCTGATCATTGTGTATATTTTAAGAGATTTGATAATGGTAGTTATATTATCTTGTTGCTTTATGTTGATGACATGCTTGTTGCTGGGTCTAACACGCAACATATAAATGATCTTAAACAGAAATTAGTCAGGTCATTTGCTATGAAGGATTTGGGTGTAGCTAAGCAAATTCTCGGTATGAGGATTACACAGGACAGGAAAAATAGAACCTTGAATTTGTCCCAAAGTGAGTATATAAAGAAGGTGTTGAAAAGATTTAACATGCAGGATGCAAAAGCAGTTAGTACACCTTTGGCTACTCATTTTAAATTGACTAAGGAGATGTGCCCAAAAGCACAGGAAGAGGTTAATAAAATGTCTAACATCTTGTATTCATCAGCTGTTGGCAGTCTGATGTATGCAGTGGTATGCACAAGGCCCGATATTGCACATGCAGTGGGAGTTGTGAGCAGGTTTATGAGTAATCCAGGTATGGAACATTGGAATGTTGTGAAATGGATTCTTCAGTATTTGAAAGGAACTACTACGAAGGCATTATGTTTCAAAGGATCTAATGCTGCTCTAAGTGGATTTTTTGACTCTGATCTAGTGGGTGATATTGATTCATGGAGGAGTACTACAGGGTATGTTTTTACTATAGGGGGAACTGCAGTCAGTTGGATTTCTAGGCTACAAAAGGTTGTTGCACTTTCAACCACTGAAGCTGAGTATGTTGCTGCTACAGAAGCTAGCAAGGAGATGATTTGGTTGCAATGTTTTCTGGAGGAATTGGGTCAGACACAAGAGGATAGCCCATTGTATACTGATAGCCAGAGTGCCATTCATCTTGCGAAGAACTCTACTTTTCATTCAAGGACAAAGCACATTCAGCTCAAGTACCACTTCATCCTGACTGTTTTAGAGGAGGGTCAGTTACGGCTTGAGAAGATTCACACAAGTGAGAATCCTGTTGATATGTTCATGAAGGCAGTTCCACGGGAGAAGCTGATTTCTTCATCAGTTTTTGTTGGTTTTCTTGATTGATAATTATGGAATTTATACCAGTCGAGTCCTAGTGTTTTATCCAGTGGATGCTGCATGTACAGTGGTGTCGTGTAGTATCAGTCTCCAAGTGGGAGATTGTTAAAATGTGGCAACTGATCAGCAAAGTACTGTACACTCAGCACGTATCCTCACTGGGGTCCGGGGCCGGGCAAGGGTTCGGGGGCGGAAACCCCCAAGAAAAGTGGGGGTTCTGGGGCGGGAGCCCCCTAGAAATTTTTTTTTTGTCATCTTTCATTGATGAAAACCAACATTGTAATAAAACCCTAAAAAGGCTGACTTTGTTTGTTGCCCTAAAAATGCATGTTATAAGCGGCTGGGATACTTAAAGCATTGTAAGGTTGATGTACTGCTTTTGCTGGATAATAAGAAAGATTGGATGGCTGTGTATGGTGGATGTAACCCATTCTGGTGAACCACGTTAAATCTCCATGTTATCTATGTCCTATTTTATTTCTTTATCTTTTGTATTTAAATCTGCATATAATTGTTAGTTCATATTTGCTTTGGATCTACTTGAATCCCTAACACTAAGTTGATGTGAATGGATAATCTTATAAAAGGAAATGGTTTAGTTTAGGAGATGTTATAAAAATGAAGAAATGAAAATATATAAGAGAATTGGGAGTTAGGAATATTTGAATTGGTGCTTTAAAATGAATATAAGGGGATTAGTGTCGATTGGAATATATTAGAATGTATTCATGATAGTTGGATAAATGGATGTTCTCTTATGTTGATATAGGTAGTAATTGATGGAAGGAAATATTAGTATGTAATATCTTGAGGTAGTTGGCATGATGTTGTTATGGTTTAATGTTAGATTTAATAATGGCATTGAGATACCCTAGGGAAATAATGAGTTATGTGATGATGATTATTTGTACTTATGTTTACGTAGGATTCAATTACGTGCATACTTAGTTGATTTATGTTTCATTTGAGACCATGATATGTGATCATAAGTTAGATAAATATGTTAATGGAGTTATATGTGTTACATTAGTTGATTATTTTTAAAAAAATATCCCTATATTATTAAGCTAGGTCAAGAGATCAATAGGGAAATAACTAGCAAGAAAATCCTATATCCTTGCTTGATTACAATGTCATATGAAAATTGAAATCCTAACTTGACAGCATAGCTAGAATAAAATGCAGAGGAAAAAATACAAAATCCCCTCAATGCCATCATTTTACATCTTCATACAATTAAAAATAATACTAGATACCACCTAAAAATATATAATACCCTTAATCTAAAAGGAAACCTTAAAGGCCCCAATTACAATTTACAAGCCAGACTTTTCCTTCCCTGATAACTTAAATACAATTAAAAAAAAACATCTCATGTACAGGGAGAGGAAAGCAGAGATAGTAATTTTCTTCTCTCTGTCGATGAAGGCAGTAGCTGCCCAAATGCATAAATCCCTGCATGTTATGGATATATATTGAATTCGACCCATCTTGTGAACTGAATCCCTGCATAACACAATTAAATGTTGACGCCGACCCCAATGTTGAAGCTGACCGCAATTGCTCATTGAAATCCTGCAAATTTGTTTTAGTAGATCTCCATAAGCTTCAGGTCATTAAAATCGTCACTCGGATACCTAGATCCTCCATACTCTGAAGTGTTCTCAGCAAACATATATTGTGGCATATGGTTTGGAAGGGGATCCCATCCTTCAGTAGAGCCCTCATTCTGCACTTGATCTTCCCATGGGTTCCCAGCCAATAGAGGAGAATTGTCATGCCCTAATATATGCAGGATAGCTAAGACAACACTTTGAGCCCATTCACGAGTTTGGACATCCACACCACAATCCACAGTGAAAATCAGTGATACATCCCCAATTAAACTTGTAATAGGTTCCGTATAGTGTTCACATCGAAGGACAAAAACTTGTTCCATTTGTGGAGACGAGATACTATCTTCGAAAGGGTCTTCCCTATCAACCATTTTGAGTGCAATACTCAGGTTCCAAACTATGAATTTTTCAATTCCCTGCATCTTTCAATGAAGTCGCACTAAAAACCAGTTTTATGAGGAGCCAATTGCATTAGATATACTCATAAGAAGATGAGAAAATGTGAAGGAGGCAAGGACATTTAAGAAATACAGCCATTAATGATTAAAATCCGTCATGTAAAAATTCAAATCCTGCGTGCCAAATTTCATTTCAAGGAAACAAATCTTTTTAAGTGTTCAAATTTGTAGAAAACCCAGTATTTTGGTGAGTATTGCACTTACTGCAAATTTTAAATGCTTGGATTGTGATGCAATATCGAGCTTAAATTGAATGTAAGATAGAATATATTTTATATTTATATATATATATATATAAAATCATAAGTAGATTAGTTCAGAAAGAAAATAGAAAACATACTACCTATATGTTAACAAAGAAGGAGCCTTTATAGGTGTTGAAAGAAGTATATATTGTCCAAACTACATGCAAACACATTTACATGATTTTCTCCTAATGTATAAGTCACTTGATGAGTTTTATTTCCTTAAACAATCCATATTCTTATAAATGTTAGGGATGAATTCCATCAAGATAATCTAAATATAAGAGAATTTATAGGATTGTCCACTATTTAAATATCAATTAAAATTTTAATAGACGATGTTATTTAATTTTAAAAGAGATATTAATGAATAAAAAATAAATTATTAAAGAAAAAAAAGACTAATTAAATTTTCTAAAGTAAAAATAGAAAAATATTATTAAAAAAAAGATTTTTTTTTTTTTTAAATTATTAAAAAATCAAAATATAAAAGAGCTATTATTACATTGCTTAACAAAGTATGCAACCCAATTTTTTAATAGCGAAAAAAATGTCTCTGCGAGCAAAAAATCGATGCATTGCATCGACACCCTTTTTTGAGCATTCTTTCCTGCAGCAAGGAATCTATAGAGGCTCTCTAAATTGGTTCACTGTTTTGGCTAATATCTCTAGGTCTGAGGAACCTGGCAAGGTTATATCACGGACCCACGATCAAGAAGCCTTCTTTGCAAAAACTAAATATTTTCTGGCAGATACGATTAGGACTCCCCCTCCTCTTTGCAAGGGCTGGGATCGAGATTGGCATTTGGTGAGCCGTGGAAATAACAGAGCATTAGGGCAACCAAACTACCTCAAGCGGAATCCCAATCATTGTCGGGAGGAGGGTTTTGTAAAACCTAACCAGTCAAAGATTTCCTCTACTCGCCATATCTTTCCTCCTCGGAGGTCCTTCGGTAAATTATCAAAGAAAATGGTATCCCCGAGCCGTCACTCTTTCACACATAATCACAATTTAAAGGAGGCTAAGCATCCTAAGCCGAATTCACCGTCAAATCCTCCAGCTAATCCTAATGGGTTAGTCATTGAAATTGATACCCATACTAAGATTAGGTATCAAATGCATTTCAATGACCGAATGATCTCTGCTCGGTGGAAAGGCTAGGGGATCACGTCTGATCAAATTGCTTATTCGGTGTTAGCTTCTCTCAATAATTAGGTAAAAATTGATATCCTTCCTAATAATTTCTTAGCTATTGGATGTGGTAATCAGAGTTTGAGAAATTCTTTGCTAAACAGGGACATATTAACATTCAAAGGTCTAGGGTTTGATTGTCGAGAATGGCAACCCCTCTTTGTTCCATCCCAATTTAATTCCTGCATGGTTAATAGAGCAATTTCACTTGATAAATTCCCTGTAGAATTGCGAAATAATGAGTTCTTAAGAATAATAGGTAGCAAAATACACAAATTTGTAGAAGTTAAAAAATCAGCCCTAACCTTCTTTAGCCAGTTTTTGATTGTTAATATGAATATTAACATTAAATATATAGAGCCCATAACAGTGAAATGTGACAATTTATTCTTAACCCTAGAATTGCCCTTTTATAATGGCTCTTTCGAAGATTCTACGCCGAGGAAGATCCCCTCTGAGAAACCTTTCTCCAAATCGGTCCTCAAATCTAACGGCACCCCATTTAGATTTGTGGAAGGAGGGGGTTTTACCTTCGAAGGCTATAAGTTTAACATCAACCCTAATCATCTCACCATGGACTTATGTCCTCACAGTTCCCTTGTTAATATATCTCGCCCACATCTTCCTCCATTGCCAACTATTAATCCACCTATAGTTGACTCATTACTTTGGGATCGAGACCTTGAAGAAGGTGAAATCAGTGAGGTGCTCCCTCAAAAAGAGCAGCCCGAACTGACTAATCTGCCATCATCTAGCTTTCTCATCCCACCAGAGAGGCTAAGTCCTTTGAGGTCTCCCCTTTTAATGGTACCCACCTCCTCCTATAAGCAATCAAAGAGGGATAGGCCTCCCCTAAATCTAGTAATGGCACCTGTGCAGGATCAACCAATCTCTCAAGTCTCAAGAATGGAGACCTTTGAAGTGTTAGAGGTCCATCCTCCATCTGTGATGGTTGTTTCAGATTCAATTGCAGAATTTGAGAGTGATCGAGTTGCTAGGGAAGTTAACATCATTGCCAAATTTGTAGGGGAAAAAGTAGTAAACGACCACATGGATCAATTGGTTGGTGAAATTTGTGATGATGAGAAACTGGCAAGACAAAGGGATCTCTATGTCAAAAATCTAATGGATATTGCCAAAGTCGACATAGAAATAGATTAACTTTTTATAGCATTAGACAACTTAGAAAATGATAACCCAAACACTCTAGGCATTCTCAACTTTGAAAGAAGTAAAGATTCTCCTGACTATGCTAAAATCAATAAGAAAAGAGGCAAGAGTTCCCTTGCTGAACTTAGATCAAAGGATGGAGAAGCAAGGGGTTAGTCTAAAATATCTAATCCTTTTAATGCAGGGGAGGGTAATTACCTCCCTGCAAAGCCATGAAAATAATAACATGGAATGTTAGGGACCTAAATGCCCCTAACAAACAACACATCTTAAAGCATTGCATCTCTGATTCTAAACCAGATATAATGCTAATCCAAGAAACCAAAATGAACTCCTGTGAGGTAGCCCTTTTTGAGAAAAAAATAGGCATTAGAAAGCTAAAGCACTCCCCTACTATAGGGGCCTTTGGGGGCTTAGCCATCATTTGGAACTCTAGATTCATCTTGTTTACACCTTTAGAGATTAATAAAAATTGGATGGGAGGAGAAGTAGTAAGTTATAAAAATAACCTAAGATTCAAATTGATTAACTTTTACGGTCCTATCAAAAATAGGGATAAGGCTAGGGTGTGGGTAGAATTGGAGTCTTTCCTCAGAAGTTTCCCAAATGATGTATGCATCATTGGGGGAGATTTCAATGCTATCACTAAGGTAGCAGACAAAAGAGGAGGTAGCAACAAACTTCCTCCAGCAGCTGTAGATTTCAATCATTGGATCAATAGGAACTCCCTGTTGGAAATCCAGATGGCAGATAATGCCTTCACCTAGAACAACAGAAGGCTTGGTTTCTATAACATTGTTGAGAAACTAAATAGGTTATTTATCCATGGAGGGCTCTCGGAGCTTAACTTTAACCTGAATACAGAAGCCCTCCCTTTAGCAAGATCTGACCATTTCCCACTCCAACTAATCTTATTATCTGACCACTCCCCTAAAAAATGTCCCTTCAAATTTGAGAGCATGTGGTTTAGAGATGATAACTTTTTAAACTTAATTGAGAACATGTGGAGAAGCTCTATTTTCTCTGGTTTGAAGATGTTTATTATCACAAGCAAGTTAAAGCTTATCAAAAGGAAGCTCTTCGAATGGAACAGGACTAATTTTGGAAATATTTTCGATAAAAAACTCCTAATAGAAAATGATCTTAAGAATGTTAACACTGAGGTTCTTGAGAAGAGGATGGATGAACATCTCTTCCTCAAAGAAAAGGATCTACTCTCTAAATATGAAAAGACACTCTCAAATGAAGAGATATTTTGGAAACAAAAATCGAGGGAGACTTGGTTGAGTGATGGGGACCGAAATACTAAGTTTTTCCATAATAGTAGTAATTAGAGGTGATGGGTTAATCGAATTTCTAAAAATTAAGAATTGTCAGGGTTCCATCCTATCTGAACCAAATGATGTTGCCTCTGAGGCAGCAAGGTTTTTTGATAAAATCTTAAACAATATTGAAGGCTCCAACCTTAGAGGCCAACTCAATATTATCAAGAATCTTCCAAAACTCATTAACGATGACCAAAACAAAATCTTGTCAAAGAATTCTCTAAGGAGGAGGTTAAATCTGTCCTTATGAAGATGAATCTCGAAAAGGCCCTGGGCCCGGATGGCTTCCCCACTAGCTTTTTCCAAAAATGTTGGGGTTTTATGGGGACAGAGATCATAGATGCCTTAGAAGGTATTAGGAACTCTTGTAATTTTCTCAAAGAAATCAACAATACCTTCTTAGCTCTCATCCCCAAAAAAAAGAATCCTGAAAGCTTTAATGACTTCAGACCAATAACCCTTTGCAACACTCTATACAAACTCTTAACCAAAACCGTAGCAGCCAAACTCCAGAATCTTCTCCCCATTATCATTAGTGAAGAACAAACCAACTTCATAGCAGATAGATCAATCTATGATGGGGTTATTATAGCCCAAGTGGCCATTCATTTGGTCCAGCTCAACAAAGCCCCAAGTATGCTAGTCAAATTAGACATAAGCAAAGCTTACGACAAAGTTGATTGGCACTTCCTATGCAAATGCTTCGAGGCCTTTGGATTTTCCAAATCCTGGATCAACCTAATCTTTGAATGTATATCCACCCCCAAATTCTCGGTCTTGGTTAATGGTTCCCCAGAAGGTTTCTTCAGCAGCTCAAGAGGGCTCAGGCAAAGAGATCCTATGTCCCCCTTCCTCTTCATCATCATGGTTGAAGCCCTAGGTAGATCCATCTCTAAGGCCAAAGAGGAAGGTGGGATCCAAGGAATCCCCATTACCAGCGGCCTCCCTCCCTTTACCCACCAGCAATTTGTCGACGACACGATGCTTTTTGGGCAGGGAAGAGTAACGGAAGTGAGCGCCTTCAAAGGCATCCTTAATTCCTATATGCTAGCCTCGGGTCAAGAGGTGAATATGGCCAAGTCTACAATTTTTATGTTCAACATAGACCCCTCCTTAGGAAAAGTGATTAGCAATGTCTTGGAGATTAGTGAAGGAACTCTTCCTTGCAAATACCTAGGCATTCCCCTTGACAAGGGTAGAAGACCCTCAAAATTATGGGACAACTTGGTGGATAAAATCAAGTCTAGGATTAACACTTGGAAAATAAAATGGCTCTCATCTGCAAGTAGAGCAACCTTGGTTAGATCGGTCTTGTCAACTATGCCCATTTACCTGCTCTCCTATCAACATTTATCTTCTTCTAAACTTGCAGAGCTCAACAAGCATCTTAGGAATTTTTTTTGGCAAGGTGCTAATGGCAATCATAAAATATCACTCATATCTTGGGACAAGATATGCAAACCTAAAGAAGAAGGAGGAGTTGGCATTAAAAACCTTCGTGATCAGGACAAAGCCTTGGGAGCCAAGTTGGTCTGGAGGATGTTTAGAACCCCCCACCTCAAATGGGCTCGCTTGCTGCACCACAAATACCTTAATGGAGAGAATCCTATCCAAATATTTAGAGAAACCAACCCTCCCAAAGGGTCCTGCCTATGGAATTTTATGTTAGACTGCAGGAGGATTATTTCTGATAGACTTACTTGGAACCTAGGGTCCAGGGATAAATCTCTTTTCTGGTCAGATTCATGGGGTGGATATAAGGCTATTGATAATATCCATGACTTTGGTGCTACTCATATCCTTCTTGAATCTCATAGAGGACCCCTGTTAAAAAACTATATCTCCCCTTCAGAGGATGGGGTTGGTTGGCTGTTGATCGAGAAGGAAGATGAGGATATCTCGATAAGGGATAAACAAAAACTTATGGCAATTCTTAAATCAAGGAACATTCCTTAGGTCAGGATGAGGACAAGCTCATTTGGGATGGCTCCCTAAGAGGAGAATACAACTCCAAGGATGGGTACTCTCTCATCTCCAAATCATTTATAAGACCTATGACTGAGCTTCCCTTGAAACTTTGCTAGGATAAATACTATCTACCTAAGGCAGGTATCTTCTCCTGGCTTGTGGTTCAGAACAACCTCCTAACTACGGACAAATTTAGAAGAATGGAGTATGAGGGCCCTAGTAGATGTCCTCTTTGCGAGGCAGATGAGGAAGACACCAATCATATCCTCCTTAATTGCCCCTTTTCTCACAAATGTTGGATCTAGTTCACCAACAAACTTGAATGGTCTACAGCCTTCCCCCACACCATCTTTGGAATGCTCAAGGCATGGCCTCTCCTCGGGTGTGGTTGTCTCTTTGAAGGTTTATGGAAAGCTCTTCCTTCTTCCATTATGTGGGACCTATGGAAGGAGAGAAATAGACGTCTCTTTAAGAATGAAAAACTAGAGGTTCCCAGAATCATTAACAGGATAGAGTCAGCTATCACTGAGCTCATGAACAACCAACTGTCATCAAGCACATTGAAGAATTCCTCTATCACTTATTGGGATGAAAAGATGATAAAACGTTGGGAAGACTTATCCTTTTCTCCCTTTGTAGGAGATGGTCCTATTGCAAGTCTTTGATCAAGGGATGCATGCAGATGGTAACCCCCAGGTGAAGGTTGGGTGAAGCTAAACTTTGATGGGGCATCTCATGGCAACCCAGGGCAAGTAGGGATAGGATGTGTTGTTCATAATTGGGAAGGCAAGGAACTAGCAACCCTTGCCTCTTCGGTTTGCATCAACACCAACAATTGGGCAGAACTTATGGCCCTAATGGAGGGTCTGCATTTATGCAGGAAAATAGGAGTTAAGAACTTGGAAATTGAAGGAGATTCAGCTATAATTGTCAATGCTCTGAGGAAAGGTAGTATGCCTAATTGGAGACTAAATACTTTGCTGTCAAAAGCTCTTGACTTATGCAGAGATTTTGATAGGTTCATAGTCAATCATATTTATAGGGAGGGCAATAAAAGAGCAGATGAGTTGGCCAACTTGGGAGTTGATGACATCAATCTCCTGTCTATGCCACCTTAAGGCAACCCCCTCTTTTGTTTTCATGTCCTAAGTGGTCATTAGCATGTTTCTCCTTTCATCCCCTTATGTTTCTCTTGCCCAGAATATGTTTTAACCCCCTTATTTATTCCTCTTCCTGCCCCCTGTATTTACGTATAGATACTCAGACAAACATTTAGTTTAAATATGCCCATATATCTGTTCTCCCAGACTTTAACTCAGGTTGTTAGGCTCAATCCATGGTCGGATATAATCATTAAAACACAAATCTCAATCATATATTTTTATTCCTCTCCTTCATACCCATTTAGTCTTCCACCCTTTAGCCCAAGGAGAGGCCCCTCATCTAATATTTTTGTATAAACTTATCGGGGAACTTTCATTGTCAGACCCTCACCTTGATTCAGTCATCCATCCTCATATTCAACCTCTCATCGACATATATGTATACATATATGTATATACATATATATATATACATATGTATATATATATGTAGGTTTTATCTCACATTCTTGTGGCCTAGGACCCTTTCATGAATTATCTAGGATAGATAAGCACTCTCAACGCATGTAATAATTTTCTCTTTACAGATATATAGGCATTTCACACACACACACACACACACACATAGATATATATATATATATATATATATATCTTAACACCTATATTAAGTCAGATCCTTGATTCACATATATATATATATATATATATATATACAGTCATATATATTCATATTTTTATATATACATTTATATATATACTTATATATATATATTTTTTTGATATATTTATATTTTTATTATATATATACATATACATATACATATATATATACATATATATATTTATATTTATATATATTCTTATTAGTCTCTTGGAGTTTACTGATCTTTCATCCTCGAATATCAGCATAACTTATCATATTTATACATCACAGCATCACTGTTTAATATCTTCATGTCGTTCTCTGTCTGGATATAATTGGATAGAATATGGTTAACACAAATTGACAAGTCTTTGTCTCGATCCAGATCTGCCACTACTCGATTCTTCTCATCATCAAACTCTTGTTTCCACTGGGGATACTTTTATTTCGAATATTACTTCGATCAAGTATTTCCTTCTTTCATCAAAATACTGTATTCGGTCACTATGGTTGTTTCCTCACCAATACCTATCTGATATTCATTGGGTTTTTATGTCGAAGAAACCTCGGGCTTCAGTGACCTCCTTTATTTTTTCCATCGAAACACTTCTTCCATCGAAATCATCATGCCTTGTCGATGATTGGATATATTATCTCACCGAAGCCTTTCTTTATCCTCCCTTTTCATCTTCCACCGATAAAGTCGCATCGATGAAACCATTCGTATCAGAGGCATGCCTTTTAGCTTCCTTGAAACCTATTTCCTCATTGATATCTTTTATCGATGTAGCTTCCTTTTGCCTGATCGAGATTATTCTTTTGATGAGAACATTCCTTTTAGTGAGTCCTTTTTATGTTGCACTGATGGTATTATCTCCTCGAAGATGTTTTCCCATCGATGAAAACCATCTCCGCTTTCCACGATATCTTTTGTCGATGGAATTACTGTCTTCAATGAGTCTTTTCTGAAGTTCATCGACGCTTCCTTTCTTCGATGGCCCTTCTATATCGATGAGACATCATTGGGTCTCATCAATATCATCTTTATACTCATCATGCCCTATTGGTGAATGGATCTATTGTCTCACCAAAGCCTTTATTTATTCTCCCTTATCATATTGCATTGATAAAGTCGCATCGGTGAAACCATGCATTTCGGAGGCATGCCTTTTAGCTTCCTCGAAACCTATTTTCTCATCGATATCTTTTATCGATGTAGCTTCCTTTTGCCTGATCGACATCATTCTTTCAATGAGAACATTCCTTTCGGTGAGTCCTTTTTATGTTGCACTGATGGTATTATCTCCTCAAAGACCTTTTCCCGTCGATGAAAACCATCTCCGCTTTCCTTGATATCTTTTGTGGATGGAATTATTGTCTTCGATGAATCTTTTCTGAAGTTCATTGGCACTTCCTTTCTTCGATGGCCTTTCTATATCGATGAGACATCGTTGGGTCTCATCGATATTATTTGAACCCGGATATCTTAATAGGATTCTATTACACTCGCTTGATGACTTGTGGGCTACCATGGTATTAATGAGTCTCTTAAAGTTTACTAATCTTTCATCCTTGAATATTGGCATATCTTATCATCTTTATACATCACAACATCACTGTTTAATATCTTCATGTCGTTCTTTGTCTGGAAATAATTGGATAGAATATGGTTAACACAAATTGACAAGTCTTTGTCCTGATCCAGTTCTGCCACTGCTCGATTCTTCTCATCATCAAACTCCTGTTTCCACCGACGATACTTTTATTTCGAATATTACTTCGATCAAGTATTTCCTTCTTTCATTGAAATACTGTATTCGGTCACTATGGCTGTTTCCTCACCGATACCTATCTGATATCCATTGGGTTTTTATGTCGAAGAAACCTCATGCTTCAGTGACCTCCTTAATTTTTCCACCGAAACACTTCTTCCATCAAAATCATCATGCTCTGTCGGTGAATGGATCTATTGTGTCACCGAAGCCTTTCTTTATCCTCCCTTATCATCTTCCACCGATAAAGTTGCATCAGTGAAACCATGCATATCGGAGGCATGCCTTTTAGCTTCCTTGAAACCTATTTCCTCATGAATATCTTTTATCGATGTAGCTTCCTTTTGCCTGATTGACATTATTCTTTCGATGAGAACATTCCTTTTAGTGAGTTCTTTTTATGTTGCACCAATGGTATTACCTCCTCGAAGGCCTTTTCCCATCAATGAAAACCATCTCCGCTTTCCTCGATATCTTTTGTCGATGGAATTACTATCTTCGATGAGTCTTTTCTGAAGTTCATCAATGCTTCCTTTCTTCGATGGCCCTTCTATATCGATAAGACATCATTGGGTCTCATCGATATTATTTGAACTCGGATATCTTAATAGGATGCTATTACACCTGCTTGATGACTTGTGGGCTACCATGGTATTAATGAAAATGATGATTATATAACCATTTTCATTCTCTTATTCAGATTTATCCATCTTAGACTCAGATGTTTAAGTATTTCCTCCTTATATTTGATCACTCCTAAATTTATCTTTTTCAGTCTTTCTGCTCTGCTAGGATAAGATTTAAGACTAGAAGGAGACAATACCTTACATTAATGAGCATAGGTATATAAACGTGTTGGCATATCTCACTCCCGGATATATGTGATCATGGATATATAGGTATTATTATTTATGTAGATATTGCCTTCTTTTAGGACTAAAACTTACCTAGCTATCCTCATCTCTATTTTACCTTTTTGGTCCCCTATATTCTTGATGTTTTGTCTCTTGTTTTGTTCCTAAGAAGCTTTCAGGCTTTAATGTCTCTAGGTTGCTTTAACTTAGCTTCATAATTTTGTTAAGCTATGTATATGCTTTGTGTCATCCTCTTCCCTGTGTATGATGGGCCCCAACCACCTTCAGGCTTTCTAGGCCTTCCATGGTCGCAATATATATATATATATATATATATATATATATATATATATATATATATATATATATATATATATATATATATATATATATATATATATATATATATATATATATATATATATATATATTGTATTTGTATTTATATTTCCATATATACTTATCATCCTTCACATTATATATTAGGATTTTGTTCAGACTCACATTTATATAATCATATTCATATATAGTTTCCTATTTTTCTGCCTGTTCTCTCAGTTTTAAGTTAAATCAATCTCAGATGCATATGTCAATTTTCCTCTTTCTTCATAGTAATCTCCTGCATCATATTATTAGATTAAGGGTCGACCTGATAAAATTTTATCTCACTTAAAGCTTTCCCATGACACTCAATTAGGGCCTGGAAGGCTCTCGAACCATATTCTTTAAGATGGTATCTCCCCGCGATCTCTTTGCAAGAATATTTATGGAATTTGCCTCATTAATATTTATTGAGTTTATGCTATTCGATGGGTAATCACTCTCACATTATGTTTCTAGATATTTTTTGAGACTAATATTTTGAGCTGTGTATCCTAACAGGGTGACCATCCAGGCAGGTATGATATATTGTATAAGTTGACCTGTTTGGTTTTCCTTTTCCTAACATTCTGGTGAGATTTTTTCTCAGGATTTTATGCAGCATAAGGAGCAGAGCATGCTTAACCCTATTTTTCAGGAATAGCAAGAACCATCGCCCACAAATGGCAGCATCACCCCAAGACATGGGCAATCTACTGCTCAACTTTACACAGAGGATTTCTACATACAATCTTCATTATTTTGGACAAGTTCCCTTTGTGATCTTGTATCTCCATTTTGTATTGCATTCTTACTTTTTTCTAATCCTTGAGGGATCTAGGCTAGACCAGACATTTTCTTCCCTCCATTATTTCCTACTGGTGCCCACACCGAATAGAGGTGTAAATGTAAATCTATCTATTTTTTAAATTAATAAAATTCTTTGGCCCCGACCTTTTATTAATCAAAAATAAATAAATATAAAAGAGGTATTCAATACAATAAATATAATAGTTTGAAATAGAATAAAAATATATTTTAAAAAAATATTAATATATAGTTATTTTTTACATACATTGACCAAAAAAAATAATTAATTAATTTTTATTACCTTGTATACAATTATTTCTTCTAATTATTGTCCCTCGTGAGAAACACTAGGGAACATGGTGTGAACTATGAAGGCAATATAAATTAGTTGCTCAGATGATTGAGTTGATCAACCAAATTTTAAATGACCTAACAAAATCATTGAAAATCACAGAAGATCAATCAAATGATCTCAAATTTCTTATTATTTTCCACCTCACTCAATAATATAAACTCAATGATTAATAATACCTTTTTTCATTCATTGGTCAGGAATTGAAACTTAATACTGATGGACTCTAGAGATGAATTAGTGAGGAACTAATAGTAAGTGATGTTGAGATTCATTTCAAAAATTATTGATGTTCATTGACTATTGTTATGTCTTAATTATTTGCATCTTCTTTATGATCATTTACTTCAGACCTTTGTATTTATGCCTTCCCTTGCCTCATAATCTAGGTAGTCTATGTAGAGCCTCTAACAATCTACAAACTTAACTAAAACTCAAATCACATAGTGCCAAAAAAGTATTCAATTAAGATTTCTCATTAAAAAAATGTGTATTTTTAACTAATGCAATACCAAAATAAAGAAATATTTGAACAAATTTGCATTCTGAATGGTTGCTCTAGCACATATTAATCACTATTTAATATAGTTGCTCCCTAATAGTTCCATGTAGGGTAGGAACTAATAAGGTCGCTAAGATGACAAAAAATGACTCAAGAACAAAAATTATTTTCAAATACTATATAGTCAAACCCCAACTGGGGAATATTATATACAATAGTTGTAGTGGAGAGTTTGTGAGAAAAGCATCTGGGTGACCACTTGTTCACGAATGACATAGCTAGGTAAGTAATATGGTGGCTTTGGTTGGATATAAATAAATAAACTTTCTCTTATGTTATGTCTTGCAAATTTAGTTTGGACCCCAACGTTATATTCAAAGGTTAAGTAATAGCCAACAATATTAGTTTTGGGGAAGTTGAAAATTGAATTCCTTCCATTGCATTCCATGACTTTATTTAAATTAAGAGTAGTTCATACTAATATTTTCATTTACAGGTTTTGGAATTGTAAATTATAGTGTATTTTTTTAAGATTGACCTACGTTAACGAATGGATGTAATAATAAAAGTATCTCGATATTTGCTTATTTGAGTAGATTACATGAGTTGAGAATTGAAAATTGGAAAGTTGTTTATAGAATAAAATTATGGATGGGTTTTATAATTCTTAAAATTTTAGTTATAATAATTTTGCATTTGTGTATATTAAATAAAAATTTAGAGAACTAATAATTGAAAAGTTATTTATAGAATTAACTATTGGTGTGTATTTATTTTTTGGAGTATTTATTTATCTAGGAGAATCCAGCACTTGGATTAAGAAGTAAAAAACTGAATGGTCATGATTAAAAGGTTAAAGGAGAATGAATGCAATTAAGAGGTAAAAATGAGATGTATAGAGAAGATTAATAAGTGGAGGGGAGAGAAAAATATTAAGAGGTGGGTTGACTATTTGTGTTCAATAATCTAGACATGTGAAGAAATGACAAAGTGGGACACTTGTAACATGATTGTGAATTTAGATTATGATCCATGTGAACAAGTTGGAAGAGTAGGATTCAAGAGAAGAGGATACAGATTAATTAACTAATTAAAATTTTTTATTGAATTAATAGTTGAAAAAGTTGGGATTAGAATAATTACATAAATATTTATTTAACTATTGAAAGAAAAGCAACAGTGAATAAATATATATGTAACAAATAGAGGAAAAGGCTTATGATTTAATTAAATAAATTAAAATGTTTATTGAACTAATAGAATAATAATGATAACTAATAAATATTTATTTGATTAAGTGAGGATATTTTTAGGTCTCTACATTTTGTCCCTCTTTAAGACAATATAGTTTATCACACTATTTGAACAAAAGAAAATTGAAGGGGGTAAAAAATAATTAGGTCGGTAGGAAAATGATAAGATCTAGAAGTATGATGCCCCCCTAGTCATGGGAAGGATGAGGAATGTGGATGAGTAAGTAGGATGATTCTCCCTCAAGAGGATAGGTGGGAAAGGATAACACATGTGTGCTCTCAAGAGGAAAGATGAGGGATAAGGCTATAAGCTATTAAAGTAGACAATGATAAGTGAAAGGGGTATGAATAAGGAGATAGCAAATAAATGGCCATAAGTATAGTTATGAATGAGTGTGGATATGGTTATGGATATGGGTAGATAGGTAGGATGTTAGTGATGAATACATGTGCTTAATATAGTTTTATATCATCATACAGGAATTTTATTCTACTTATGTTTATATTTGCACCAAGGTATGCAAATACCAAGGTGATGAGGCTATCCCTTTGCATAGACTGACACATTGAATACAAGAAGTGCCTTGACTCATACTAGTGACTATAGAACCCTATCAAAATATGTGATGAAGTGAACTCATAGCTGTTGGTATTCTAATTACAATGAGAGATTGTTGGCATTTCAATAAGGATATTGAGAAGGTTGTTGATGATTATGGATATAACTGATTAGGGATGTTCACTGTCTTAATATTATTATTTTGGCATTGATGTCAAGAAATTGATTTTCTGATTCAGCATGATATTGCCATATCTTAAGAAGTATGATTTGATGAGAATAAAGATGTTGGTAAAAGACACAGAAAGAATGTGATGAATAAGAGGAGGAATAAGTTATTCAATGGGAAACTATTACCGAGTTGGACAATGATGAGATCATGATGTTTAGATTGTTTTGATATCCTACATATGCTATTGATTGTAAGGTTAATACTATACTATGATACCGAACAAAGAACCTAGTCGGTAAACCCTAAGGAACATAGTCGGTAAACCCTAATGTTATCGCTATCCGTTAATGAAGGTGGAATGTCAACCGAGTGAAGTTTAGTATTTATCGAGTTGCAACCGAGCTGTAACAAAATGCATTAAATGTTTAAATGTGTTATTTAATGAAGGAAGTTGATGAGCTAGAGTTGATTCAATGATTGGTAAGTTGTGCATGAAGTTTGTTAAGAATCTATGACAATGAAAGATCGGCATGAAGATCTATAGCTCAGATTGAACTGCATTGCCCTAGCACAAGTTCCAAGAAATGTATGCAAGTTCCAAGGTGGGGTAAAACATTTTCAGATTGAAGGATACATTGAACCTAGTCAAGATTGAAGATCTGATGGCTATGATTGATCATGGGAAATGTGATCAAGGAGATTCAGCGGTTAGCAAATTATTTGTAAATAAGGAATTGTTGATAAACAATGTATGCAGGCAAGTGTAAGCACAGGGATGCTACATAGTGATTACTGAGCACAGAAGCTTGAAGACCTATTTGATTAACAGAGTATAGAGCCCAGCAGAGGGACAAGATAAGTCCTATGACTAGATTGTATTGAGAAAATAAGAACCTACTTTAGCATTTTTAGATGTGAAGTTGCAGATACATTTTTATTACTATTATTTTGTAAAGTGACAAAAAATCTCTTAACCGAGTGGACTTAACAGTCTTATTTTTAAAACCCTCTAGCAAGGTGACATTCCGATTGAGTGTTTGAAATCCTTTAACAAGGTCACTTCTAACAAGGTGAAGATCCTAACAGATCTGATGGAAATCCCTTAACTGGGTCACATCTAGCAATGTGTTTGTAATCTTTAACAGGATTTGCTTTTAACCGAGCATACTCTAGAAGAGTATATTTCTTAGTGGCTCTGAAATCCCACAGTGGTTTTTCCCTATTTGGGTTTCCACGTTAAATCTGGTGTTGAATGTGTTGTGATGTTATTTGTTTATGAGTTTGCATGTTTTACAGTTTTGGTTACATATATATGTTAAAGCTACCGAGGTTGAATCTATTGATTTTATGGAAAATTAAGTTTGTATGATTCACCCCCCCCCTCTCATCTTATCAGCTTGGCATCTGTACTTAACATTTAGTATCAGATCATAACTATATAACAATAGCAAGATAATCTTGATGGAATGAAGTATTTCATGACCTTTAACATGCATATGTTATTTTTATAATGCCAAACATAACCCCTATTACACATAAGGAGCTTAGTTGTGCCATCAATATTATCACGATGAACTAAAAACAACAATAAAATGACAAAAATTATTATCCATATTCACTTCTCTAATCACTTGTGAATATCCTTCAGTATCATAGGAACATGACAAAAGATAAATCTGATAAATGATAAGACTCACTCGACCAACTGAGTCAACAACCATCTAGATATTCTTGCCAAAGTTAAGTATTTTTATTGGTAACAACACCCAATTGGTCTACTAAAATTTTTCTTGCCAAGGTAGACTAGGACATTGTCTAAAATTTTTAGAATAGATAACCTTTCAATTTGGGATTAAAATGAATCACTATTATCCATGTTTTGAGTGTTAGGCTCTTTTATTTTACCTTTAGAGGGCTTGCCTCTCATACAACCCATAAGGCTAAGTGAGAGGGAATGAACCAAGTGGTAACGAGGCTAAGATGAATCCCTTCCAAGACACTATAAACAAACATGTATATGAGGAAACTCATAGGCAATGGGTTTTGATGTTTTATAATGATGTCTATCTCCTCAAGTACTAATAATGGTACATAAAACCCAAAATGGCTAGGAGGTCTCATTAATTTGAGAAAAATACCATATGTATGGCCACCCCAACATACAACCTAACTAGAAACCTCTTGTTCTAGAGACCAAAAAACTTCTATCTATTGGTGTAGGGGGTTGAAACTCTAAAGACGTCCCACAATCTTGTAGTTCTTAGTAGAGATAACAATTCCTTTAGATCTTTAGATCTCTTGGAATTCGGAATTTGGTATGCCTAATAAGTGAATGCAATGCAAGGGGGAACCATTGCTACCAAATTGCTATATTTTCCACTTTGAATATGCATGGCTTAGATTAATTTCCATGATGGAAACCAACAAATATTGTCTTGGCCAACCATAGAAAATTGTGCTTGTGTATTTTGATTAATTAGGCATACTACTTTATGAGATTCTACATTTCACTAAAACCTAGGACAACACATATTGAAAAATGGAATAACTAAAACTAACCAAAACACTGAACTTAGGATAGAAAGCTTAGGATTTTGCATTAGTCCAATTAGAGTGTCACATCCATTCTGAAAAATTGTTGCATTGATTTTAATAGTTTTTAAATACATTTTGTCAAAATTTCACATTTGTTAGTATGCCTATTTCATTAGTTCAAAACGACCATCGGTCCTTGAAGAAAAAAAATTCTATATCAACTATAGAAGCTTAGATGACATTCTGCCTTTTGGCAATCAAAAAAGTCCCTCCATAGTCTAGGTTGCATATCTTTAGGTCTTACTTTCAAGTTTATCATTAGAAGTCCTTAGGATACATATGCATTCCACTCATAGTCAACCTTAGGCATCATACGGGTCCTTAGCTTGCCTAATTTTTAGCTTCTATGTGTATTTTCCTAGAATCAAGATCAAACATTTCTTAAAAGGTCATTGAACTCATAAAATCCTCATTTATCTATCAACCTTAAATGTGCTAGGTACCCTTACTCATCAGTGTGGTATATGGTAACACCTCTCAAAATTTTAATCCAAATCAAAAACAATTTTCAAATACTTTTTGTGCAGTGTCACTAGCTTGATCTTTGATTTTTTCATTCTTAAGTATCATTAGGATTTGCATTATCATTTTTTAAAGTATTCTTCCCTTAAGAGTCTTGTAGCATGTGTCAAAATGGTTTCACCTAATGATGGTTTTTTCCCATTTTTGAAACCTGATTTAGGACCAAACAATTATCAAGAAGACATCATTATGGCTCTCACAAATCTCCCTTGGAGGTTGAACAAAAAATCCCCTTACTATGGATGAGATACATTTTTTTTGGAGGATGAACTTAGGAAAGATCATCATTACCAAACTTAGTTTCTTGAATTTAGGTCCTTAGTACATAACATTTCGCCATAGTTCTTGCATTACATCATTAAGTCATTTAAGAGTCCTTATGCCCATAACATGATTGCAAAAGGATAAGAGTCAGATGGATCCAAATAGTGATCCTTTTCTAAATCCTACCTAGAACATGGACTTGTAAATTTACACACGTGTACCATCTCAAAGAAGTGAAAATATACCTACAATTATGAGCAACATGCCTTCAATATAGTAATTTCAACACAATTTAATAAGAGAAGAACTTAACACAGCACATCAAGATTGATAGGTCATCATAGTCCCTAATGCATTACTTAATCACATTTGGGATAGATATATTACTTTACAATGGTCTTTCCACCACGTGTTCCTTTAAACTAAAATACAAGCCAAATAACATGCTCCTCACAAACACACACTGAAGCCTCAAGGTCCACTCAAGGTGCAATCCAAAACACACATACAACATTAAACCAAGTTGTAGAGGTTTAAACCAAG
Source organism: Cryptomeria japonica (assembly GCF_030272615.1). NCBI lineage: Eukaryota > Viridiplantae > Streptophyta > Pinopsida > Cupressales > Cupressaceae > Cryptomeria > Cryptomeria japonica. Next base: position 689,724,984 of record NC_081409.1, read on the forward strand.
ACATCACAATCTAGTATGACATCCTTGAATATAAACATTGTGTAACAAAAAAATACCAATGTTACTTCATAAATGATATCAAGTTTTTCAAACACTTCAATGCATGGTTATAAGAACATCTCCCGAGTTCCAATTCCAATGAGTTCTTCCAAACCTATAGTGTGAGTCTTTTTTGGATTAAGTTATAGTAATCAAAGCATGAATTAGAGTTCCACTAATTAATTTGGTTCAACTCAACCCAATACTAGCAAAAAAATTTCCTACTTTACTCCACCCAATGGAACTCATAATGGACAAATCCACAATCACTCAATGTTCCAACAAATTCCAATATACATGAACACTAATTCATTTGTTAGCAACATGTACACATCAAATATGCCTCCAACTCAAACAAAAAGCCTAACTCGGCAAGGAAAATGAGAACAAAATTTATACCATAGAGGATCTTTGACCATATCATTTTGATAAAACATTATATATGCCACCTTTTCCTCTGCATTTTGAAATTTTGAAATTTGACAAATACAAAGGAAAAGGTGATCCCATAGATCACATTAGATAGTTCTTCAAAACATGTATAGAGGTGGCCCATGTGGATACATACTTAATGCACCTATTCCTAAGAGTCTTAGTGGTAAAGTCTTGGAATGGTTCCCAAATTTTCCACTGACAATTACTTCAAGGGGAGATTTAGCTGAGAAATTCATAATAAACTTCTCAAACAACATAGAAAATTTTGTTAATCTTAGAGGATCAAGTTAATACTAAGAAGGGGGTGAATCAATATTAACAAAAATTTCAAATTAGAAAATTAGACTCATAAAACTTTCTCCAAATAAAACTTTAACCAACAATAGAATCATTTACCAGTACTGGTATCCATTGATAATCTTCTACTAAACTGATTTAACAATGCTGCTCATTAAGTGTTCATAAACCATGCATAAACTGAAAGTAAATGAAATTAATACATCAAAAAAATTCACCATATGAACACCATGTTTTTCACATGGAAACCCAAATAGGGAAAAACCACGGTGGGAATTGGTACCCACAAGAATTTCGCACTCTTTCAAAATGCATCCTATTAGGAGCCTAGCCCAGTTAGGAGCTTACAAAGATGCCCTGTTAGGAGTAGACATTGTTAGGAGTCACCCAGTTAAGGGATTTACCTCATCCCTATTAGAAGATTTGACCTATTAGGATCAACCTCGCAAGAGGATTTAGAACTCAGATGTTGAGTCACCCTATTAGGGGATTTACAATGTAGGGCCTGTCAAGACCTACTCGGTTAAGGGATTTTATTTGCTACAACTATTAGGGAACAATAGTGAATGATTTGGGTTTTGCACTATACTGCTTGCTTGATCAGATCTGATTATGCTCTAAGTCTGCAACATTCTAGCGTATCTTCTCACACCTTGGTTCAACTTCACACTCTTTTCAAAATCACCAACCGACACAACAAACATCAATAATACTAACACAAATAACTTTTTCAACAAGGTTGGCAACAAAACCCGAGATACATCAATATTTTACAATATAGATCATCACATATCATATCAACAAATCATACAGACCATTACAATATTTTACAAGGCAATGTCAACCATATAATAATCATAAGTCATCACAACAAGTTGATCTGATAGGTTGTTAATCCACAAAACATTCTTCCAAGTGCTTCACTAATTCCCAAGAAATTGAATTTTGATCACACCAAAACATAATTCAAACACTTCATGCAAGTTGTGCCACATCATCACCAACATGTGAACTTGATGTAGATCACCGCCAAACCAAAAATCATCATCGGTTAAGAGAAATCTTTATTGGTCCTTAAACCCTTTTTAAAGCCTAGCAAAAACTAAACAAAAATTATAAACATGACTTCTGGTTGTAAAAACATCATGCGGTTCTAGTCAGATACATGTTGCAATAATACAAACTCAAATTCTAAACCTTAAACCATCAATCATCACCAATTACCATATACAATCAAAACTTTTCCACATTTACTAGTTAGGCTCATAATTCCCAGTTTCTTGATTCTTTATCCGTAAGCACTCCAGTAGACCAAAAATATTTAGATAACTCAATACAACTTAAGTGAATATTAGAAGTCATCAGTTTCCATCAATGACAACACAAATAACTAGTCAAATTCATGCAATCATGCAATCTCAATATCTTCATTATAGGTAGTGGGCCTGCATCCCTCGGGGGGATTTGTGAGATGGTTTAACAACCTCATGTGGATTCTATAAGTCTAGTAGTTGTATCAGGCATTGATAGTTCAATATTTTGGTGAAATGGAAACCCTAGCTTGTAACAAGTGGTACCAAAGCTTGGTCACAAGTTTGAATCATGTAGGCCGCAGTGAGTGATGTTGGGAGTGGGATTATTGGTAGTGGGCCAGCGTCCCTCACGGGGATTCTCTATTGGTATTTTTGATGTTGTTATGATTTTCATTGATGGACACACACTTGCTTTGTGTACACTTTCTTGATGTATGAGTTATTCTCAACCGATAATTATTCCAACCGGTATTATGTATTATAGTCTTTAGACTATTAGTGTTTTGCAGAAGATGATGATCGGTCTCAAATTGTATGAAGAACCAAGCAGTATGAAGACACAAACTGACTGATGACCCAAAGAGGTATGAAGACCTCAAGCGGTTCAAGGATCCCAAAGCGGTATGAAGGGACAAAGCGGTAGTTAACATTTTTCCAGTCTTCATTTTGGCAAACCGATAATTGGTAAAATGTATGAACCGGTAATTGGTAATGAACCGGTATTACTCTATGATGATTTACCAACTGGTATTTCTGTGATGAGTTATCTTCCACCGACACTTTGGCAGTGATTTTGTGTCATGTTACCAAATGTGTCTAGATGTAGTGATCCTAGGAACTTGTAGTCAAATCCTATTGGACCGACATGAAATCATATTCCTTTATAAGGACATCATGTCTAGGGTTTGCATGTGTGATGTATGAGTTGTTGTTGAGGGTTTTTGTATGTGGAATCATAGAAGAGAAAGGTCTATATGAAGAGTTAGAGTGTAAAGATACTCAACACTAAAGTAATGCTAACTGTGCATTAATAATGAGCTATCAAGGATCTAACCAAGCATACTATGCTAGTATCTAGATCACTCACTTGTTGATTACTCACATCTTTGACAAGTTTGAAACCCTTAACCGGGAAGGCCTAATAAAGCCTTTGTAAACCTCTAATAAGGTGGTTCACAACTGTGAATTTGAAATCCTCTCACAAGGTAGTCTTTAACAGGACTTATCTCCTAATAGAGATCTATATTCCTAACAAGATTTGTTCTAGTGAAGAATTTTGTATGACCTTAACCGGTCTGGTTTCTATTCTGCAGATAGTTACTTGTGAGTTTTTTCTCACCATGGTTTTTCCCATTTGGGTTTCCACATCAAAACCTCTTGTGTTATGGTGATCGTGCTCGTGTGGGTGAATGCTTTATTTGCCATTTGGTTTGCATTTGTCTTAACCAGTTTGTTAGTAAATATGTTATATCAGTTAACTGCTAAATTATTTAAGCGTTTAAGTTCAGTAATTTTTCATATACTAATTCACCCGCCCTCTTAGTATTCATCAATTTGTATCAGAGCCAACCTTTCTATAAGTTTAACCACTTGGAAGGAGATATGGGTAAATACACTGTGAGGAAGCTTACTCATCATCTCACTCAAACTAAGAAAGCCTTTGATGAACTTAAAGTAAAATATAAAGCCTCTCTAGCAAAGAGAAGAGAGCATGTTGAGAAACTGATGGAGCTTACTGAAAATAGTTCTTCTAATGAAGTAGACATGGAAGCCCTAGTTGAAGAAGTTGAAAAACTAAATGAATCTAATGCTAACCTAAGAAGGGAACTGGAAGGATTGACTATCAGAATTTGTCAAGAGCTTGAGAACTAGAGGAAAGCTAAAGACCTGGTAAGAGACAAAGATCATGAGATCTCCAAGCTGAAGCAAGAAATTAGTGCCCTTATTGCTCATCTCCAAGAGAGTAAAGTGGAAAAAGAAGAAATGTAAGGTGAACTAAACATGGCTACTTCTGAGAATGCAACCTTGAAGGAATCCAATGCTGTTATTTCCAAGGAACTCACTGAGTCAAAGGAAATACTTGCCAAATTCAATAAGAGCACTGTTAAGCTAGAACAAAATCTTGAATCAACAAAACCGATAAAGAATACCACTGGACTTGGTTTTTCTGATTATGAGGAAGGTGAGACCTCTGGAACAAAAGATGGAGCATCAAAGAAGCAACCGACACCAAAGGATAAAGGTAAGAAAAAGTTTAAACCTGTTCGCTTTAATTGTCTCAAGGAATGACATACTGCTAATGTGTGTAGAAATAAGGCCTACAATAATTTTCCTTATTTTCTAAACAATAAGCCTAGATCTAATAGATTCAACGGTAACTGTTATGCATGCAACAAGTTTGGGCATAGACCATTTGAATGCAGGTTTGTTATACACAACACTGGGAGATATCCTCAAAGGACTCAAGGAGTTTTTTCTAAATCATCTGTGAACCGAAATCCAAACCGGTATAATGCCTATGACCATCAGTCAGATGGTGGTAGCTATCAAGCGGCAACCGGTTGGAGAGCAACCTATTTGATTTTCCATGGTAGCAGTCACACTATTGCAACATGCAGGAGGAAGAATGGTAGAATGTACAATGGACCACAGAGAATACCTAGAATGGTATGCTATCATTGCAACAAACTGGAACACCCTACTACAACCTGTAGAATGAGAAAGAACCTATCAGATGACATACTGGTCACTCCAGAAGGGAAGATTGATATTGAAACCGTTCAAGTAGGAATGAATAAAACATGGAAAAAGAAACCTAAAGAAATGTCACAAAATGAATCGGTTCCTACACCTAGTGTGGAAGTCGTTGAACCAACAAACTGAGCTTCAAAAAAGCTTAGGGGGAACATATCGGTGAAATGTTTCAAACCCCTAGTCTATACCAGTAAAAGACCTTAACTGGTATACGTTACCCATCAATCGACAGAAGATTGTGAAGTGGTAAAAGGAAAATTAGGGTTTATGCCCTAGCGGTGGAGCATTTATTATGGTAGGTGAAGAATTCATTTAAAAGGGATTTTCAAGTCATTTTCACTTATTACTTTTCAAGCGAAGAATTTTTCAAGAGAAGAGCAAGAAAATGCGATTCGACTTGCGATTCATAGAGATTTACAATCTTGTAGAAGTATCCGGAGACATTTACAATCAATCAAGTGAAGAACACCAAGTGGTAATCAAGCAACCGAAGTGGTGTAGTGTGAGTTGCATTTGTCAAACCCTAAATTTTGAAACTGTGAAGGTATTTCTTGAAATTTTTGTTTATCACTTAAGTCATGGCTTATGCATCACACTCCAGTTCTAGTGCACCTATGGATTCTGCTGAATTTATCCAAAGTTAAATGAAATACAACGCCCTATCTCAAATACCCGTTAGAGTCATTGTTGAAGGGGATATTTTAGGGTACATTGACTGCAAAATGGAAGACCTGGGATCTCTAGTGATTCACTCTCAGCTAGGTCTATTCTGTGGGGATGACAAGAAGATCAAACCGGAATACAACATCTTGGAGAGGAAGAAACTTCACAATGCGGTTTATTTCCTTGAAGAATTCACTGAAGAGCACATCTGCATCATTCTGAGCAGAATGCATGGTGACAAGATATATCTCGAAAGGATGCATGACATTACTCTTGAAGCAGTTCATGCCATCACCAGTTTCTGCAATAGAGGTGAGGTGTCAGCCCTAAGGAAGATCATCAAGAATGAAATGACTAAGCTCACTAGTTCTCTAAGCGACCAACAAGGAATGATCATCAACACCATCAAAGATGACTTGGTCAAGTATGCTTGCATGGTGATTGGATACTAGACATTTTATGCCAGCAGGATACACTCTATCTCTACTGTTGCGGTGAATGCCGCCTACAGAATGATCAAAGAAGATGCTTCATTTGATCTATGCACTTGTATGCAGAAGCAACTTCTACAAAACTTGAAGTCCATCAAATAGGACAATGCCCTAAGGTTCAAATTTGGACAAAATTTGGTCAGCCTATTTTTTTACTTCCAAGGCTATTTCCCAAGAGTCGGTGATATTCAATGGTCTGCTGACCAACTGGTCACCAAACAAATTAGGGAAAGTCTCCAAGCGGTGGGAACCCGATATTTTGAGGTCTTGAATAAATATTCTGATGAATTTAGGAGGAAGATGAGCCAAAGGATGAGGATATCTGGAGACATTGTTAAGAAATATGAAGAGGACATATTCTTTACCATTAAAGTAGATGAGTGCATAATGGAGGTAGTAGAGCCAAGACATGAAGAAGTAGATCCTATGGGATATGAGGTCATGTATGACATGTTAGGTGGGTATGCCTCTACCTTTCTTGCCTTGCCACTTGATGCTAAGGCAAAGTGCACTGGTACCTACTTAGAGAGGATAACACCTTCGATTGAGAAACCTAAAGAGAAAAAGGGCAAGGCAACACCGGCAGTATCGGCATCGATTACCTCAGCTATCCGTAAAGTGACCAAGCGGTCACTAGCCAAAAAGAAACTAGAAGTTTCTCTCGCTAAATTTTTTGAAAGGAAGAAAAAGACCAAGAGCAACTCACCAAAATTTGAGGATACAGAACCAGAAGTACAGCCTAAAAAGACTAGACAGACAAGCAAGAAAGCAAAAACTACCGGTAATACACCTGCCTCATCAGCACTGGTAAATATTGATATGTCTTCTTATAAACCGATGACACATTGTTAGAGGACTATTAAGAACATTAAAAGAAAATTGCTTAGTGATTTGAAAGAATATTTGGATGATTTTAGCAATAGTGAGAGAGAAGAAGTATTTCGGTAAATCATCAATTATTTATGTGTTTATGACCGGTCACCATCAGACATTAGATTTGAGACACCTGAGTCTTTATACAATTATTTAGATAATAAATGGCACATTGCCATCAAGAAAGAATAGGAGATCAGAGAGAAGATTTTCGCAGAATACTTCCCTGATGCTTCTAACTCTAAATTGTTTGAAATTGTGAACCGGTACAAAGGCCTCTTCTTCAATAGAAGAAGAAGAATCTTGTTACTAGAAGGCAAAGTCTCTGAAGTGCTGAAAGATACACACATCCATGCCAAAGCTACTTTGAAAATGCACCAAGTAATTGAAGCCAATAGAAAGGTTGAATAGGAACTGGAAATCGAAAACCCGGTTGAGGCATTTGATGATGAAGAAGAACAAGCTACAAAATAGGTGGACACTATTGATGTGGACGCACTAGATGGTGATGATATCACTCCAGACACAGACAAGGAGAAACAGGAGAAGGACAAATCTGACAAAGAGAAAGAGGAAGAGAAGAGGAAACAAGGAGAAGAGAAGAGAAAAGAAGAGGAAAAGAGGAAAGAAGAAGAAAAGAAGAAAGAGGAGGAGAAGAAGAAAGAGGAAGCGAAAAGGAAAGAAGAAGAGAAAAGGAAGGAAGAGGGGAAGAAGAAAGAGGAAGAGAAAAAGAAAGAAGAAGAGAAGTAGAAAGAAGAGGAGAAGCAGAAAGAAGAGGAGAAGAGGAAGCAAAACAAGGAGAAGTGGAAGGAAGAAGAAAGGAAGAAGGAAGAAGAGAAGAAAAAGAAAGAAGAAGAGGAGAAAAAGAAGGCAGAAGAGGAAAAGCAAAAAGTCGAAGAGAAGAAGGAAGAAAAAAAGAGAGCACACAAGTGGAGACCCCGAAGGAAACTGGTGGTCAATCCAAACTAGCTAACATCACCAGTCCTATTGACCTCTAATCTATAGATGACTCGGAGCTGCTACAAAGCATAAAGCTAGCTCAGGAGAGACTAGAAACATTAAGGAAGAAAAAGGAACAAGATGTCATTCAAACTATGATTGACACTCTTACCAGTTTAATTCTGAGTACCAACCTACCTGGTACCAATTCCTCTCTCGGCAAACTGAAACTTCTATGTATAGTTGTGGAGGACTAGGTACAATGTCTAGAAGAGGTTGTTGAAGCTAATGCACTGAAGAAGCATCAAAAGGCACTAAACACTGCCTTAGTGAAGAAACTGAATGAGCTTCGATCTGATCTTCTGAAATGGAAGAAGAACATAAGAGATGCTATGGATGAGGGCAAGCTCCTGTTAAGAAAAATCAGCCAACCCCATCTATTTTGTGATGATGTGCTTGCACAAAAGGATAAACTGCAATCTGATTTACAGGTATACATAAGCACCTTTAAGACGCCCTATGATTCTTTTACTACATATGGGCAAACTGTTCATTGATATCAACTTCAGTCTACCAAAATACAAATGGAGATTAGCAACCGATCAAGAGATTTGTAGGAGCTTCAACTGGTTTTATTACCTAGACTACAAATTCTTCAGAAGTGCTTTCTTAATTTGGAAGCATTAACAACCACTCAAGAGATGAGCACAATTGATGTCATGGAAGAACATATCTCTCAAATGCAGATAGAAAGTGAGGTTTCTACCTCATTAATTGAGTCATGGTCATTAGCCATGAAGACTTTTATGCAGGACTTTAAATATGTTTTTGATAAATTTCATTCCTTACTGTCATAAACATTTACTTTTCTTAATGATAATGAGAAACAAGTTATTCTGTAGTGCTTTGTCATTGTTGGCAAAGGGGGAGTAGTACTTAAAATTTTGGTGAATGTTATGTATACTTTCATGTTACTTTTTAAGGAAGTAGTATACATTGGCATTTCTGCAAAAGGGATAGTGTATATGCTTAGGGGGGGTAATTTTGATTATGGCAATTTTTGTTGTAAAACACTTAGATGTCAAAATTTTCCTAAGTGTTGCCATCAATGCCAAAGGGGAGATTGTTGGCATTTTTTATGTTGTTATGATTATCATTGATGGGCACACACTTGCTTTGTGTACACTTTCTTGATGTATGAGTTATGCTCAACCAGTAATTTTTCCAATCAGTATTATGTATTATAGTCTTTAGACTATCAGTGTTTTGCAGAAGATGATTATCGGTCTCAAATTGTATGAAGACCAAAGTGGTATGAAGAAACAAACTGACTAAAGAACCAGAGTGGTATGAAGACCTCAAGTAGTTCAAGGATTCCCAAAGCGGTATGAAGGAACAAAGCGGTAGTTAACATTTTTCCAGTCTTCATTTTTACAAACTAGTAATTGGTAATGAACCGGTATTACTCTGTGATGAGTTATCTTCCACCGACACTTTGGTGGTGATTTTGTACTGTGTTACCAAATGTGTCCGGATGCACTGAACCTAGGAACTTGTAGTCAAATCCTATTGGACCAACATGAAATTAGATTCCTTTATAAGGACATCATGTCTAGGGATTACATGTGTGATGTATGAGTTATTGTTGAGGGTTTTTGTATGTATGATCATAGAAGAGAAAGGTCTATATGAAGAGTTAGAGTGTGAAGATACTGAAGACTGAAGTAATGCTAACTATGCATTAACAATGAGCTATCAAGGATCTAACCAACCATGTTGTGCTAGTATCTAGATCACTCACTTGTTGATTACTCACATCTTCGACAAGTCTGAAACCCTTAACCGGGTAGGCATGACAAAGCCTTTGTAAATCCTCTAGCAAGGTGGTTCACAACTATGAATCTGAAATCCTCTCACAAGGTAGTCTTTAATAAGACTTATCTCCTAACAGAGATCTAGATTCCTAACAGGATTTGTTCTGGTGAAGAACGTTGTATGACCTTAACCGGTCTGGTTTCTATTCTGTAGATAGTTACTTGTGATTTTTTTCTCACCATGGTTTTTCCCATTTGGGTTTCCACATCAAAACCTCTTGTGTTATGGTGATCGTTCTCTTGTTGGTGAATTCTTTATTTTTTGTTTGGTTTGCATTTGTCTTAACTGGTTTGTTACTAAATTTGTTATACCGATTAACTGCTAAACTATTTAAGAGTTTAAGTTCACTAATTTTTGGTATACTAATTCACCCCCCCTCTTAGTATTCATCATTCTCAACATGGTTTAACAACCTCATATGGATTCTATAAGTCTAGTGTTTTATTGGGCATTGACAAGTCGATCTTTTGGTGCAACGACAACCCTAGCTTGTAACATTCATCACAATGTCATCACCAACAATCTTTTACCGGTTTAGCCATCATTCTCAATCTACATCAGTTATGCCAATCATGCCAACATTCTCCCCCTTTTGCATTGATGGAAACACCAACTCAACTCATACTACCCTCCTCTATTCTAGAACTTCTCTATAACTCTTCTTTGTTGCACCTCATCTTTGATCTTCCAGTTCTAAATCAACTGTGTCTAATATATGTCATATGTCTCCCCCTTTTAGTTACACTCTTTTTCTTATAGTTCTTCTCCATGATAGTTTTCTTCTCCCCCTTTGACAACAATGCCAAAGGTGCATATGCATCACCAGTCTTCAAATTTGCTACTTCCATTATCTCTGTAAATCACATTTAAGTTGCTCCCCTTGTGAAGTAGCTTGCATCTAATCAATCCACAGTGAAAAGTATTCATTAACGCGACTGGATTGATGCATCACCTGCATCCTAGTTCTTCTTGTCTAGGGGTCTAACCCCTCATTTACCTTTGAGGTACTCAAAGGTTTTCTTTGGCAATCATTTTGTGAAAATATCTACTAGCTACTACTCCATTCTAACTTGATTTTCCTATACTCTTTCTCTTAGAAAATGATATTTTAATTCTATGTGATTTGTTATTGCATGTAACACAAGATTTTTTTAAATATTGATATCACTAGTGTTGTCACAGTAAATAGTTACCAGCTCAAACATATCAAATTTGAATCCTTCAAGAACATGTCTCATCCAAATTGTCTATGTGCAATTCATTGATGTTGCAACATACTCTATCTCTATTGTTGACTATGAAACACAAGTTTTCTTCTTATTGGTCCAAGCAACCAATCTACTTCTAAGAAGAAAAACTCCACCGGTAGTGCTTTTCTGATCATCAACATTGCCTGCCCAATTTGCATCAATAAACACATTCAAAGAAAAATTTCCTTTATAAGGATACCATAAACCATAATCTATTATGCCTTTCAGGTACCAGAATATCTTTTTCACTGCTACCAAGTGAGTCTCCTTGGGATCTTTTTGAAATCTAGCAACCAATCCAACAACATGTGCAATATCAGGCTTGCTATGAACAACACAATGTAGTTTACCAATTGTGAACATGTATTCTTTCTCATCAATAGATGGTGAATCATCTTATTTAGAAAACTTGCAACCTATCACCATCAGAGTACCAACCAGTTTACAGTCCTCCATGCCAAATTTTTTCAACACCTCTTGAACATACTTACTCTGGCAGATAAATATTCCACCATCCAATTGATAGACCTGCAACCCAATGAAACATTTAATCTCACCAATAAGAGACATTTCAAATTATTTCTTCATCTCCTCAAAAAAATCCATGCATAATTTATTATCACCACCAAATATTATATCATCCACAAACACTTCAGCTATCAACATTTTGTCTCTATCAGTCTTAAGATATATGTTACTATCCTCATTGGTATGCTAGAATCCTATATTGAACAACTGTGCATGTAATCTTTCATATGATACTCTTGGTTCCTTCTTCAATCCATATAGTGCCTTATGCAATTTGCTAACCACATCTTTATCCTTAGACAAAGAAAATCAATCTGGTTTTTCTATGTACACTTCTTCCTCAAGGATGCCATTAAGAAAAGTTGATTTAACATCCATCTGCTAAATGTTAAATCCTTTATAAGTAGCAAAAGAAAGTAACATCCTTACTCCTTCTAATCTCCCACTGGTGCAAAGGTTTCACCATAATCTTCTCCTTCTTCTTGTGCATAGCCTTTGCATACCAACCTTGCTTTATTCCTCACAACCTGGCCTTCTTCATTCAACTTGTTTCTAAAGACCCATTTAGTGCCAATTACAGTCTTGTCTTCTAGTCTAGGAACAAGTGTCAATGTTTTTTTTTTCTCTATCTGATCCAATTCCTCATTCATTTCATTAATCCAATCATCATCCTTCAATACGTCTCTCATTGTTTTAGGCTCACTAGTTGAAATCAAATAGGAATTTTCTCTGATTTTCCTCTTAGTTTCTACACCAACATTCTTATCTCCAATAATTTGTTCTTCTGATTGATTTAACTTGACATTCTTAGAATAACAAGTTCTGGTGCTATGATTTCTACTTCATTTTCTTCATCTTCTTCATCGCTTTCTGCATTTACCAGTTGAGTACCTATTTCTGCAACATTTTGTTCATCATCCTTTTGCACTTCTGGTTCTATAAACACAATTATTTCATTATTTTTCTCAGGCTTAGATCTGGTGGTCTTATTAGATTTCACAGAGAGTTAATCAACCTTCACATTTGCACTCTCGGTGATCTTCTTAGTTATTTTGTTATAACATTTGAAAACCTTACAATTTTGTAGAATAACCAAGAAAAATACCTTCATCACACTTAGCATCAAACTTCTCAGTGTAATCATCCCTCTTAATAAAACATTTACTCCCAAATTTTTTGAAATAACTTACATTAGGAGTCTTTTCATGCCATAATTCATAAGGTGTTTTTTTGTTACCTTTCTTGACAAGTACCCGGTTTAAAGTATATATAGCAGTGCTAACTGCTTCTCTCCAAAACATCTTCGACACTTCACCTTGAATCAACATGGTTCTAGCAGCTTCAACAATTGCTATATTCATTCTCTCTGCTATCCCATTCTATTATGTAGTTCTAGGGGCTGACATCTACCTCTTAATTCCTTGTTCATCACAGAACTTCACAAACTCATTAAAAGTAAAGTCACCTCCCCAATCGGATCTCAAACATTTCAAATTATTTGCAATACCTTTCTCAATTAAATCTTTAAATGCTTTAAATTTATTGAATTCCTCTGACTTTTCTCTAAGAAAAATAACCCACATCATCTTGGAGAAATCATCAGTAAAGATCATAAAATACTTATCACCAAAATAGCTCTTAGTCCTTGTAGGACCACAAAGATTAGTATGAACCAAATCTAGGATATTCTCTAAAGAGAAAGACTTACTCTTAAAAGATACATAAGTCATCTTACCCATTTGATAGTCCTTGCATAACACATTGTCCAGTTTCACAAGCTGGGGCATACCTCTAACAATACTTGATTTACTAACTGTAGTGTCGTAAATTGTACGCACTTGCTAGGGTGGTACAATTTCACACCTAGTTTAGCACCCGCTTTGGTGCATTTTGCATTTTGCATTGCATTTCCCTTGTAGCACTTAATTAATTAAATTAATTAGGTCTAAGGTTCTATTTCATCATCTTCCACATCATAAAGTTGGGCCCTTTCATTAAAGCGTGCCCTTTTCATTTTATTCCTCCAATACATCATTTAATCAAAAACCTTAATTAGGTCCTATTTTGAACTTGGGGGCTTGATTTTGGGGGTCAAAACATCTTGAAGTCACTTGTAACTTTGGGATTCTCTCTAAAATCATCATATCCGATGACCCTGAAAATTTGGTGAAAAGTTGTCGGGACCATGGCGCCTGGAGTGCACATGGTCCCGGACATTTTTCCTGAAATTTTAGGAGCACAATCCAATCATAAGATAAAGCTTAACCCCAAGAAATTGGCAGGAGATTCAATCTCTAGGTCGGTCAAAAGTTGAAATTAAGACCTAGGGTTTCCTATATAAGAGCTCTCTTTCTTCATTTGAAAGGATCTAGATTTTTGGTTTAGGGGACCTTCTATGCAGCGAAAGAGTAGATCTTTGAAGACTTCAACAACATTCAACATCCGTCCATCAAGCATTCATCAATTTCATTCATTCATTTAAAGCTTTGAAGACATTAAAGAGCAATAAGGGATCACCGACTAAAGATTGGCTTGTACCCCTCCCTTGGGGTTGGGTATGATTTCATGTTGTTTTCATGTGTTTGCATAAGATTCAATATATCATTTGTATTCATGCTTTAGATCACTTTGCATCTTGATTTGGAGCATTTACATTATCATTTACAAGCAATTAGGGTTTACTTTCTAGGTTGCTCTAGTTTGCTTACTTGCATTTTAGGATCTTGCACACACACAAAGTTTGCACACACAATACTATTACAATACAACTTGGCTATTCATGGAGGTGGAAATCACCGAAGCGGGGGTTTGACTAAGGCAAAACCCTATATAGCCACACACCATACCTTTTCAGATATAAGTGCAGATTTTGGGATTCGGACGATGCCACAAGTTGCAGATCCGCAGATCGAGACAGAACTTCACACCAAGTTTCAGAGAAAAAGACCAGGACAGGGGTGTGGGGCACCTTGGTCCTGCCAGGATAGGGATGCTAGGCACCCTGGTCCTTGGGACAAAGGCGCTGGGTGCCCTGGTCCTTCTGTCAGACAGCAACTTTCAGCATTTCTGACAGCTTTCCAGATTGCAAAACAGTAGTTTCAGGAGCAGTTTGCAGAGCAGTATCGGGATAGTGGCGCCCGCGCCCCCATCCCAAACATTTTCATTCAGATTTTGACTCTGGGTACGCATCTGCATTCTTGTCTTGTCCTTGTGTTTACAACATTTCATTGTTTAAACTCAACTCTGTAATCTTGCTATTAGTTCATACTTGCACTTTGAGGTTAGGAATTGAACTTGCATCATTTTATCTTTCAATTACAACAAAGGAATAGAAATCCTAATAGGTAGCCCATGGCTCTCTCTTCTACAAAAAGAAGTAGCCAATTGTGTGATACCTCTAGGCTCTTTTGTATTCCATAATGTGTGTCAAAAGGTAGGATTAGTGCATGATAGCCTAGTCTTGCTTTTTCCCCTACACATTTTGGTGAACCCGACGTGAAACTATCATTGCTTCCTCTTGCATTGCATTTGTTAGATCTAGATCTAGATTTAGTGTGTTTCATTTAAGTTTCATTTTTCATTAAGGAAAAACAAAAAAAAAATGAAAAAAAAAATTAGGGAAAAGAAAGAGTGTTTTTCTTTGCATTGTGTGTTTAAGTTTTATGCAAAATGTCAGATTTTTATTTGCAAGATGTTCATGTTTATGATGATGTATGGAATTATGTTGATTATGAGTATAGCCAAGATGAATTAGATGAAGCTTTGGATGAGTTTTTGAACCGTAAAGATACCAAACCTTCATTTTACCAAAAACTCATAAACCTTGTTACTATGCCATTTAGGTGTGATGAGAAAGATAAGTCGAATGATTCATCTCAAGGGTACATTCCTATCAACTCTTCCACTAAATCTGGTAACATGGTTGTTTTCAATAATCCCCTCTATGAAGAGATGTCTCCTTTTCAATCAAAAGATAAGCCTTTTAATAGCTATGATCATGCTTTGTTGGATGATGCTCTTGATGACTTTGTGGCTTTATCAAAATCTTTAAACAAGAACAAGACTTCTAAATTAGTTAACATGATAAACCTGAATGAGCATAATAAGCCTCTCTTTGAAGTCCAAGGTGCTTATCCTTCTCCCACCTTTCAAGTTCCTAAATCACCTCTCCTTACTATCCAAGGAGGGTATGGTCATGATTCCTTTCTTACTCCGAATAAACCTATCATCACTGTGCAAGGAAGAAAACCTATAAGTCCTTATAGTTATGCCAAGCAATTAACTATAGAGAGTTATCATGCGGTTGCCCATACTTATCATACTAGGAATAATAGGCAGCCCAATCCTCCTCTTGTTATTCCGGTTTCTCTTCCTAATCCTCAACCAATTCTTCCACAAGCTCCACGTATTTCACAAGTTATGGGTAAGGAATATGATCTCATAGAACAACTTAAAGTTACCCCTGCTAAGATATCCCTTTGGGATTTGATCCAAACTTCTTCCGCTCATCACGGAATGTTACAAGATGCCTTGAAAGATTTGAATGTTCCTCCACCTAATACATCTAGTAATATAGTGTCTTTGGTTAACTCTGTGATGAATCCTAAAGCTCAAATTGTGTTTACTCAAGATGAATTGCCTACTAGTCAAATTCAACATCAATATGATCCCTTGATGATTGTGGTTATCATAAATGACACCGCTATAAGACGAACACTGGTAGATAATGGCTCTGGCCTTAATGTGTGTAGCATTAATCTATTGCATAAGATGAATGTGTATACATCCCTTATTGAGCCTGACTCTCGTCCCATTCGAGGCTTTGATAATGTGGCTAAGTCTTCATTAGGTACTATCACCTTACCCATCACTGTGGGACCTGTTACTTTGCCTAATCCTATCCATGTTATGTCGGGAAATTTAACATACAACTTGTTATTAGGGAGACCTTGGATTCACAGTATGCAAGCTGTCCCCTCTACATTGCATAGACAAGTTAAATTTATTTATAACAATAAGACATATAACTTGATAGGTGATACTAATTTTTGAGCTTGTTTGCAAACATCTACTTCTAAAGGGAATTCTTCTGAACCTTCCTCTTCTAGTGATGACTCTCTACCTATGGATGAGTCATCACCCTCTGATGATCAAAATTCTTTGGATGAGTCTAAAGAAGATTCTTCTCAACTTGAATCTACGCATGAAAAGGCTTTTGATCCTGAAAAGGTTCTCGCAGAAGATGATTGGGGATCTCTTGACTTTAATCCCACCTTTGTAGGTGAGTATAGGGTTCCTCCTAGAGAGTTTAAAGTTAAAAAGAAGGAAGAAACTAAAGATCGATCAACCTTGCCTGAACCTATGAACAACAATTTTGTGGCCGCTTCTCAAACTTCTTCTCCTCACACATCTAATTCTGAAGAATTTGATTCTTTGTCTTATGAAAAACCACCTCCTCTTTTTGAAATGGCTGATCGTTATGGTCGTGGTTTTCATATTTTAGCTAAGTATGGGTATAATGGAAATGGTTGTGGCACTCATGAACAAGGGATAAAGGTTCCTCTAGGGAATAATCTTTGCAATGAGACCTTTGGACTTGGTTATAATCCCTACAAGCACACTAAAGCTTCTAAGAGGCCATGTATTAGTGTAAATGTTATTTCTACATCTCTACCAATGAGACACCCTGAGTATATTGATGGGGATCCTTCGTGTGCCTATGCTTTGGATGTCTTCCCTACTAATGATGCTTTAGCTGAGTTCTTGGGAGCATATGACACTCTTCCTCGTTATCATCACAATAGGGGATTTCCTTATTGTTTGAACACTGAAGCTTATTTTGGAAAAGAGATTGATAATGATGAGATTGTGGAAGAATTCCCTCAGTTAAAGGATATTCCTCAACAAAGTAATCTTCTCATAAGTGACACCACTGATGTTAAGATGGATCCTTGCAAGGAAGAAAAAGTTATTAAAATTGGAAAGTGTTTGGATGAAGAAGAACAAAAACAATATGCAGATTTATTGCATGAATTCCCTGAGATCTTTGCTTGGACATACTCTAACATGCCTGGTATAGATCCTAAGATTGTTACTCATAATATTTTCTTAGTTCCCGATGCTAAGCCCATGAAACAAAAGATTCAAAAAATGAATCCTAAGGTAGCTCTCCTTGTTAAGGTTGAGATTGAAAAATTATTGGAGGCTGGATTTATCCGCCCTATTGACTATTCCCCGTGGATTTCAAATATTGTCGTTGTGGCTAAACCAGATAATAAAATAAGAATGTGCACCAACTTTTGAGACTTAAATAAGGCTTCTTTAAAAGATGATTTCCCTCTCCCAAACATTGACATGATAGTTGATTCTACAGCAGGACATGCTTTGTTATCCTTCATGGATGGTTTTTCAGGATATAATCAAATTTTCATTAATCCTCAAGATCAATTCAAAACTGCTTTCACCACTCCTTGGGGTACGTTTTGTTGAGTGATGATGCCTTTTGGACTTAAAAACACAGGTGCAACTTATCAACGAGCGATGACCCTTATCTTTCATGATTATATGTATAAGATTTTAGAAGATTATGTTGATGATATTTTAGCCAAATCCACTCTTCGTATAGATCATATTAAGATCCTTCGTCAAATATTTGAAAGAATTCATAAATATCACATGCGCTTGAATCCCCGAACATGTGTTTTCAGTGTGGATAGTGGAAAAAAATTAGGATTCATAGTTTCACATCGTGGGATTGAGGTGGACACTAAGAAAATAGATGCTATTGTCAACATGCCACCTCATAGAAATGTGTCTCAACTCAAAAGCTTACAAGGAAAGATTTAAGCTATTCATAGGTTCGTATCTCAACTTGCGGATTGTACCTTTCCTTTTACTCAACTTCTCAAAAAGAATATTACTTTTCAATGGAACAAAGATTGTCAGCAAGCATTTGAAGATTTAAAAGTATATTTGGCTAATCCTCCTGTCCTTCAACCTGCCGAACCCTCTAAACCCTTTCTTCTTTATACAGTTGCTTCCTCTCATGCTCTCACAGCATTATTTGCACAACATGATAAAGATGGTAAGGAATGTCCATTTTATTATATAAGTCACACCTTACTCGATTATGAGACTCAATATTCTGCGATAGAAAGACAATGCTTGGCCTTGGTGTTTGCGACTCAAAAATTGAGACATTATCTTTTAAATTCAGAAGTCCACGTCATGGTAAAGTTTGATCCTTTGAAGCATCTTTTCTCTAAAATTGATTTATCAGGACGCCTAGCTAAGTGGGTTATGATGTTAACTGAATTTGACCTTAAATTTGTTTCACAAAGAGCAATTAAAGGACAAGCATTGACCGATCACCTAGTTGAGGCCCCTTCACCTTTCTCCTTCCCTAACCCTGAGTCTTTTCTTGATGACTTCATTCTTTGTTTAGAGAAAGATGAAACTTGGGAGTTATATTTTGATGGCTCTAAGTGTCATACGGGATCGGGGGCAAGTGTTGTTCTAATTTCTCCTACAAAGAAATCCATTACCTTATCTTATCATCTAAATTTCCTATGTACCAATAACATTGCTGAGTATGAGGCTCTTATAGTAGGAATAAAAGTAGCCTTAGCTTTGAATATAAAGCACATACATATTTATGGAGATTTGCAATTGATTATAAGACAAGTAACAGGACTGTATCAAGTAAAACAAGACAAATTATCACAATATAAAGACCTTGCTATCTCTTTGTTACAAAAATTTGATTCTTATACCATGGAACCTGTTCCTCGAAAAGATAATCGACATGCGGATGCAATGGCATGTGTGGCTTCTCTTGTATCTTTAGAGGACTCTGTGGTTGATCTTAAATTTGTTATTCACAACCTTATTTCTCCAGCTATTGTAGACGATTCTAGCTTGGTAACATGTTGTGACTTTAGAGACTCAGATGAATGGTATTCGCATATCGTAAGATATTTGACCGATGGTACCTTTTCTGATTCCGCCAATAGGAACACTAGGGCTAGAATCTATAAGCTGTCTGCTAGATATATCATTCTTTCTAATGTTCTTTACCGAAGGGGTTATAACGGTCTTCTCCTTCGCTGTCTTAACAAATAAAAAATCCCTGTTGCTCTTGAAGAGGCACATTCAGGTGCCTATGGGGGGCATTTTGGAGGCAAATCCTTGGTTCAAAGATTGCTTCATATGGGATACTATTGGCAAACTATGCAGAAGGATTCTTTTTCATTTATTAAGAAATGTCATCAATGTCAACAACACAATAATCTGATTCATGCTCCTGCCCAAGAACTTCGTTCTCATGTAGCTTCTTGGCCTTTCTCTGCATGGGGGTTGGATCTCATCAGTAAAATCTCTCCTCCTTCATCTCAAGGACACACTTTCATCATAACCACAATAGATTACTTTACAAAGTGGGTAGAAGCTATTCCCCTTCGTTCTACTACTGCTGAAGTGATTTGTCAATTTCTTCTAGAAAACATTATTTCTTGATTCGGGATACCTTCCACTATAATCTCAGATAATGGGACATCATTTAAGAAAAAGGACGTGAAGAAATTCCTCGAGAAATATCATATCAAATAGCGATTTTCTACACCATACTATCCTCAATCAAATGGTCAAGCCGAATCATCCAATAAGATAATTGAACAAATTCTTCGCAAAACTGTGAATAAGCATGGTAAGGATTGGAGTACTCAGCTAATCTATTCTCTTTGGGCCTATCGAACGAGTGTACGAATTGCTATAGGAACTACCCCTTATAACCCTATTTATGGTGTTGATGCTATTATGCCTTTAGAGTTAGAGATTCCATCACTTAGAGTTTCTCTCAAAGGTATAGTAGATGATGACTCTTATAGAGAACAAAGACTTCAACAGCTTGAGATGCTTGATGAACAGCGTATAAATGCTCTTGAGAATATTCAAGCATATCACAAAACTCTACAACGAAGCTATAATGATAAGGTTATTCAATGTTCCTTCTCAGTAGGTGACTTAGTTTTCTATGAGAATCAATGCAATGTGAATGCCTTACCTAAAGAAAAGGGAAAATTTAGTCCTAATTGGCTTGGACCATATATCGTTATTGAAGATTATGGATTAGGTGCTTACAAACTAGTAGATGTAGATGGTACACCTCTTAAAGAACCTATAAATGCTATGCACTTGTGTAGATACTATGCTTAATTCATCATTCCTTATCTTTCATTTCATCTATCTTCTTTTCAGCTCTTCAAAATTGGGTAATATGTTAGCATATCTTGATTAGAGCAAATAGAATTAAATGATATTGTGTTTAATCTATATTGCTTTGTTCTTGACAAGCATGTTTCTTCACTTTATAGTTTGTCTTGAATTCATTTATGTAAATTGCAAAAGATTTACATTTCCATTATGCTAGCATATTATACAATGTCTTTATGTGTTAAGGAGAATCGTATCATGTTGTGTTCAAGTTTAAAATTAAATCACATTAGTTATATGATTCTTAGGCTTAACACATATTTCTTCTCTATCATCAATGTAGTACTTGATTAAATATTTTATTTTAATTAAGTCACACATGTATCAATTTAATCATGGAGCATTGAGAAATCAATCACATGGAAATTAAATTCAGAACATACATGTACATCTACCAAATGTATTAGCTTTAATCAAAATATACATTGTTTTAGGCATTAAAGATAACACATTTGAGACAAAGAGAAGCATGTATATCTATATATATATATATATATATATATATATGTGGATCATGTTTTCATATACAAAAGTAGGTCACTATACATCCAAAATGTGACCTATCCTACATCATGAGATCATCTCCTATCCCTAGGGCTAATGGCTGGAGAATGACGACTAGACGCTCCCTCCTGATCTGGCCATGAAGGTGGACCCATAGGTTTATAGCGTGATATAGACCGTGAATGACTCCGAGAGGAACTCCTATGATCCCTATCCATAAGGATTGCGTGATACAAGGTAGCCTCGGCCTGAGCTACTGCTAGGTCACGCTGTGCCCGCTGAAGGTTCTCTAACAGAACTCTCTCTCTCTCCATATGTCCACCTGTACTCGAAATGGGGAAAACAAGTCCTCATGCCGACCCGCGTTCCCCTGAGGCCTATAAGCAACCTATGAGGAACTAGGGATCTGTGCCATCATGGAAATATTTTTCACTGCTTGCTGAATCAAGGAACGCCACTCCTGCACATTAGCTGTAGCGGTAGAACAGATTTTTGTATTAGTACCATGCTATATCATCAAAACATTAATCAATCAATATAAACCTACTATACCTGGATCTCCTTCATGCCAGTAGGGATCATGATATGTTAGCATCTGTGATTGGGAACTACTAGGCTCCCCATGCTCAAATAATCTGTGCATGATGGGTGTAGGCTGGCCAGTACTAGAAATAGGTCTCTATATCACCTCATGTTCCCCCTTTTGGGGAATAAGAGGAGGATCCAAGGCTATAGTATCATCTCCTGAATGGTGGGGAGCTGCATCTGACTCCTCCTCATCATCTCTATCCTCCTCCTCCTCATCATCCTCATCCTCGTCTGCATCCTCACCTTCATCCTCATTCTCCTCATCTCTATCTGTGTCATCCTCCTCTCCCTCCTCCTCCTCGGCACTAGGCTGATCTCCTATGGGTGGATCAGGATCTCCTGCCTCCTCATGACCCTCTCCCTCCTCTGGCTCCTTCGATCTGGATCCCTGATCCTCATCTTGGTCTCCATGTCTCCATGGGCCTGGATGGCCTGTCGAGTAATCTGGTGGAAAGATAGGCCCTGGGTATGACCTCACCAACCATGAGAGATACCTGCGCTGTGCTTCAGGATCTGCGAAGTAATTTGTGACCACATCCTGATTGGATCCCTCTATATCTGTAATCTCGATGTCATCTATCGTAGGTCTCGCTACTGCTCTGGGTCTGGGAAGGACTCGCGAGTGTCGAGTATAGATAGGTACATCGGCTCGAACACATTGCTCTAGCCCAAACTGCCTCCATACTCGGTCAAAGTAGAATGGGACTATGATATGTGAGTATCGTCCTCGTAGTAGGCAGTTCCTCTGTAAGCATGCTAGCTGCCTCTCCATCCCATCCCATCTGTGCATCCGCAGATATGGTCTCCATACTATCACCTTAGCTATCAATCTATCAAATATCACTCTCCAATATAGTAGATCCCCAAATCTCCACTCGCTGGTAAGTGGATAAGAAAACACCCTAGGTCGCTCGCTAGCCACACTCATCGGATAGTCGACAGGCCTGGTGCATGTGAAGTGCTCAAATATCCACACCTGCAGAAGTGTGCATGTCATCAAGCTACAACACTGTCCAAACACATACTCCTTGAGGTCATGATAGAGATGTGCAAGCATACTCTGACCCCAAGCATATACTCTCCTATGTCTCTCCATAGCCCTGATGCACCATGTGAGACCCCCATGCATGTGCGTACCTTGCCCATTAGGGCAGACGGCTAGTGCAATGATGGCAATCATAAGACGTCTCACAAGGGGCACCTCTCCTATAAGATGTAAGAGCCAGTTGATCATGATGTGACCTCTAGTCTCATTCGGCATGACTCTCCCTATGCAGTATACTTGCTCCCTCTGATAGTCCTCCACTGACTGATCAGTTGCGTATGTCACAGTGGCTCCTCTGATAGGTAGGTGAAGTATGCGGTACACATCCTCAAGTGTAACCATCATCTCTCCTACTAGGAGATGGAATGTACATGTGTCAAGATCCCATCGCTCCATAAGTGTCATCAGCATAGCAGGATGGAATCGAATGGCTGACATGAGGATTGCATACCATAAACCCACGATCGATAATGTATCCCTTTCTGCCTGACTCAGCCGGGGAATCTGATCTCGCAGACTACAAAGAATCTGCCCCACAGTATGCTCTCTCATGTATGGGAGACCCTACAATGCAAAAACATTAGTATAATCAGTACTCAATCATCAAAATCATCTACGGGAAAAAAAAAACTGACGAACATCGAAAGCTAACCCTTGCCAAGTCCTGATTGGGACCATGGTGCCCTGAGAGGACCATGGCGCCCTTTAGGGACCATGGCACCCTGGGAGGACCATGGCACCCCACAGGGACCATGGCACCCCACAGGGACCATGGCACCCTAGGAGGACCATGACGCCTCATAGGGACCATGGCACCCTGAAAGGACCATGGTGCCCTGGGTGGGACCCAGGGTCAGATGCTAGGGCCCGCATTTGATCACAGAAACTCAAAGTCAACAGAAATGCAAAAAGTCAAAGTCAAAGTTCAATCAACTCACCTCATCCAGTGGCTCGTCATCGATCACGGCCTGTCGCATGATCTCAATCCTCGTGGGATGCTCCGATCATCGTGAAGGCATGATGATAGCTATGTGGGCTCCGCTGCAATGAACAATACTCAGAAATCAACAAAGTGACAAATGCAATTGTCACTTTCAAGGTATATATTTTCATTCCTTTATTTTCAAAACCCTAATTTTCCTCTATTACTCATTTCATCATAACTTGAGTTTGGGAGATGCGATTTTTGAATCATTTGTTGCGTAGGAATCGTATTTTCGTTCCCTTACCCCCGAGATGTTCCAAAACGTGCTCTGATGAAGCCTCTTCAGTGAACATCTCTCATCAATAATCTCTCACATAATTTGTCATAAGTAAACATGCTATCCTATTTCACCTCCCTAATAAGCAAGCCGAAACAGGAGGGGCATATAGCTACTCGCAAATTTCATCACTTTCCTTAGTAAGCATTAGGTGATTTTGTGATCTAACGTGTGTTTTGTAGGGTGCAGTTCTTAACTGTGTACTGCAGATACCACTGGGGGCTTCGTTCGACAGACTTATGGATATATCCTTTTTCAAATAATGTTTACTTTTATATACTTTAGCTTGCATATGCATGTAGTACTCATATGACCGCTAAAGTGGGGGCTAAATGTAGCATCGTAAATTGTATGCACTTGCTAGGGTGGTACAATTTCACACCTAGTTTAGCACCCGCTTTGGCGCATTTTGCATTTTGCATTGCATTTCCCCTGTAGCACTTAATTAATTAAATTAATTAGGTCTAAGGTTCTATTTCATCATCTTCCACATCATAAAGTTGGACCCTTTCATTAAAGCGTGCCCTTTTCATTTTATTCCTCCAATACATCATTTAATCAAAAACCCTAATTAGGTCCTATTTTGAACTTGGGGGCTTGATTTCAGGTGTCAAAACATCTTGAAGTCACTTGTAACTTTGGGATTCTCTCTAAAATCATCATATTCAAAATTTCAGTTTCCCTCTCTTTTTCAAAATTCAAATTTTGCATTTTTCAACAATCTTGGGAGGGTTCAATTTTGAGATTGCAACTTTAATTTGGCCTATCTACAGATCGTAAAATCACTCAATTTTTTCAGATTAGCTTTAAAATCATCATAACTTTCATCCTTGAAAATTTCAAAAAAAGTTGTGAGGACCGTGTGCACTCCGTTCGCCACGGTCCCTGACATTTTTTTCCGAAATTTCAAGAGATTGTTGTGATTGCATTTAACAGCATAAATCTAGGAGATTGGCTGATTTTATTGAAATTTGCTACCTCTAAATTCGAAAATAATTTCAAAATTCAAGATTTCAATTTTCAAGATAACAATTAAAATTAAGTGCTACCCCTTTGGCCCTAATTTTTCAATTGTGCCTACCTTTCTTGGAAGTTGTGTTTTCCTCTTCTTTCACAAAGTTCAAATTGGATAATCATTATCTCATTGTTCAATTTTGCCAACTTTGTTTTTCAAAATTCAAAATCTCCTCTCTCTCTCTAGTGCATGAGTTTTACAGCAATAAGCCCTACTTACACTATTCCCATTAGTCGAAGCCTTAGAATTAAGTCTTTCCAAGGTTTAATTACTGAGGAGATGGAACCTAATTTGAATGGCCTTTTTAACGAGGACATGGGTAATTCCTCTAATCCTCTTAATGATGAAGAAGCTCTCCATGAGGTTTCTGTAGATCAACTTTCGAAATTGGGTAACCAATTTGATGATTTTCAGCAATGGATGTCTCAAGAATACCCTGATAGTCAAGCTCTTTCATTAATTGAGGGTCTAAAATGTATGGTTCGAAGTGATAAGAATGGAATTGATATTTTGTGTAGTATTGCACACATTGTGGATTCGAATGTGATGCCTATGAAGAGTTGTGCCAAAACTTTAGGTTATACACAACCTCCTACTCAAGTCAATCATTCTATCCCTTTAACAACTTCTATTGCTAGTATACCTACTCTTAGATCAAACATAATGACTACTTCAATACAAAACATTCCACCTATGATCACCAGTCATGGGGGCAATCCTTCCTCTTCAATCAACCCTCTTCCTTCATTCAATCCAACTTCTTCATTCATTCCTTCAATGAGTGTCCCTATTACATCTCCACAAATGGACATGACACAAGGGGGCAATTCATTCAACCATTCCATTCCTCCTTGTAGTGTTCCTTGTTTCCAATCATCTCCTATGACTAACCATCATAGTGTCCCACCACCTTACTCTCAATCAATACCTTCTTTCAATAACATAATACCTCCATCACAATCTAACATGTCTAATATGAACTCTTCGACTGAAGCAACCATTAACAATCTTGCGCAAACTGTCTCTTCATTACAGCAACAAATTGCCTCTATGAATCAATCTAAGTTTAGTGTGCCCACATTTGATGTTGCGAGCCCACTTTCTCTTGACATTGTTGGAGCTATCCCCCCTACGCATGTTGAAATCCCGTAGTTGGAGCTTTATAATGGTAAAGGTGATCCTCTAACACATGTTAAGACCTTTCAAACAATATGTACCGATTTTGCTCATGACCAAAGGTTGCTTGCAAAACTGTTTACTAGAACATTAAGAGATAAGGCTCTACAATGGTATTGCTCGTTGCCTTCCTATTCTATTACTTCTTTCCAACAACTTGCAAATGCTTTTATTCAACAATTTCAAAACAATATAAGTCCTAAAGTTACTTTGATTGATTTAATGCATTGTAAACAAGGTGTTAAAGAAAAAGTGACTGATTTCATTGGTAGATATAAGCATTTGTGTGCTTAAATTTCTTTTCCAGTACCTGACAACGATATTCAAAGAATTTTTATTTCTAATTTACAAAAAGATATTAGAGAAAAACTTATGTTTTCTGAGTTTACTTCTTTCCAACAGTTGTGTGCAACTCTTCACAATTATCAACTGTCTATGAGTCAAATGGAACAAGCAAATCCTATGGCTCCGAGTGATAAGGGTGATAATAGTTAGCAACCATTTGGGAAGTTTAAACCGAATAGAGGGTTTGTTAAGTTCAATGAAAACATCATCAACAACAATGTGAATGCAACATCAGGTGTGCCTCCTATTTCTAAGTTTTTCAAGAAAGAAAGAAAGTTTACTCCTTTGAATGAATCATTGCATAGTATTATGAATAAGTTATTGGAACAAAATGTGCTTACTCTCCCTCCTGTAAAGCAAATAGATCCTGCAAAGATTAATTCACCCTATTTTGATAACAAATCTTTTTGTCAATTTCATCATCAACCTGGGCATGATACTAAAAAATGTTTTGCTTTAAAGGGTAAAATTCAAGATTTGATTGATAATAACACTATCTCTATTTCAGGTGTGAATGATAAAGGCAACACATCTATAGCTCTTCCTAACCAAAATCTTAAGATTTTTACTGATCCATTACCTTCTCATACCTCTAATGTGATTGAGACTAATGATTCCTCTTTCTCACCTGAGGGGCTTGTGTCTATGACTCCGAATGCGATTAACTTTGTAGAGAAGTTGAAAATCCATAAAGAACCTTCCATCACATTTGATTCTAGTGAAACTATCAGGACACCTGATGGTCCTTTATATATAGTTGCAAAAGTCAAGAATACACCTTGTCGTGGAGTTCTTATTGATCCTTCTTGCATGGTTAACGTTATTACTGAAGAATTTCTTTTTACTTTGCAATTGAATCAAGTGATCTATGACAAAACAAATGTGGTTGTGAAATTATTTGATGCATTTTCTTCTCCTGCAATTGGTTCTATTACATTACCTATTGAGGTCCATAACAAATCCCTTGATGTGAGCTTTGCTATTATTCCATCGTCCGAACAATTTTGTGTGAAGTTAGGCTATCCTTGGCTATCTTCCATGAAAGCTATTGCTTCTCCTATTCACAAGTGTTTGAAATTTCCCCATAATGGTGAAGTTGTTACTGTCAATAATAGTCTCTTTAAACCAGCTGAAAGAACTTCTAGCATTCCTATTGATTATTTTTGGCCTAAACAATTCCAATCTCTTCCACCACGAAGTGATCATCTTTTCAAATCTTATCAAAAGTGGAAAAAAGATATGATCCTATCTCTAAGTGAACCTCGAACACCCTAACTTGATATTCCTATCATTCTTGAGAAGGAAGTTCTTCCTTTGAAAGATAAAACTAATGTCTTTCCTCAAGAAGAGTCTCAACCCATGGATGTGACTATGTCTATGTCTAATAAACTTTCTAAAAGTAGACCTATACCTCCTCATCATGATGGACTTGGTCTCCTTCCTAAACCAAATATTCCTCCTTTATATGGAGCAGTTCCTCCTCCTTCCTCTTATAGAGAGAAGAGACCTTCCTCTTCTCCTATTATCCAACCTAAGAGACCACAACCTAAACACCCAAGTGATAAGGATGAGAACATTCCTCCTCCTCAATCTTCTCAACTTCCTACTAAGACTAGATGAAATCGTTCTGCACGTGAACGCCAATGAAAGCGTCATCTTAGAGCTCGTGCAGCTGCTTCTCAAACTTTGCAATCCCCAAAAACACCTTCAACTGGTATTATTCCATTTTCTCCTCAGCTGAAAATTGAGCCAAAATCTCCTAAACATAAGATGCATGATTGTTTTGATCCTGTGCGAGTTAAAGATCCTATTTTTATAAATCTTGATGATGATATAGATGAAAATTTTATTCATGATGAAAATGTTACTCCTCTTTCTTCTGATAGTGAATATGAATATGTTGATATTGATAACCATTTATCTAACGAATTTTCTAAAGCACTTATCCTAGCTCCTAGACAAGAACAACATGGCTTGGAACATGAACATAGCCCTTGTTTGGATCTTGTGATAGCTCCATTTGCTGTGTTGGATGTTCCTCCTCTAGCGTGTTTCCTGCCTTCCCGAAATATTGATCAGCAAGATCGGGGGGTAGATGACATGCTAGACTAGTTCATTAGAATAGCAGACTCTCTCCTCCTCTCTTGATATCTTTTGTTACTTCTTCTATGTGTTATTCTCATTCTTCTATTTGTTGTCCTTAGTGTTGTCTACTTGAGGAATGATGCAAAAGCAATGAGATCTCTTTTGGTCTCTCTCATGTTGACTCAAAAGACACATGTGTTCCCTTCTTCTAGGTGACCTTCCTTGATTGGGGAATGAAGAACAATTATGCATACATACATATGATATACATGAATTATCATACAACATACTGACCCCAAGGAAAGCGAAGTCACCTTGTGATTTGTGTTTCATGTCTACTATCCTTGGGTTTATCTCACACTTGGGGGCTAATTCTTTGTGATAACATGCTCCTTTCCCTTCTCATTTCTTATGTGTATCACTACCTTAAAGCAATCACCCCCGATGAGGCATGTGTGATCGCTTTAATGTAGGGGGCATACACTCTGTCCATATCTCTTCAAGATTCTTAAAAAAAAATTTTGGCGAACTTAGCTTTGCCTTGAAAATTTTTTGGTATTTTTCTTGCATGACTCATAGTGAGGGAACCTTACTACTGATAGTCATGGTTCTCCCTCATGATCTTCCCTTTTACTTTGTCAATCAAAGTCGTAAGATCCTTAGTCCACTGGGGGCTTGGTGTATCTTGCCTCCTTGACATGGTGAAAGTCTTTCAATGTTGTTTCCTTGTACTTTACCGGAAGTATGGGCGTACGCTTATACTCCCGCTAAAGTGGGGGCTAAATGTAGCATTGTAAAATTGTGATGCTTGCAATTTTGACTACATTTGGGTCTTCACAATGGCGGCGCAACACTGAACCTGAATGGAGACCCCGAAACTTGTTTACGACATCAAAAACTACATCTTTTCTGCACCTTGGCCTGATCCTCCTTGCACCCTGCTGTCCCAGGAGGTGGGACCATGGCGCCCAGCGCCCTGGTCCCTGGCCCTATTTTGGGCCCGGTCTCTTTTTGGGCATCGGGTCTTCAAGTTTGCAATTTGGAAAATAATCCTCCTAGGTCAGCCTAAGGTCAGAAAAATCAGTTTGCTAACCCTAATTGACAAGTATATAAACTACATTTCCTCTCCCATATTGAGGAGGAAAAAGATATGCGTACAAGAGGCGGAAGCGATAGGCAAACATTCAAACATTCAAACATTCAAGCAATTGAGCATTCTAGGTCTCCATTCAAGGCTAGGTGTTGCATTCAAGACAAGGATTCAACCATTGAAGAGGAGATCACCTACAACATACAACATACAACATCATTACACCTTCACATGTAAGAATACAAACATTCTGACAACAAGGTATCAGTACTTGATTACATTACAAACATTTACATTTACAGCATTCTCATTTCTTGGTTAATTCCAAAATCGGGGTTTGACCTAAAGGCAAACCCCTAATCCCTAACCCCCCAATCATCCTCTCTTTTCTATGTGTATGTTGCAGGTATGTGGCTGTAATTGAAGATCTAGAATCCTTGTGCAGAGACGAACAGATCCCCCTTCATTTCGCAGATTTTTCGGAGGACCGTGTGCACTCTGGGTGCCATCGTCTCATCAACTTTCGCTCAAACTTGCTGGACAGCATCGTCTTGACATTTTACTACTAATTTTAGGACCGCAGCTTCATCCTGTGTCTCTATCTCCATTTACAAGCGAATCTTTCTTACTTTTACATACACTCCTAGTTCAATCCTTCTATCTACATTATTTACAAAAGAGGGTATCCTTGCTGTCTCAACCCTTGAAACTCATCTAGAATTCAATCTTGCATTGTGTGGGATTGGATCTTGTGAGTTTCAACCCCTCTTTTGAATGTAAAGTCTCTCCTAAGTGAAAACCGTCAATCCTAGTGACCTCCTTTCTCTCTCCTTGGAGTGGGGGAACACCTAGGGTTCGATTTTCTGCTTTACACTAACCTTTATCAAATTGTCAAAATTTACATGACAAAATCACTTGTGCCATAACCAGTTGTCCTCAATATTTTCCAGCAAACAATTATTCACATTAGTATTCAGATAAAATACATTACCTTTTGTTTGCTTCCCAGTACGAATAAATTCTCCATTATTTCCAAGAATCCTACACACTCCACTTTTGAATTCAAGTAGATATCCCTTATTGTTAACCTGTCCAACACTCAAAATGTTATGTTTTAGTCAATCAACTCAAAATACATCATCTTCATTACTCTTCCCATTGAATGAAATTTATCCTTTACCTTTAACCATACAGGGAGAGTTATTACCAAATCTTAAAACACCTCAATCAAACTCTTCAAGGGATAAGAACTTACTTTTGTCATCGGTTATGTGGTTTGAGAAACCACTATCTCTTATACATTCATCACTGCTATCCATGTGAGACACCAATGCCTTTTTATTAGTCAGATCTTCCTTCACAAGAAAAACCACTCTCTCTTCATTGTCATCCTCTTTTGATTCTTCATTGGTTACTCCTTCATCAATTGCAACATAACAATGTTTCTTGCCTTTTCCTTACCATTTTTTGAACTTCTCCTTTTTATCAGTGTTAGGGCAATTAGCAGCTATGTATCCAATTTTACTACAAGAGAAACACTCCAAGGGTAATTTACCTTTATATTTACCTATTCCTCTAGGGAATCTTTTAGCCAACAATGCCTCAAGTGCCAATGAATGATCTTCTTCATCAATATCACTTTTGCTACCACCATGACTAGACTTGTAGTCATGATTATGATAGATATCATTTCCTTTCCTTACTGATGTACCGGTTATAGAAGCCTTAAAAAAATATTTAGAAGGTTTAGAAACACTATTGTCAAAACTATTTAGCTCAAATTCAGTCAACTTGCCAATAAGAAAATCAATAGTGACTTTATCTTTAGAAATAGATCTCAATTCTTGAATTGCAAAACCTCTAGTAGAATGTTGTTGTAAGAGAGTTCTAAGCATCTTACTAACAACAATATCTTCTTCAATCTTACCTCCAACACTTGTTATACCACCTACAACTTCCTTAATTCTTTGACCATATTGTTCTATGTTCTCACCATCAACCATTTCCATATCATCAAATTTACCTCTTATAATTTCTTCCATACTTCATTTGCAGTCTCTAATCCATGAACATATATATACTCAGAGTCAAACAAAGTACTTACAATTGTTTCAAGTGCCAGGATATTTTCTTGTCATTCTTTCAGTTCATCCGGTGTCAAGGGACTAGTAGGAGGAGGAGTATACTTGGTTACCACATGGTTCCAATACTGAGAATCCATTCATTTAATGTAGATCTTCATCCGATCACTCCATATTTAGTAGTTTTCCTTGGTAAACTTGGGACTCTCCTTCTTCATCATCTTTCATGGAATCTTTCCCCCAAGCTATTAGACTTTTTACACATAGAGAACCAATGCTCTGATACCAATTGTTAATCTTAGAGGATCCGGTTAATACTGAGAGGGGTGGTGAATCAATATTAATAACAATATCAAATTAGAAACTTAGACCTACAAAACTTTCTCCAAATCAAAATTTAACCAACAAAAGAATCATTTACCAATACTGGTATCCATTGATAATATTTTGCTAAATTGATTTAACAGTGTTTCTCATTAAGTGTTCATAAACCATGCATAAACTAAAAGTAAATGAAATCAACATATCAAAAATATTCACCATATGAACACCATGTTTTTCACGTGGAAACCAAAATAGGGAAAAAAAGTGGTGGGAATTGGTACCCTCAAGAATTTTGCACTCTTTAGGAATGTGCTCTGTTAGGATCCTAGCCTTGTTAGGAGCTTACAAAGATGCTCTGTTAGGAGTCACTTGGTTAAGGGATTTACCTCAGCCCTGTTAGGAGCTTTGACCTATTAGGATCAACCTAGCAAGAGGACTTATAACTTAGATGTTTAGTCACCTTGTTACGAGACTTACAATGTAAGGCCTATTAGGACCTACCCCATTAAGGGATTTATCTGCTGCAACTGTTAGGGAACAATAGTGAATGGTCTCAGTTTTCCACTATACTGCTTGCTTGATCAGATCTAATTATTCTCTAACTCTACAACACTCTAGTAGATCTTCTCACACCCTGGTTCAACTTCACACTCTTCTCAAAATCACCAACCGACACAACAAACATGAATAATATCGACATAAAAGCCTTTTCAACTAGGTTAGCAACAAAACCCTATACACATCAAGATTTTTTAATACAAATGATCATAGATCATCATATAGATCATTACAATATTTTACAAGACAATTTTAACCGTACAATGATCATAATTTTTCACAGCAAGTCGATCTAATAGGTTGTTAATCCACAAAATATTCTTCCAAGTGCTTCACTGATTCCCAAGAAATTCCATCTTTATCATGCCTAAATATAATTCAAACACTTCATGCAGGTTGTGCCACATCATCACCAACATGTGAACTTGATGTAGATCCCCACCAAACCAAAAATCATCACTGGTTAAGAGAATTCTTTACCAGTCCTTAAACCCTTCTTAAACCCTAGCAAAAACTTAACCAAAATTATAAACATGACTTTCTCTTGTTAAAACATCATGTGGTTCCAATCAGATACATGTTACAATGATACAAACTCAAATTTCAAACCGCAAAGCCTCAATAATCACTAATCACCAAATACAATCAAAACTTTTCCACATTTACCGATTAAGGTCCTAATTCCCAGCTTCTTGATTCTTTATTGGTAAGCACTCTCTGGAAGACCAAAAAGATTTAGATGACTCAATACAACCTAAGTGAACATCAGAAGTCATCAATTTTCATCAATGACAACATAAATAACTGATAAAAGTCATCCAATCATGCAACCTCAATCTCTTTATCACAATGTCATCACCAATAGTCTTTTACCGATTCAGTCATCATTCTCCATCTCCATCAGTTATGCCAATCATGCCAAAAATATAGTGAATCTAATGGATTTATGTGCTTCCAAACAAAGGGAGGGTGAACCATTTGTGTCATACTTACAATAATGGAGATCCGTTTATTTCAGATTTGCTTGCCATATTCCCAAAATGGATCAGGTAGACATCTTTATAGAAAATCTCATTCCTCAAGTCAAGTACCTGCTACAAATTTAGTATCTAAGTGCATTGAAATAATTCATAGAGAAAGGCCAAAAGTGTGAGAAGGGTCTTGTTAAATAAGTAATTTTGAAGAACAAAAAGTAAAGTGGTTTGACCAATAATAGGAGCAATGAAAATTCCAATTTCTAGTTGAAAAATAAAAATGTAATGAACGATGGGGTGGTTGATGCCAGAGTGATGAATAGAACTCAACCGATGATATCACTACAAGGACTGGGCAATTCTTTTGTGCCAAAAATAAACAAGTCTTAGGATAATAATACAATATGAATAAATGTAGCATAACATAGTATCTCCCAACCTACAAGGAATAGCACACCAAGATTTAATTATGCACCCCTTGGAGATCCACCTTGAGTCATCTCTCAAGAAGATGATACAAAAAAATGTCATAACTCTACCAGAAGTGAAACCATATGAATCGAAGCCATTTAAAACCAACTGGTGAAATGATAATGATTTTTGTGAATATCATTGTACCAAGAGACACAAATATCAAGTTTCTATAAGCTCAAAAACTTGATTGAAGATTTAATTGTTCGAGGAGATATCATTGTGGACTGTAATAAAATTTATTGCACTACTGATCATATAATCTTTAACGACCTATTTATAAAGCATGACAAAGGGTAATCTTTAGGGTGAGGTTTAGTGTATAATATTGCAAACTATACTAACATTGCATATGATTATGCAATCAATGTTATCAGCTTAGGTGTGGAGATAGTGGTCACAATTATTATAAATCCAAGGAATTGGATTTGCATGGTCGTCGCCCACCAGTCAAAAGTCACACTACAAGGTGTTCCTACCAACCCTCCTCTATCAGTTGGGACCTTCAATCTTATTGATCAATTGAAAAAAATCTATCCCACATATCAGTTTTTGAGCTACTCTGCATATCTCCAAATCATAAGGAAATTCTAGAGAAGTCTCTTCAGGAGACCATGATCTCCAGGGACTTTGATTAGAATTCATTCCAAGCCATCTTGGGAAACTTGACTATATCTCCCTTGGTTGCATTTATAAACTGAGATGTTCTAGTTGACAGAACTTTGCATAATGACCCACTACATTATAGGTCTTTGTCCATAAAAGAAAGATTAGAAGAGTGTTAATATATGGAGGGGTTAGCTTAAACATATTCACTGTTAACTTTATCAAATATTTTGGATACATGCCTAATCACATAGATCCCACCAATTGAATAAATATCAAATCTTATGATGATGAAGATCACCCATCAAAAGGTGTGGTTACTCTACCTATGCAAGTATGACCTATTACAATAAAACACCATATTTTAATTCTTAGATAGATAATTGGGCTACAACATGTTGTTGGG
Organism: Cryptomeria japonica; assembly: GCF_030272615.1. Taxonomy (NCBI): domain Eukaryota; kingdom Viridiplantae; phylum Streptophyta; class Pinopsida; order Cupressales; family Cupressaceae; genus Cryptomeria; species Cryptomeria japonica. Next base: position 689,760,241 of record NC_081409.1, read on the forward strand.
TCATCCATGGATCCATATCATGCAAATAGTGTCATCGATATTCCATCAATGTGTCAAGTTCCCATACTATAGCATTGAGATCATGATATAAGGAGATCCAAACCTATTTCAACATTGCAACAACCTAAGGAAAATCACTAACAACTAGGTTCCTATAAATCAAGCAGCACCTCTTACCTTACAACATGAGTCCTTAACACTTATAGATACCATAGAACCTTCTACTATTGGAATTTTGGCACTAAGTTGTCACTGATGTCAATTGGTATGATGGATATTCACATGAGTGTGAGCATAAAGAATGAAGGCCTAGCATTAAGGCACATACTAGTTTGAAGGTTGGTTGCTTGTTTATGATGAAGAGGTAGAATGTGAAAGTTGTCACAAACCACTAAGGCAAAGATGTGCTACCGGTATAGTGTGCTCTACCGATTAATAGAAGAAAAAAGTTTTACCGACAAAGGGATGTACTGGTATGTGTTTGTTGGACCAACTGTGTGCTGGTGGGCCATGTCTTTATCGTTGTGATGCCATGTGGAGCAAAGGTGGGAAAGATGTTGTGGTCGATGAAGCCCCATCAACAGGGTTATTGAAACAGATAATCACCATTAATGAAATAGCCACAAATCATGGGATTGTAACTAACCATTGCAGCTCGAGGAAGAAAGAATGATAGAGGAAGATCAAGGAGTAGTTGGTGCCTAGATCAATGCAAAGGAAATCTGATTTAGGAAGACCTCAAAAAGGAAATAGCTGAAGTGTTTAATGTGTCGACAAATTTCAAGGCAGAAGATTATGTTCGAGATTGCTATTTCCAGAAAATGTGCATTGGATAATGGAAACCATGTACAAGTGAATTCTTGAAGGACACGTGATCGATTCAAGATAGGCTAGATCAGATCTCATGAAGATCATGTTGGGAAGAGGAAACCCTAATAGCTCAGGATTTTGAATTAATTTATTCCAGGAAATCATAGGATAAGAGATAAGAACTCAAGATAGAATATGTTGATGTTGCAAAGAAGAAGAAGACGAGAAAGAGTGAGTAAGGAGAAGAATTGCTAAGCCTTAGAAAGATATCCAAGAAAGTTGCAGTGTGCATGAGCAAGCATACAGGTGAGAGGATTCTACCAACATAACTATAGTCTTATAGTTGATCCTAACTAGTAAGGTGTGATAGAGAAGGCATCATCCAAGTGTGACACAGTGTGCTGAGAGACTGTGTGAAAGAGGGAGAGAAAGATAACAAAGGCCAAGAATCAAAGACAATAATCTCACAACCGGTAGTATGAGATTTAGTGGAGGAGAAAAGACTGTCAACCGATAGTGAGTTATTTGATCAAAGAGTTATAGAATTCATTTGCAACAAGAAGCCTTAATTGTATTCTAATAGTACTTCAATATACATCACCAAGTTGAAGCTTGGTGCAGGGATTGGTGCTCCTTGGGTTGGTGCCCTAAATGTGCAGGGGTTGGTTCTCCTTGGGTTGGTGCCCTAAATCTTTGTAAGTTAGTATTTTACCTCTGAGGTTGGATTGGAGCAGTAGACTCCGGTACCTTTTCTCACTGAGGTTTTTCCCATATTGGGTTGTCCTCGTAAATCTGGTGTTGTGAGTTACATTACCGTGAATGATCTTTTTGGCTTTCTTTCTTGTTCTACCGGTATGACGGTTTAGTGTTTAAGTGAATAACTGATATTCTGAAGAGAGTTCAAAAATAGTGAAAACTTAGAAACCATTGATTCACCCCCCTCTTAATGGTATTCTATGTTCAACAATTGGTATCAGAGCCTAGGTTCCCAGTTATCTTCAAACCTTGGGTAGATTCTAGACTTTGAACATAATGGCAAGAAATGACTTTTCTTCCTCAAAAGCCCCCATGTTTGATGGATCCAACTATGCCTTCTGGAGAAAAAGAATGAAAACCTATATCTCCTCTCTTGGTTTTGATGTGTGGATATCGTTCAAGAATGGGTATGTTATTCCTAATTATCCTCCCTCTGATCTGGATGCAAAAAGGGAGTATGATAATAATGCAAAGGCAAAACATGCTATCTTGAGTGGACTGTCCGATAATGAATTTGTCAAAGTCATGCATTGTGTTTCAGCAAAGGAGACTTGGGAAAAATCGTAGAGTTTTTTTGAAGGAGATGGAAAAGTCAAAGAAGCCAAGCTACAAACACTAAGGGACCAACTTGAAAGCATCAAAATGAAAGATGATGAAAAGATTGCAGATTATCGTCACAGATTTGATGAAACTGTGAATACTATTACAGGACTTGGATAAGAGATTGCAGATGAGATTCTTGTCAAGAAGATACTTAGATCTCTCACTCCCAAATATGATACTAAGGTGTCAGCCATAGAAGAACCCAAGGATCTGAATACTTTTACAATGGATGAGTTATTTGGCTCTCTGACAGCCTATGAGATGAGAACAACCAGTGATACTTCCTCAAGGAAAGAAGAAGCATTCAACATCACCAAAAAGGAAAAAGAAGTTGCTACTCATAAATAATCTAGTGAAGACTGATGTAGAAGTAGAAAGCTTTGTTAGGAAGCTCAAAAGAGGATTCGACCGGTACAAAGGAAAGCTACCACTTAAATGTTTCAACTGTGGGAAGGTAGGACACTTCTCTACAAATTGTCCTTATAAAGAAACTCGTAGAGATGAGTCAAGAGAGCTCAAAGATCTATTGGAAAAGAGAGAGAAAGAAATGACTACTGACAGGGAAGGAGAGGCTACCAGAACCAAAATAGCCTATATACCATTGAGGATGACCCAACAGATGATGAAAATGCATCAGAAGATGACTACCATGAGAATGATAGAAAAGTCAATCTCTTCATGGCACTTGATAGACCAATTGATGAAGATGAGGAAGAGAAGGATATTGAAGCTGAAGTGGATTTGGAGAGAGAACTTATGAGTGCACATGAAGAATTGAGTAAAACAAGAAGAGAACTCAAGAGGGTTAAGCTTGTTGTAGTATATGAACAAGATCTCTTGAAGCAGTCTCTCGATGAGTCTAGTCAAGTCATATCTAACTTGAAACTGCAGCTAGAAGAAACTAAGAGGATTTGTGAAGCTACAGCCTCTGATTTGACAAAGAAGGAAAAGGAGCATCAAGAGATGGAAGCAAATATATTAAAGCTCAGAAAGGAGCTTGAAGAAAGTAAGGAAGAAATAAAAATAAGGAGCAAGTATGAAGGCAACACTGAGGCCTTAGACAAGATGTTAAACAAACAAAAGAAATCCAAAGACACTTGTGGCTTAGGATTTGAAGAAGTTCAAAGCTCAACCCACAAAGATAAATCTAGCAAAGAAATAATATTCACTTCTTTAGTTAAAGGTAAAGAAAAGAAGACATTCACAGTAGGCAAGGATACCGGCAAAAAAACATATGCAGATGCTGTTGGGAATCGCCATTGAAATTGGTATGCAGCAATGGACCGGAGGTCACACTTCCTGTACCAACATGAAAACCCAAGGAGAAATGCAATAATTGACTATGAGGGATTTACTAAACTCAACAACATGAAGGGAAGACCCCAAATGAAGAAGATCCATTCAGGACCAAGACAACCTAACCAGTATGTTTCAAACTTTCATGGTTATTTTAACTAGTGTAACAATTTTGGGCACATAATAGCTGACTATAGATTAATCAATAAGCCCTCTATGAGTTATGAAAGTAGAAATCCATTTAATGCACTACAAGATATGAATGTTGTCTCCTATTGGTGTAATGGATATGGTCATAAGATTTTTGGTTGTAGGAAGAATAAACCTACACCCTACAATAATTTTAAGGACATCCCCTTAAATGAAAATGTAAAATGCTATAACTATCAAGAGTTTAGACACATAGCAAAGTTATGCAAAATAAGGAAGATCAAGAAGATGAAGGAAAAGATAGATCAAGAGTCGGTAACTAAACCTGAGCTCAATATAGTAGTTAACAAGAAGAAGGAGATCAAACGAGTTTGGGTTGAGAAAGAAAAGGAAAAGGCAAAATCAAGTCTCATAGTATAGACTGCCTTGCATGCTGAAAGGAAAAATCTATGGGTGGTAGATAGTGGTTTCTCAAACCATATGATTGGTGACAAAAAGAAATTCATTAAACTTGAAGACTGGAATGGTGGATTAGTAAGGTTTGGAGATAATTCCTGCATCAAAATAAAGGGAAAAGGAACTCTAAGCATTGATGGAAAACTAAAGGCACATGATGTATATTATGTGGAAGGCCTAAAGCATAATCTGCTAAGTGTGAATCAGATGTGTGACAAAGGTTACAAATTCACCTTTGACTCAACCGGTTTCTAGATAAAGAAACACAGTACTAGTAAAATTGTGGTAGAAGGAAAAAGAACAATGGAAATGTTTATAATCTGAAGGAATGCTATGAGTCCCAATGTATGTTAGGACAAGTAGATGTAAGTTGGTTGTGGCACTGAAGATTAGGACACATAAATTTTGATAACCTTGTTGTAGTAAGAAAAAAGGGGTGTGTGAGGAATATTCCACCCATCATCAAGCCGGTAAATGCATTTTGTGATGAATGTGTAAAAGGTAAGCAAACTTAAGTGAGTTTCAAGACAAAAGAGCACAACACCTCAAGACCACTTGAAATTGTGCATATAGATCTGTGTGGTCCAACTCAAACAAGAGCACTTACTGGTGAAAGATACTTTATGCTCTTCATTATTGACTACTCAAGAATGACATGGGTCAGTTTTATGCAAGATAAATCACAAGAATTTGAAAGATTCAAGATCTTTCAGAAGATGGTGGAAAAAGAAAGTGGGTATAGGTTAAAATTCCTAAGATCTGATAGGGGTGGAGAGTTCACATCAAATGAATTTGAAGACTATTGTGAAAAACATGGAATTAAAAGACAATACTCTACTCCTAGGACACCACAACAAAATTGTGTGGTAGAAAGGAAGAACATGACAGACAAGGAGATGTCCAAAACCATGTTAAATGAGGTTGGTTTTCTAGACACATATGGGAAAGAATCTATCCATACTACTGCATATACTTTGAATTGGGTTTAATTAAGAACAAACAGCAAAATGACACCTTATGAGTTATGGTATGACTGGAAGCCATCGGTCAAATACTTCAAAGTATTTGGAAGCAAGTGCTTTATTAAGAAAGATATGGATGGTCTAGGAAGTTTTGAATCCAGGAGTGATGAAGGAATCTTCCTTGGTTACTCATCTAACAGCAAGGCCTACAAATGCTACAATAAAAGACTAAGAAGAGTCATTGAGAGTGTGCATGTAAAAGTTGATGAAGATATGCACAAAGGCTATCAGCCATAGATTAATCGGTATGATGACTCTAGTGATCAACATGATGAAGTTTAGTCAGATACTGAACTAGAGGTAGCATCCAAGAAGGCCCCCAACCAGTATGTACAACTGAATAACCTGAAAGAGAAAATTCTGGGAAATAAGAGTGATGGTGTACAGACTAGAAGAAGACTTGCCCAGAATGATGAATAGGTCAACCTATGCCTCATGACTAAGGTTTAACCCAAAAGATTCAATGAGGCCAGAAAAAGACAAGAATGGATGGATGCCATGGAATAAGAACTACAATAGATTGAGAAGAACAAGACTTGGGAACTAGTGCCCAAACCGGAAGATAAGAACATCATTGGCACAAAATGGGTATACTAGAATAAGATGAATGAAGAAGGTAAGATTGTTAGGCATAAAGCTAGACTAGTATGCAAAGGATACTCTCAGGTAGAGGGAATTGACTTTGAAGAAAAATTTCCACCGATAGCTAGATTAGAAGCAATTAGAATGTTTATATCCTTCTCTGCCTACAAAGGTTATAAATTTTACCAAATGGATGTAAAATTTGCCTTCCTAAATGGAAATTTGGAAGAAGAAGTGTACATGGAGCAACCGGAAGGGTTTCTGGTGCATGATGATGAGACATTTGTGTGTAGGTTGAAGAAGGCCCTATATAGTCTAAAGCAAGCTCCTAGAGCATGGTATTCAAGATTAGATCAATACCTAAAGGAGTAGGGATTTAAAAAGGGAAGTGCGGATAGAAATTTGTACATAAAGAAAGATGGGAACCACATGATTATTGTGGTTGTGTATGTAGATGATATTATCTTTGGAGGCAAAAAGGACACTCTTTGCAAAGAATTTGCTGATCAAATGTAGTCAGAATTTGAGATGTCAATGCTTGTTGAATTGACATACTTCCTTGGTTTGCAGATATTACAGCAAGATAAAGGAATCTTTATCTCACAAGTCAAGTATGCAAAGGAGATGATGAAGAAATTCCAACTGGAAAATTGTAAACCAGTAAGTATGCCCATGATGATCAACAACAAATTGAGCAAGAATGATGAATCACTGATGGTGGATCAGACTATACAAATCCATGATAGGCAGTATATTGTATCTAATTATTTCAAGACTGGATATAGTTCAAGCAGTGAGCATGGTGGCTAGATTCCAAGCTACACCAAAGAAGTCACATATTAATGCTACCAGTAGAATTTTTAGATACCTACAAGGAACACTCAGCTATGGTTTGTGGTATCCTAGACAAGGAGATTTTATCTTGGAAGCATACACTGATGTTGATTGGGCAGGATGCATTGATGATCGAAAAAGCACAAGTGGTGGTGCATTCTTTCTAGGTGAATGGTTGGTATTATGACATAGCAAGAAGCAGGACTAAGTTTCTCTATCTACTGCTGAAGCTGAATACATTGTTGTTGCTACATGCTGCTCTCAGGTGCTTTGGATGAAGCAAACTCTCAAAGATATATAGGTGGACATCAATGATCCTATTCTCATCCGGTGTGACAATTTGAGTGCAATCAACATAGCAAAGAATCCAGTCATGCATTCCAGAACATAGCACATTTCTATCAAGTATCACTTTCTCAGAGAGAAGGTTGAAGGATAGGAGGTTAGAATGGATTATGTTCTTACTGGTGAACAAGTAGAAGACATTTTCACAAAACCATTACCGGTAAGCACTTTTGAGTATCTCAGACACAAGTAGGGAGTTGTATCATCTGTCTAGGAAGGCTTTATGTGGTTCAGGGGGAGCTGATAGCGGTCAAAGGGGGTGCTTGGTATGGATCAAAGGGTGAGTGCATAGTACCCTTTGTCATTGTGTCAAAGGGGGAGAAATGTGCCGGTATGGAGTGTATCATGAGAAGTTGACATCAATGCCAAAGGGGGAGATTTTTGGCATTTTGGCACTAAGTTGTCATTGATGTCAAACGACATGATGGATATTCACATGAGTGTGAGCATAAAGAATGAAGGCCTACCAGTAAGGCACATATCGGTCTGAAGATTGGTTTCTTGTTTATGATGAAGAGGCAGAATTTGAAAGTTGTCACAAACCACTGAGGTGAAGATGTGCTACTGGTATAGTGTGCTCTACCGGCTAATAGAAGAAGAAAGTTCTACTAGAAAAGGGATGTACCGGTATGTGTTTTCTGGACTGATTGTGTGTTGGATCATTTTGACACCATGTTGAGTAGAGGTGGAAAACATGTTGTGGTTGGTGAAGCCCCATCGACAGGGTCATTGAAACATATAATCATGATTACTAAAACAACCACAAATCATGAGATTGTAACTAACCGTTGTGGCTCAAGGAAGTAAGAATGATAGAGGAAGATTAGGGAGTAGTTGGCGCTTGGATCAATGCAAAGGAAATCTAATTTAGGAAGACCTCAAAAAGGAAATAGCTGAAGTGTTTTATGTGTTGACAAATTTCAAGGCAGAAGATTGTGTCTAAGATTTCTTTTTCCAAAAAATGTGCATTGGATAATGGAAACCGCATACAAGTGCATTCTTGAAGGATAGGTAATCGATTCAAGATAGGCTGGATTAGATCTCATGAAGATCACGTCGAAAAGAGGAAACCCTAACTACTCAGGAGTTTGAATTACTTTTTGGTGGGAAATCACTGGATAAGAGATGAGAACTCAAGATAGAATATGTTGATGTTGTGAAGAAGAAGAAGAAAAAGAAGACAAGAAAGAGTGAGTAGTAAAAATAGTTGCTAAGACTTAGAAAGATCTCCAAGAAATTTGCAGTGTGCATGAGCAAGCATACTGGTGAGAGGATTCTACCGACATAACTATAGTCTTGTTGTTTAGCCTAATCGGTAAGGTGTGGCAGAGTAGGCAGCATCCAAGTGTGACACGGTGTATTGAGAGATTGTTTGAAAGAGGGAGAGAAAGATAATAGAGACTGAGGATTAGAGACAGTAATATCACAACTTATAGTGTGAGATTCAGTGGAGGAGAAAAGACTATCAACCGATAGTGAGTTATTTGATCAAAGAGTTACAGAATTCATTTACAACAAGAAGCCTTAATTGTATTCTAATGGTACTTTAATATGCATCTCCAAGTTGAATCTTAGTGTAGGGATTGGTGCTCCTTGGGTTGTTGCCCTAAAAGTGTAGGGGCTGGTGCTCCTTGGGTTGGTGCCCTAAATCTTTGTAAGTTAGTATTTACCTATGAGGCTGGATTGGAGCAGTAGACTCCAACAACTTTTCTCACCAAAGTTTTTCCCATATTGTGTTTTCCTCATAAATCTAGTATTGTGAGTTACATTACTATGAATGAGCTTTTTGGCTTTCTTTCTTGTTCTACTGGTATGACTGTTTAGTGTTTAAGTGAATAACTAATATTCTTAAGAGAATTCAGAAATAGTGAAAACTTAGAAACCACTAATTCACCTCCCTCTTAGTGGTATTTTTTGTTCAACATCTACTTCTATGCCCAATTCACCTTTATAATTTAAGGATGAGGGATGTGAAGAATATTCTTTTTTGGGGACATTTCCAGTTGTGTAGTTGCCTTTATCCCCAAGATCTTTTCATAGACCATCACCAAATCTAGTAAATTAGACCAAAGGAAAAGAAGTGGTTAGGTAATTATACTCTTTCTCTTTCATTAGATGGGGGAAATAAATGAATAATCCTTGGAAGAAGATGCCAATAAATGGTAGTATAGAGAAGAAGAAGTCAATCCTACAATCAAGTTTCCTATTGATGTATATGGTAGAGATTCCAAAATAATTCAAAGACATGGTTATGATGGTACAAATAGACTAGAAGCACAACAACAAGGAGTCATACAACCAAATTTACCCTCAAAGAGTCCCAAAAATAAAGGTTTGGGATATGGGAGTCTAACATAAAGACCAGTAGCTTGACAAAACACCCACCCCAATCATATTGAATATGCCTACTTTGGTGACACCACAACTTACCAATGTGACTAATAATCGTAAAGCCTCTAGTCAAAGCAAATTGTTAATGATTGTGTTTCCACAATCATCACATACATATGTGCTAATAGAATAAAGTATAGCACCTAAAAGTGAATTAAATATAAGGCTTTGACCTTCATCTCATACAAATATGGTCATGGAAATTAAGTTTAGTGTTGGCTAGTGACTCAAATATTAGAATACCAAATCCTCTTATCCAATAAATGAGTTCTATCTCTATAACAGAAAAAGGGTCTACAAGTCTTGGAAATATTCCATTAATCATCAATGTTATTAGAAACTCAACTCCTCCTCATCAGATACAATGAAGAAACTTATGAAGAGAGATCAAACATAGATACCTATATTGAAACTAAGACAGATTCCCATGAATATGAATGGATGTCTCTTCTAATAGAGACACCTAAGCATGGGCATGTCTTATGATCATCAAACACCCATTGATGATGATATCATTCATGAGAACAAGGAAATAAATCCTAACTCCTGGCGGCATCATCTTGATACCCGAGCATGGTTGATGATGAAGAGCATCATGGACCCTCCCACAATCACACTACAACTCTTCATTCTTTCTTCTTGTTTGTAATAAAATTCACCTATCGAAAAGGATTAAAAAATAATAATCCACCTGTATTTTCACTCAACTCACCATATCTGATCACAAATTCAAATGTCACATAGTTTTTCAATTTGCAACACTAGGATCAATCACAAGTTCCCAAAACAAGTCATTTCTTCCAACTCCCTAGACTCTACTCAATGTGCCCAATCAAGGATAACAACCCAATGGATTGTTCCAACACTTATAATTATCTTAACACATCACAAATACCATAACACAAGTTTATAAAATCCCCAAAACTTGAGCTAAAACTCCTAAACCCAAACTACTCCCTCTAGGCTTCAATCCTACTAGCCCTTCAAATCGAGTAACTCAACAATAACTCAAAACTTTCTCAAAACACTTTCCCAAAAAATTACATATTCTGACACCCATTTGATAATTATAAAACATATCCAAAAATAAGGTATAGGTACTTTGGACAATTTGTACGGACTAGCACCCTACTACGTTTGAAACTAGGTTAATTAGCCCACTTTTACAAAGCAACTACCTCAAAAACTCTTCAAAAAGACTCCACAACCCAAAAATGTCTTACTAAAGTATGGAAATCAACAAATTTTCCATGTTTTAGATAGTGACATGCTCATTTAATCACCCAAACACAAAACCCTCTTTTTTAGGCCTACAAACTAGGGCTTTCACATACACACCCCCTCCAAACACTTCACAACTTCAAAAATGGATAAAAAACCATCTAAATGACCTAAAAAAACTCCATAAACTATATAAAAACCCACTCATCAATGGTTTCACTTAGACCCATACATGGCACCAAATTTCAACTTACTAAACACACCATTCCTCACCACTCTTCATCCTAGGGTCTCACCATCACATCTCCATGACCATACCTACACTTAGAATGTTATAAAATCCAATAATACAAATTTCTAGACCCATTACACAAGAAACAATAGATACATAAAGTGGAATGGGTCGATTCTTCATTATGACCCTCAAACCCTTGTAATATTGTACAAAATGACTGGTTTTAGGACAGTCAATATAAAATGTACAAAATGATTTATTAAACCTTCAAACCAATGCCAAATGAAACTTAAAACATTTCCCTAGAACCTCCAAAAATAATTAGATCAAAAGATGTTGTGAAAAGGAAATTACAGCAATTCGAAGTTCAGATTTTTAATTAAAATTACAGGGAAAACTATGTGTTCATTCCTAAAACTTCAAAACACTTACATCACCACTCAATTTTGAATATCAACCCCCTCTCCCACACATTGGAATGAGGTTTTAAACTCATTTAGACTCCCAAAACTGACTGCAACCTCTCTGACTAACTTTTGAACCAACTTTGGTTGTTTCAACATGATTACTCACTTGGTTTACATAACAACTTTTGATCTCTCTTGCTCTATGAAACTAACCAATATTTATATTACATAATGGTAATTTGAGACCTTATGAAACTCAAAAATTCTTATTAAACTCCTATTATACCCATTTAACCCTATTACATTACTCATTTCGACATTGTTTTGCCCTCATGACAACTTATTATAAAATGACTCAATACATGAACAATATGACTTCAAATGGGATTATTAGCCATGATTACAATATCAAATGGTCATTTTAACCTCATAGACTTAATATCTCATAAATATACATTATGGCCTCATGGTGGCCAATCTTGTCTTGGGTGCTCCTGCACCATACTCCCGGGGATTCAAAATTTCCAAGTCCCTTTGGAAACACCTGCAAAACAAAACATTAGAAAAACAAAAAACAAATTTCATCTTGACTTTGGGCTTGCATTTATCCTCTTACTACAACCTTGTCCTTTCTTAACCTTTTTCCTTTTGGATCTTCCCTCTCTCTTTTATCTTCACTTTTTGTTTGTCTCCCATTGGAAAGAGTAGCACTACCTCCTATCCTTTTCCATCTATCAACAAATTCAGGATGACCAACACCTCTAACACTACTGCATACAACTGCAACTCAATCATATGCACCATCCAAAGACTATCCTTCATCTTGGTAACATCAACATACTCAACATCCTCAATCTTCGTGCTTGGAGAATAAACAAAATCTTTTCCCTCCTCAAGGTCTACCGCCAACTCATCATTATTCTCCTCTTCCACTGAGACCAACTCAACCTTCTCATGCCATTCCTCTTGGCATACCAACTTTCTATCCAAATTCAAGGCTACATCATTAGCCTCACCATCTGTTGTCAAAAAAGTACCTTGTTGTATTAGCCTCACCATCTGTTGTCAAAAAAGTACCACAATCCCAATTACAATTTCATCACACTCAAGCCCTCCAAGACTTGAAACCTTTCTGTTATCACCAACATATTTGTCTTCCATCTCTTTCTCAACTATTAGAACCTCTTTGTCCTCAGGTTCATCATCTTCCTCTTCACAAAATACTTGGTTCTCTTTGTTATGTTGCCCTTCCAATGCACAACTTACCTCTCCTCTAACATCTTTATCCTCTTCATGGATCCTTGACTCAACTTCATACACATATACACTATCAACATCACCCTTTGTCAAACTATCCTCCACTTTCTCTATCAACAAATCAATTTTATCTTCTACTATAGCCTATCTACGCCCTCCTTTCCTTCTCATTGAAAATAAACTATCACTCTTACTGATTTCATCTTCTTTGTTTTTAAATACCCTTGACTCATCTAATCCACATGCTTCATGTACTATCAATGGACACTTCATTTTCAGAACCTCTTCATGCCTTACTAACTCACCTGGCTCCTTCTCAAGGAGTTCTTCCTTGTTCTCTTTCACCTCATTCCTCCTCTTTGCACCTTTTTCCTATAAATTAATCTTTACCTTGTCTTCTTCAAGACTAGAAGTGGCTTCTATCTTTGTTTTTTCCTCATCCTTATGTTCCTCATACCTTAGGAACTCTCTTCTTGCAATCAACCTTATCCTTGACATTCCCCATGTTGCCTTGTCATCCTGCAATGATTTCATCACAAACGTTTTACCATTATTGTTAATAACATATGTATTTTATCTACCATCATGTAGGGATTTAAAATCAACTTGCCATACTCTACCCAATATCATATGACAATCACTCAAAGGCATAATATCACATAAAAGAGTATCATAATATGAACCAATGCTGAAAGAAACATATGCTTGCTCTTTAACATCAACCCATTGATCATTTCTTACCCCATATGCTCTGTACAATGACTCATGAGGTTTCCTTGGAAGGTTTAACTTCTCAACCATCTCTACTAAGACTATATTTTCAAGAGAACCATTGCTAACAACAACCTTGCATACCTTATCCTTATATTTGCATTGTGTCTGAAATATAGAGTGCCCCTGAGCATACCTTGCCCAAATTTATTCATCTTCTTTGATGATGGTTTCCTCTTTTATCTCTTAGTCTTCAAATTGCAATCTGCAAGGACCTACTGCCTTGCTCTGATATGACTATGGTGCAGAGCATCATGGACCCTCCCAAAATCACACTACAACTCTTCATTCTTTCTTCTTGATTGTAACAATATTCACCTATCCAAGGCTTCCAAAACAATACTCCACTTGTAGATTCATTTAACTCACCATATCTAATCACAAATTTATTTTTCACATCACTTTTCTAATCTGCAACACTAGAATCAATCACAAGTTCCCAAAACAAGGCCTTTCTTCAAAATGCCTAGACTCTACTGAATGCGTGCAATCAAGGATAACAACCCAATGGCTTGTGCCAAAACTTATAATGGTATTAACACATAGAAAATACCATAACCCAAGGTTCTACAAACCCCAAAACTTGGGCTAAAACTCCTAAACCCAAACTACTCCCTCTAGGCTTCAATCCTACTAGCCCTTCAAATAGGGTAAATCGACAATAACTCAAAACTTTCTCAAAAAAATTTCCCAAAAGATTACATATTCTGAAACCCATTTGGAATTTATAAAACATATCCAAAAATCAAGTGTAGGTACTTTGAACAAACTATACCGACCAGCACCCTGCTACGCTTGAAACTTGGCTAATTAGCCCACTTTTACAAAGCAACTACCTCAAAAACTCTTTAGAAAGACTCCACACCCAAAAAAAATCTTACTAAAGGATTCAAATCAATGAATTTTCTAGGTTTTAGGTAGTGACATGCTCATTTAATCACCCAAGCACAAAAGCCTCCTTTGTAGGCCTACAAACAAGGGCTTTCACATACACACCCCCTCCAAACACTTCACAACTTCAAAAATGGATCAACCACCATCAAAATGACATCAAAAAACTCAAGCAACTATGAAAGCACCCACTCATTCAATGGTTTCACTCAGACCCATACATGGCACTAAATTTTCACATACTCAACACAACATTCCTCACCATTCTTCACCCTAGGGTCGTAACATCACATCTCCATGACCATACCTACACTCAAAATGTTATAACAGAATATAATACACTTTCCATACCCATTCCACAAGAAATAGTAGGTACATATGTTGGAATGGGTCAATTCTTTATTATGACCCTCAAACCCTTGTAAAGTTGTCCAAAATAACTGGTTTTACAACAATCAATATATAACATACAAAATGATTGATTAATCCTTCAAACCACTGCCAAATGAAAGTTAAAACATTTCCCTATCACCTCCAAAAATAATTATATCAAAAGATGTTATGAAAAGGAAATTACAGTAGTTCCAAGTTCAGATTTTTGATCAAAATTGCAGGGAAAACTGTGTATTGATTGCTCAAACTTCAAAACACTTGCATTGCCAATCATTTTTGACCATCAACTCCATCTCCCATAGGTGGGAATGAGGTTTTAAACTCATTTAGACTCCCAAAACTGACTGCAAGCTCTCTAACTAACTTTTGAACCAACTTCGGTTGTTTCATACATGATTATGCACTTGGTTTACATAACAACTTTTGATCTCCCTTGTGCTATGAATCTAACCAATATTTCTATTACATGAATATGGTTATGTGAGACCTTATGAAACTCAAAAATTCTTATTAAACTCCTATTCGACCCATTGAACCCCATTACATTACTCATTTTGACATTGTTTTGCCCTCATAATAACTTATTATAAAATGACTCAATACATGAATAATAGGACCTCAAATGGCATTAGTAACTGTGATTACAATATCAAATGCTCATTTTAACCTCATAGACTTTAAATCTCATAAATATTCATTATGGCCTCATGGTGGTCAATGTTGTCTTGGGTGCTCCTACACCATACTCTTGGGGGTTCAAAATTTCCAAGTCCCTTTGGAAATACCTGCTAATAGTTCTGATACTAATATGTTTAATATAGATGCCAAGCTAACAAGATGAGAGGGGGGAGGCGGTGAATCATACAAACTTAATCTTCCATAAAAATAATAGATTCAACCTCGGTAACCTTATCAGAAAAACTGTAAAGCATGCAAACTCATAAACAGATAAGATCACAAAACATATAAGACCATATTTAATGTGGAAACCCAAATAGGGAAAAACCACTATGGGATTTCGGACCCACTAAGAAATATACTCTTCTAGAGTATGCTCGGTTAAAAGAAAATCTTGTTAAAGATTACAAACACATTGCTAGATGTGACCTAGTTAAGGGATTTCCTTCAGATCTGTTATGATCTTCACCTTGTTAGAAGTGACCTTGTTAAAGGATTTCAAACACTCAATCTGAATGTCACCTTGCTAGAGGGTTTTACAAATAAGACTATTAAGTCCACTCGGTTAAGAGATTTTTTGTCACTTCACAAAATAATAGTAATAAAATATATCTGCAACTTCACATCTAAAAATGCTAAAGCAGATTCTTATTTACTAATACAATCTACTCATAGGACTTATCTTATCCCTCTGCTGGGCTCTATACTCTATTATCAAAATAGGTCTTCAAGCTTCTGTGCTTGGTAATCACTATGTAGCATCCCTATGCTTACACTTGCTCGCATACATTGTTTATCAACAATCCTTATTTATAAACAATTTGCCAACCGCTTAATCTCCTTGATCACATTTCCCATGATCAATCATAGCCATCAGATCTTCAAACTTGACCAAGTTCAATGTATCCTTCGATCTGAAAATGTTTTACCTCACCTTGAAACTTGCATATATTTCTTGGAACCTGTGCTAAGGTATTGCGGTTCAATCTGAGCTGTAGATATTCCTGCCGATCTTCTGTTGCCATAGATTCTTAACAAACTTCATGCATGGCTTACCAATCATTTAATCAACTCCAACTCATAAGCTTCCTTCATTAAATAATGCTTTTATTCATTCAATGCATTCTATTATTACTTGGTTACAACTCGGTAAATATTAAACTTCACTCAGTAGACATTCTGCCTTCATTAACCGATAGTGATAACCTTAGGGTTTACCGACTAGGTTCCTTAGGGTTTACTGACTAGGTTCCTTAGGGTTTACCAACTAGGTTCTTTGCTTGGTAACATAGTATAGTATTAACCTTACAAACAATAGCATAAGTAGGATATCAAAACAATCTAAACATCATGATCTCATCATTGTCTAACTCGGTAATAGTTGCCCATTGAATAACTTATTCATCCCCTTATTCATCACATTCTTTCTGTGTCTTTTACCGACATCTTAACTCTTTTCAAAACATACTTCTTAAGATATCGCAACATCATACTGAATTATAAAATCAATTTCTTGACATCAATGACAAAATAATAATATTAAGATAGTGAACATCGTTAATCAGTTATATCCATAGTCATCAACAACCTTCTCAATACCATTATTGAAATGCCAACAATCTCCCTTTGTTTGTTATAATGCCAACACCTGCAAAATAAAAAAATTAGAAAAACAAAACACAAACTTCATCTTGACTTTGGGCTTGCATTTATCCTCTTGCTACAACCTTGTCCTTTATTAACATTTTGCCTCTTGGATCTGCCTTGTCTCTTTTATCTTCACTTTTGGTTTGTCTACCATTTGCAAAAGTAGCACTACTTGCTATCCTTTTCCATCCATCATCAACTCCATGATGACCAACACCTCTAACACTACTGCATACAACTGCAACTCAATTATCTGCACCATGCAAAGACTATCCTCCATCTTGGTAACATCAACATACTCAACATCCTCAATCTTCATTCTTGGAGAATAAACAAACTCTTTGGCCTTCTCAAGGCCTACCACAAACTCATAATTATTCTCCTCTTCCACTGAGACCAACTCAACCTTCTCATGCCATTCCTCTTGGCATAAAAACTCTCTATCCAATTTCAAGGCTACATCATTAGCCTCATCATTTGATGTCACAAGAGTACCTTGTTGCACTGTACTCTTCAAAGGACATACCACAATCCCAATTACAATCTCATCACACTCAAGCCCTCCAAGACTTGAAACCTTGTTGTTATCACCAACATCCTTGTCTTCCATCTCTTTCTCAACTCTTAGAACCTCTTTGTCCTCAGATTCATCATCTTCCTCTTCACAAACTACTTGCTACTCATTCTTCTCTTGCCCTTCCAATGCACAACTTACATCTCTTGTAACAGATTTATCCTCTTCTAGGATCTCTATCTCAAATTCATAAACATATGCACCATCAACATCACCCTTTGTTAGATTATCCTCCACTTTCTCTATCAGCAAATCAATTTTATCTTCTACTATGACCTCTCTGGGCCATCCTTGCCTTGTGATTGGAAATACACTATCACTCTTACTCATTTCATCTTCTTCATTTTTAAATACCCTTGAAAAATCTAATGCACATGATTTATGTCCTATCAATGGATGCTTCATTTGTACAACCACTTCATGATTAACTAACTCACTTTCCTCCTTCTCAAGGAGTTCTTCCTTATTCTCCTCACCTCATACCTACTCTTTAAATATTCTTCCTGCAACTTAGACTCTAACTTATCTTCTTCAATCCTAGAAGTAGCTTCTATCTTTGTCTTTTATTCATCCTTATTTTCCTCATACCTTAGGAAGTCTCTTCTTGTAGTCAACCTTATCCTTGACATTCCCCACATTGCCTTGTCATCCTGCAATGATTTCATCACAAACTTTTTCCCATCCTTTTTAATAACATATGTATTTTATCTACCATCATGTAGGTATTTAACATCAACTTTCCATACTCTACACAAGATCATATGATAATCACTCAAAGGCATAATATCACATAAAATAGCATCATAATATGACCCAATATTGAAAGAAACATATGCTTGCTCTTTAATATCAACCTATTGATCATTGCTTACCCCATATGCTATGTATGGTGACTCAAGAAGTTTCCTTGGTAGGTTCAACTTCTCAACCATCTCTACTGAGACTATATTTTCAAGAGAACCACTGCTAACAACAACCTTGCATACCTTAACCCTACATTCACATTGTGTTCGGAATATAGATTTCCCCTGAGCATACCTTGCCCACATTTCTTCATCTTCTTCCATGATGGTTTCCTCTTTCATCTCCCAGTCTTCAATCTTCAATCTGCAAGGACCTACTACCTTGCTCTAATACCATTATGATGCAGAGCATCATGGACCCTCCCACAATCACAAGACAACTCTTTATTTTTTCTTCTTGTTTGTAACAACATTCACCTATCCAAGGTTTCAAAAATAATACTCCTCCTATAGATTCATTCAACTCACCATATATGATCCCACATTAAGATGTCACATCACTTTTCTAATCTGTAACACTAGAATCAATAACAAGTTCCCAAAACAATGCCTTTCTTGCAACTCCCTAGACTCTACTAAATGCGCCCAATCAAGGATAAAAACCCAATGGCTTATTCCCACACTTTGAGTGGTTTTAACACATCACAAATACCATAGAATAAGGTTCTAAACACCCCAAAACCTAGGCTCAAACTCCTAAACCCAAACTTCTTTGTCTAGGCTTCAATCCTACCAGCCCTTAAAATCATGTAACTCAACAATAACTCAAACCTTTCTCAAAACACTTTCCCAAAATATTACATATTCCAAAACCCATTTAAAATCTATAAAACATATTCAAAAATTAGGTATAGGTACTTTGGAAAAACTTTACCGACCAACACCCTACTATTCTTGAAACTAGGCTGATTAGCCCACTTTTACAAAGCAACTACCTCAAAAACTCTTCAAAAAGACTCCACACCCAAAAACAGTTTTACTAAAGGATTCAAATAAACAAATTTTCAAGGTTTTATATAGTGACATGCTTATTTAATCACCCAAACATAAAATCCTCCTTTTTAGGCCTACAAACTAGGGCTTTCATATACACACCACCTCCAAATTATTCACAACTTAAACAATGGATCAAACACCATCCAAATGACCTTCAAAATCTCTAGAAAATATAAAAACACTCACTCATTCAGTGGTTTCACTCAAACCCATACATGGCACCAAATTTCCACTTAATCAACACACCATTCCACACCACTCTTCACCCTAGGGTCAGACCATCACATATCCATATCCATATCCATATCCATACCTACAATCATAATGTTATAAAAATTTATAATACAACTTTCTAGACCCATTCCATGAGAAACAATACATACATAAAGTGGAATAGATCAATTCTTCATTATGACCCTCAAACCCTTGTAAAGTTCTCAAAAATGACTCATTTTAGGATTCTCAATATAAAAAATAAAAAATAATTTATTAAGCTTTAGAACCAATGCCAGATAAAAGTTAAAATATATCCTTATCACCTCCAAAAAAAATCAGATCAAAATATGTTGTGAAAAAGAAATTACAACAGTTGCAAGTTTAGATTTTTTATCAAAATTGCAGGGAAAATTGTGTATTCATTGCTCAAACTTAAAAACACTTACATTTCCAATCAATTTAAACCATCAACCCCCTATCCCACACATGTGAATGAGGTTTTAAACTCATTTAGACTCATAAAACTGACTGCAGCCTCTCTAACTAACTTTTGAACCAACTTTGGTTGTTTCACACAGAATTACTCACTTGGTTTACATAGCAACTTTTGGTCTCCCTTGTTCTATGAAACCAACCAATATTTCTATTACATGAATATGATCATGTGATACCTTATGAAACTAATTTTTTTTTTATTAAACTCCTATTCTACCCATTGAACCCCATTACATAACTCATTTGGACATTGTTTTGCCCTCATGACAACTTATTACAAAATGACTCAATACATGAACAATATGACTTCAATTGGGATTATTAGCCATGATTGGAATATCAAATGGTCATTTTAACCTCATAGAATTCATATCTCATAAATATTCGTTATGGCCTCATAGTGGCCAATCTTTTCTTGGGTGCTTCTGCACCATACTCCTGGGGGTTCAAAATTTCCAAGTCCCTTTGGAAACACCTGCAAAACAAAACATTAGAAAAACAAAACATAAATTTCATCTTGACTTTATGCTTGCATTTATCCTCTTTCTGCAACCTTGTCCTTTCTTGACCTTTCTCCTTTTGGATCTTCCCTCTCTCTTTTATCTTCACTTTTGGTTTGTCTCCCATTGGCAAAAGTAGTACTACCTATTGTCGTTTTCCATCCAACAACAACTTCATGATGACCAATATCTCT
Organism: Cryptomeria japonica; assembly: GCF_030272615.1. Classification (NCBI taxonomy): domain Eukaryota; kingdom Viridiplantae; phylum Streptophyta; class Pinopsida; order Cupressales; family Cupressaceae; genus Cryptomeria; species Cryptomeria japonica. The sequence continues at coordinate 689,780,764 of NC_081409.1, forward strand.
AACACTATTGCATACAACTGCAACTCAATCATCTGCACTATCTAAAGACTATCCTCCATGTTGGTAACATCAACATACTAAATATCCCCAATCTCCATGCTTGGAGAATAAACAATCCCATCACAGTCAAGCGCTCCAAGAATTGAAACCTTGTTGTTATCACAAACATCTTTGTCGTCCATCTCTTTCTCAACTCTTAGAACCTCTTTGCCCTTAGGTTCATCATCTTCCTCTTTAAAAACTACTTGCTTCTCTTTGTTCTCTTGCCCTTGCAATGCACAACTGACCTCTCCTCTAACATCTTTATCCTCTTCTAGGATCTCTATCTCAGCTTCATACACATCTACACTATCAAGATGACCCTTTGTCCAACTATCCTCCAATTTCTCTATCAGCAAATCAATTTTATCTTCTACTATGACCTCTCTAGGCCATCCTTGCCTTGTCATTGGTAATACAATATCACTCTTATTCATTTCATCTTCTTCATTTTTAAATACCCTTGACTCATCTAATCCACATGCTTCATGTCCTATCAATGGATGCTTCATTTGCACAACCTCTTCATGCTTGACTAACTCACCTTGCTCCTTCTCAAGGAGTTCTTCCTTGTTCTCCTTCACCTCATAACTGCACTTTGCATCTTCTTTCCACAATTTAGACTCTAACTTGTCTTCTTCAAGCCTAGAAGTGTCTTCTATCTTTGTCTTTTCTTCATCCTTATGTTCCTCATACCGTAGGAACTCTCTTCTTCCAATCAACCTTATCCTTGACATTCCCCACACTACCTTGTCATCCTGTAATGATTTCATCATAAACTTTTTCCCATCCTTGTTAATAACATATGTATTTTATCTACCATTATGTAGTGCTTTAACATCAACTTTCAATAATCTACCCAAGATCATATGATAATCACTCAAAGGCATAATATCGCATAAAATAGTACCATAATATGAACCAATGCTGAAAGAAACATATGCTTTCTCTTTAACATCAACCCATTGATCACTTCTTATCCAATATGCTCCTTATAGTGACAGAAGAGGTGTCCTTGGTAGGTTCAACTTCTCAACCATCTCTACTAAGACTAGATTTTCAAGAGAACCACTACTAACAACAACCTTGCATACCTTACCCCTACATTTGCATTGTGTCTGGAATATAGAGTGCCCCTGAGCATACCTTGCCCACATTTCTTCATCTTCTTCCATGATGGTGTCCTCTTTTATCTTGCAGTCTTCAATCTACAATCTATAAGGACCTACTGCCTTGCTCTGATACCACTATGATGTAGAGCATCATGGACCCTCCCACAATCATACTACAACTATTCATTCTTTATTCTTGTTTGTAACAACATTCACCTCTTTAAGTGTTCCAAAACAATACTCCACCTATAGATTCATTTGACTCTTCATATTTGATCACACATTTAGCTATCATATCACTTTTCAAATGTGCAACAATATGCCCAATCACAAGTTCCCAAAACAAGGCCTTTCTTCTAACTCCCTAGAATCTAGTTAAAGCGCCCAATCAAGGGTAACAAACCAATGGCTTGTTCCAACACTTAAAATGGTCTTAACACATCACAAATACCATAACATAAGGTTCTACAAACCCAAAAAATCAGGCTCAAACTCCTAAACCCAAAATGCTCCCTCTAGGCTTCAATCCTACTAGCCCATCAAATCAAGCAACTCAACAATAACTCAAAACTTTCTCAAAAGAATTGCCTAAAAAATTACATATTCTGACACCCACTTGGAACTTATAAAATATACACAAAAATCAGGTATAGTTAGTTTGGACGAATTGTACCGACCAGCACCCTGCTTCACTTGAAACTAGGCTAATTAGCCCAATTTTAAAAAGAAACTACCTCAAAAACTCTTCACCAAGACTCCACACACCCAAAAATTCTTACTAAATGAATCAAATCAACAAATTTTCTAGTTTTTAGATAGTGACATGCTCATTTAATCACCCAAACACAAAACCCTCCTTTTTATGCCTATAAACTAGGGCTTTCACATACACACCCCCTCAAAACACTTCACAGCTTCAAAACTGGATCAAACTCCATTAAAATGACATGAGAAAATTCCACCAACTATAAAAACACCCACTCATTCAATGGTTTCACTAAGACCCATACATGGTACAAAATTTCCACTTACTCAACACACCATTCCTCGCCACTCTTCACCCTAGGGTCTCAACATTACATCTCCATGGCCATACCTACACTAATAATATTATAACAACCTATAATACAACTTTCCTGACCCATTCCATAAGAAACAGTAGATACATAAAGTGGAATGCGTCAATTCTTCATTATGACCCTTAAACCCTTGTAAAATTGTCCAAAATGATTGGTTTTAGGATAGTGAATATAAAAAATACAAAATGATTTATTAAGCCTTAAAAACAATGAAAAATGAAAGTTAAATAATTTTCCTATCACCTTCGAAAATAATCAGATCAGAAGATGTTGTGAAAAGGAAATTACAGTAGTTGCAAGTTCAGAGTTTTGATCAAAATTGTTGGGAAAGCTGTGCATTCCTTGCTAAAACTTCAAAAAAATTACATTGCCAATCAATTTCTACCATCAACCCCCTCTCCCACAGATGGGAAGGAGGTTTTAAACTCATTTAGACTCCAAAAATTGACTACAACCTCTCTAACTAACTTTTGAACCAACTTTGGTTGTTTCACACATGATTACTCACTTGGTTTACATAACAACTTTTGATCTCCCTTGTGCTATGAAACTAACCAATATTTCTATTACATGAACATGGTCATTTGAGATCTTATGAAACTCAATAATTCTTATTAAACTCCTATTCTACCCATTGAACCCCATTACATTACTCATTTTGATATTTATTTTGCCCTCATGACAACTTATTACAAAATGACTCAATACATGAACAATATGACTTAAAATGGGATTATTAGCCATGATTACAATATCAAATTGTCATTTTAATCTCATAGACTTAATATCTCATAAATATTAATTATGGCCTCATGGTGGCCAATCTTGTCTTGGGTGCTCCAACACCATAATCCTGGGGGTTCAAAATTTCCAAGTCCCTTTGGAAACACCTGCAAAACAAAAAATTATAAAAATAAAACAAAAATTTCATCTTTGCTTTGGGCTTGCATTTATCCTCTTGCTGCAACCTTATCCTTTCTTGACTTTTTGCCTCTTGGATCTTCCCTCTCTCTTTTATCTTCACTTTTGATTTGTCTCCTATTTGCAAAAGTAGCACTACTTGCTTTCCTTTTCAATCCATTACCAACTTCATGATGACCAACACCTCTAACATTGTTGCATACAACTGCAACTCAATAATCTGCACCACCCAAAGACTATCCTCCATCTTGGTAACATCAACATACTCAACATACTCAATCTACATTCTTGGAGAATAAACAAACTTTTTGGCCTTCTCAAGGCCTACCACCAACTCCTCATTATTCTCCTCTTCCAATGAGACCAACTCAGCCTTCTCATGTCACTCCTCTTGGCATACCAACTCTCTATCCAACTTCAAGGCTACATCATTAGCTTCACCATTTGTTGTCACAAGAGTACCTTGCTGCACTGTACTCTTCAAAGGACATACCACAATCCCAATTACAATCTCATCACACTCAATCCCTCCAAGACTTGAAACCTTGTTGTTATCACCAACATCTTTGTCTTCCATCTATTTCTCAACTCTTAGAACCTCTTTGTCCTCAGGTTTATCATCTTCCTCTTCACAAACTACTTTCTACTCTTTGTTCTCTTGTCATTCCAATCCACAACTTACCTCTCCTCTAATACCTTTATCCTCTTCTGGTATCTCTATCTCAACTTCATACTCATTTGAACTATCAACAACACCCTTTGTCAAACCATCCTCCACTTTCTCTATCAGCAAATCAAAATTATCTTCTACTATGACCTCTCTAGGCCATCCTTTCCTGGTCATTGGCAATACACTATCACTCTTACTCATTTCATCTTCTTTGTTTTTAAATACCCTCAACTCATCTAATCCACATGCTTCATGTCCTATCAATGGATGCTTCATTTGCACAACCTCTTCATGCTTGACTAACTCACCTTGCTCCTTCTCAAGGAGTTTTTCCTTATTATCCTTCACCTCATACCTACTCTTTGCATCTTCTTCGTGTAACTTGGACTCTACCTTGTCTTCTTCAAGCCTAGAAGTCATTTCTATCTTTGTCTTTCCTTCATCCTTATGTTCCTCATACCTTAGGAACTCTCTTCTTGCATTCAACCTTATCCTTGACATTTCCTAGGCTGCCTTGTCATCCTACAATGATTTCATTACAAACTTTTTCCCATCCTTGTTAATAACATATGTATTTTATCTACCATGATGTAGGGCTTTAACAAAAACTTTACATACTCTACCCAAGATCCTATGACAATTACTCAAAGGCATAATATCACATAAAATAGTATCATAATATGAACCAATTTTGAAAGAAACATATGATTTCTCTTTAACATCAACCCATTGATCATTGATTACCCCATATGCTCTATATGGTGACTCAAGAGGTGTCCTTTGAAAACTCAAATTCTCAACAATCTCTACCGAGACTAGATTTCTTAGAGAACCACTGCTAACAACAACCTTGCATACTTTACCCCTACATTTTCATTATGTCCAGAATATAGAGTGCCCCTATGCATACCTTGCCGACATTTCTTCATCTTCTTCCATGATGGTTTCCTCTTTTATCTCTTAGTCTTCAATAAGAAATCCGCAAGGACCTACTATCTTTCTTTGATACCACTATGATGCAAAGCATCATGGACCCTTCAACAATCACACTACAACTCTTCATTATTTCTTCTTGTTTGTAACAACATTCACTTATGAAAGGCTTCCAAAACAATAATCCACCCCACCTATAGATTCATTAAACTCACCATATCTGATCACACATTCATATGTCACATCACTTTTGCAATCTGTAACACTAGGATCAATCACAAGTTCCCAAAACAAGGCCTTTCTTCCAACTCCCTAGAATCTACTCAATGCACCCAATCAATGATAACAACCCAATGGCTTGTGCCAAAACTTCTAATGGTCTTAACACATCAACAATACCATAACACAAGGTTATACAAACCCAAAAACTGAGGCCCAAAATGCTCCCTCTAGGCTTCAATCCTACTAACCCTTCAAATCGGGTAACTCAACAATAACTCAAAATGTTCTAAAAATACTTTCCCAAACCATTAAATATTCTGACACCCATTTATAATTAATAAAGCATATCCAAAAATTAGGTATAGGTACTTTAGATGAACTGTACCGACTAGCACCCTTCTACGCTTGAAACTAGGCTAATTAGCCCACTTTTACAAAGAAAATACCTCAAAAACTCTTCACGAGGACTCCACACCCCAAAAAGTCTTACTAAAGGATGAAAATAAAAACAATTCTATGTTTGAGATAGTGACATTCTCATTTAATCACCCAAACACAAAACCCTCCTTTTTAGGCCTAGAAACTAGGGCTTTCACATACACACCCCCTCCAAACACTTCACAACTTCAACAAAGAATCAAACACCATCCAAATGACCTGAAAAAACTCAAGCAACTGTAAAAATGCCCACTCATTCAATGGTTTCACTTAGACCCATACATTGCACCAAATTTTGACTTACTTAACACACCATTCCTCACCACTCTTCACCCTAGGGTCACACAATCACATCTCCATGGCTATAATTGTACTCAAAATGTTAGAACAACCTATAATACATCTTTCTAGACCCATTCCACAAGAAATAGTAGATACATAAAGTGGATTGGGTCAATTCTTCATTATGAGCCTCAAACCCTTGTAAAGCTATCCAAAATGACTGGTTTTTAGATAGTCAATATAAAACTTACAAAATGATTGATTAAGCCTTCAAACAATTTCCAAATGAAAGTTAAAATATTTCCATATAACCTCCAAAAAGAATAAGATCAAAAGATGTTGTGAAAAGGAAATTACAGTAGTTGCAAGTTTAGAGTTTTGATTAAAATTGCAGGGAAAACTATGTATTCATTGCTCAAACTTCAAAACACTTACATTGCCAATCAATTTCAACCATTAACCCCCTCTCCCACATGTGGGAATGAGGTTTTAAACTCATTTAGACTCCCAAAAATGACTTCAACCTCTCTAACTCACTTTTGAACCAACTTTGGTTGTTTCACACATGATTACTCACTTGGTTTACATAACAACTTTTGATCTCCCTTCTACTATTAAACTAGCCAATATTTCTATTACATGAATATGGTCACCTGAGACCTTATGAAACTCAAAAATTCTTATTAAACTCCTATTCTACCCATTGAACCTCATTACATTACTCATTGTGACATTGTTTTTCCCTCATGACAACTTATTACAAAATGACTCAATACATGAATAATACGACTTCAAATGGCATTATTACCCATGATTACAATATCAAATGGTCATTTTAAGCTCATAGACTTAATATCTCATAAATATTCATTATGTCCTCATGGTGGCCAATCTTTTCTTGGGTGCTCCTGCACAAATCTCTCGGAGGCTCAAAATTTCCAAGTCCCTTTGGTAACACCTGCAAAACAAAACATTAGGAAAACAAAACATAAATTTCATCTTGACTTTCTTGACCTTTTGCCTCTTGGATCTTCCCTCTCTCTTTTATCTTCATTTTTGGTTTGTCTCCCATTGGCAAAAGTAGCAATACCTACTATCCTTTTCCATCCATCAGCAACTTCATGATGACCAACACCTCTAAGACTACTGCATACAACTGAAAATCAATCATTTGCACAATCCAAAGACTATCCTCCATCTTGGTAACATCAACATACTCAACATCCTCAATCTCCATGCTTGGAGAATAAAAAAACTCTTTCGCCTTCTCAAGGCCTACCACCAACTCATCATTATTCTCCTCTTCCACTAAGACCAATTCAACCTTCTCATGCCATTCCTCTTTGCATAACAACTCTCTATCCAACTTCAAGGCTACATCATTAGCCTCACCATCTACTGTCACAAGAGTACCTTGCTGCACTGTACCCTTCAAAGGACATACCACAATTCCAATTACAATCTCATCATACTCAAGCCCTTCAAGACTTGAAACCTTGTTGTTATCACCGACATCTATGTCTTTCATCTCTTTCTCAACTCTTAGAACCTTTTTGTCCTTAGGTTCATCATCTTCCTCTTCACGAACTACCTGGTGCTCTTTGTTCTCTTGCCCTTCCAATGCATAACTTACCTCTCCTCTAACATCTTTATCCTCTTTTGGGATGTTTGTCTCAACTTCATACACATATGTACTATCAAAATCACCCTTTATCAAACTATAGTTGACTTTCTATGTCAGCAAATCAATTTTATATTCTACTATGACCTCTCTAGGCTATCCGTTCCTTATCATTGGAAATACACTATCACTCTTGCTCATTTCATCTTCTTTTTTTAAAAAATATCCTTGACTCATCTAATCCACATGATTCATATCCTGTCAATGGACACTTCATTTGCACAACCTATTCATGCTTGACCAACTCACCTTGCTCCTTCTTAAGGAGTTTCTCTTTGTTCTCCTTCACCTCATACCCGCTCTTTGCATCTTCATCCTGCAACTTAGACTCTACCTTGTCTTCTTCAATCCTAGAAGTGGCTTCTATCTTTGTCTTTTCTTCATCCTTATGTTTCTCATACCTTAGGAACTCTCTTCTTACAGGCAGTCAACCTTATCCTTGACATTCCCCACATTGCCTTGTTATCCTACAATGATTTCATCACAAATTTTTTGTCATCCTTGTTAATAACATAGGTATTTTCTCTACCATCATGTAGGGCTTTAACATCAACCTGTCATACTATACCCAAGATCATATGACAATCACTCAAAGGCGTAATATCGCATAAAATAGTATCATAATATCAACCAATGTTGAAAGAAATAGATGCTTTCTCTTTAACATCAAACCATTGATCATTGCTTACCCCATATGCTCTGTACGGTGACTCAAGAGGTGTCCTTGGTAGGTTAAACTTCTCAACCATCTCTACTGAGACTATATATTCAAGAGAACCACTACTAACACCAACCTTGCATACCTTATCCCTACATTTACATTGTGTCCAAAATATAGAGTGCCCCTGAGCATACCTTGCTCACATTCATTCATATTCTTCCATGATGATTTCCTCTTTTATCTCTCAGTTTTCAATCTAAAATTTACAAGGACCTACTGCCTTGCTATAATACCACTATGATGCAGAGCATCATGGACCCTCCCACAATCACACTACAACTCTTCATTCTTTCTTCTTGTTTGTAACAAAATTCACCTATCCGAGTCTTCCAAAACAATACTCCACCTATAGATTCATTCAACTTACCATGTCTAATCACACATATCGATGTCACATCACTTTCCCAATCTACAACACTAGGATCAATCACAAGTTCCCAATACAAGGCCTTTCTTCCAACTGCCTAAACTCTACTCAATGCACCCAATCAAGGATAGAAACCCAATGGATTTTTCCAATAATTTTAATGGTCTTCACGCACTAAAAATAACATAACACAAGGTTCTACAAACCCCAAAACTCAAGCTCAAACTCCTAAACCCAATCTACTCCCTCTAGGCTTCAATATGTCTAGTCGTTCAAATTGGGTAACTCAACAATAACTCAAAACTTTCTCAAAACACTTTCCCAAATCATTAAATATTTAGACACCTATTTGGACATTCTAAAACATATCCAAAAATAAGATATAGGTACTTTAGATGAACTGTAGTGACCAACACCTTGGTATGCTTGAAACAAGGCTAATTAGCCCACTTTTACAGAGAAACTACCTCAATAACTCTTCACCAAGACTCCACACCCCAAAAAAGTCTTACTAAATCATGAAAATCAACAAATTTTCTAGGTTTTAGATAGTGATAGGCTTATTTAATCACCCAAACACAAAACCCTCCTTTTTAGGCCTACAAACTAGGGCTTTCACATACACACCCCCTCCAAACGCTTCACAACTTCAAGAATGGATAAAAGACCATCTAAATAACCTAAAAAAACTCCAGAAACTATAAAAATACCCACTCATTCAATGGTTTCACTCAAACCCATACAGGGCACCAAATTTCTACTTACTCAGCACAACATTCCTCACCACTCTTTACCCTAGTATCTCACCATCACATCTCTATGGCCATACCTGCACTCAGAATGTTATAACAACCTATAATACAAATTTACATACCCATTCCATAAGAAAAAATAAATACATAAAGTGGAATGGGTCAATTCTTCATTATGACCCTCAAACCCTTGTAAAGCTGTCCAAAATGACTCGTTTTAGGACAGTCAGTATAAAACATACAAAATGATTGATTAAACCTTCAAACCAATTCCAAATGAAATTTTAAAAATTTCCCTATCACCTCCAAAAAGAATAAGATCAAAAGATGTTGTGAAAATAAAATTACAATAGTTGGAAGTTCATATTTTTGATAAAAAATGGAGGGAAAAATGTGTAGTCATTGCTCAAACTTCAAAACACTTACATTGCCAATCAATTTAGACCATAAAACCCCCTCTCCCACATGTGGGAAGGAGGTTTTAAACTCATTTAGACTCTCAAAACTAACTACAACCTCTCTAACTAACTTTTGTACCAACTCTAGTTGTTTCACACATGATTACGCACTTGGTTTACATAACAACTTTTTGTTGGCATTATTGGATGAATTGATTATGTGTTGCATTGATGTTTTGTCATTGATGTCAACACTAGTAGTTATGGTTGGTTACCAGCAGATAGGTTTTGGTTACAAGTACAAGAACTAGTGTTACCAGTAGAAGAGACTACTTGCTGGACACTTCCGACATGTTTGGATCTATAGAATGTGATTGGTTACATGTGGTATATTCTTTTGGAGCATGTCTTGGTTAGATGGTATTGACTTGGTAATTAGATTCTATCATACACTCTAGTAAACCCTTACTGACACTAGTTTAAGTATTTACTAGTAGAGCTCTCATTGAGGAATCTTGACAGGATGCATAATTGGTGTTGATGCACCTTCTACATGGATTTCATGATGTTGAAGATGTTCTTTGATCATGCTTCAACTACTTGAAGACATTGCTTTGGCGTGGTGGACCTAGAATAGGTTCGGTACCTATCTAGGGTATGGACCAGTATCATGTTAACATGTACTCTACACGTTACTAGGATGTTTTGGGATGTTTTATGGATTTGTTATTGTTGTTTTGGTCTTAAGATGACATGGCATATCATTGTAATATGCATTTATATAATGATCTTATTGTAATGTATTTTAGATAGTTGACCTAATTGGTTTAGGGAGTAGGGTTTGTATAAAATGATGTAAGATCTCATTGTAGATTAGGGTATGGAATGGAATAAGTATTCGTGGTCTTGGAATGCAATAACATATGCAAAGGAGATTTGGTCGATCAAAGGTGATCGAATTAGGATTAAGGAAGAGGTTAAAGGCCTCTGGTAATTAGCTTAACCGAGATTGTAATCAGGCATGGTAGATGCTATCTTTGACAGTTCACTCTATTGGATTGTTGTCCATTTATCTTGAGATGGTTGTAGCCTCTCTGTAGTCAATGGGACTCTTTTGTAATGAGCAGTACGTTCTAGGCACTGTGCCTTCCCGCATGTGTAGGCCCCTCATTGTATCACATAATTTCTACAGAATTATCATCTGAGTGTGGGTAGGCTTCCCACTGTGGTTTTTCCTTTTTTGGGTTTTCCACATACAAATCATGGTGTTATGTGGTATGGTTGCTTTGCCTTGATTATTTGTTTAATTGTTAAGTTATATTGTTTACCAGTATCTTTTTTTGCTTTATGGGTACTTAATTTGGTTAATGGTTATTAAGTGGATTAAAAGTTATAATCTTTAACAAATGATTCACCCCCCCACCTCTCGATTGTTAACCAGTTATCCTAACAATTGGTATCAAAGCTTTGGTCCTCTTTTGTAGAAGCTTAACCATTTGAGGTAGATCCTATGGTAGCTAACACTTCTAATCCACTAGCAACTATTTCTAGAAGAGAAATCCCTAAGCTTGATAGAACAAATTATGGGATATGGAAAATTCGAATGGAGACTCATCTTAAATGTCTTGGAAAGGATATTTGGGAGATCACTGAGAAAGGATACACACCTTATCATCTGGCATTTGGAAATCCTTCTCCTACAGACTTGGACAAGAATATTAAAAATGATTGCAGAGCTAGAGAAGCCCTCTTGTGTGCACTTACTGATTAGCAGATCATGGGATTGACTTTTAAATCATTAGCAAAGGTTATGTGGGGCAAATTACAAACTCTGAATGAAGGTGATCCTACTTTCAAAATTTCAAAACTTCATGGTTATCGGGTAAGATATAAAAACTTGAAGATGGAAGATAATGAAAGAATTGTTGTGTTTACGGAAAGAGTAAATGAGATTGTTATGGGAATTCAATGTTGTGGAGGATTTCTGAGTGAAGATGAAATAGTTTCCAAAGTCTTGGGATCCCTTCCACCAGCTTACAAGATGAAGGCAACTACAATTAATGAGTTGAGAACAATGGAAAACTCTTCATTTAATAGAAACATTTTGATTGGGAAACTATCTGCTTTTGAGCTTGAAGAATTTGGATCTTTTGGAGCTATAAAGTCTGAACTTGATTTTCATGCAGCGGAATCATCATCTACCAGAAAAAGTGATTGGAAAGTTTTATATGCAAAATAATTGGAAGACATGAGGAAAGTAGATGAAGAATTTGAGCAACTTGAAGCCTTATTTTTTAGAAGAGTACCTACAGGTTCGATAGAAAGTAAGTATGAAGGAAAATCAACTTTTAAATGTTTTGCATGTAATAAGATTGGTCATTTTGCATCTAGATGTCCTGAAAGGAATGCAAGGTTTGAGGAAAGAGTTAAGAAATCATTTAAGCCTAACCAGAATAGATATAGATTCAAGAAAAGTAAACAATGCTACATAGCAGATGAGGAAGGAGTAACTGATGACTCTCAAGATGAACCGATAGAAGACACTACTAGTGGATTCAGCAATAGAAAGGAATGGGTGTTCTATGCTTTAAAGGAAGATGAACCGGAACTGGCTATCAAAAATGAAGAAAAGGCCTTGGCAGCAAAAGTTGAAGACAAAGATGAATGGGTAATTGATAGTGGATGCTCACATCACATGACTGGAGATTAAGGGAAATTTATGTCCCTGCAAGAATACAATGGTGGTCAAGTCAAATTTGGAGATGACAAAGCATGTATGATTAGAGGTAGAGGTATTATTTCTTTGGATGGCAAGCATAATGCTGATAATGTCTATTATGTACAAGGTTTAAAGCATAATATTTTGAGTGTTGGTCAATTGGTGGACAAGGGTTTCCAACTTCAGTTTAAAGATAGAAAATACAAAATCATTAGCAAGACTGGTTTGGAGATTACAACTAGTACTCAGATTGGAGGTAATATCTATCACTTGAACGTTGGTAATAAGACATGTTTGATTGCTCATATTGATGAGAGCTGGTTATGGCATAAGAGGTTGTGTCATGTTAATTTTGATTATATTGTTAAGATCAGTTCAACTAAGGTAGTTAGAGATACACCTAAGATTATCAAGCCTCATAATCCAGTATGTAAGGAATGTCAATTGGGAAAGCCAGTTAGAAGTTATTTTAAGAGCATACATGATAAATCTAATGATGTACTTGATTTGATTCACACTGACTTATGTAGTCCAGCAAGGACTAGAAGATTTCAAGGTGATAGGTATTTCATGTTGATTATTGATGACTATTCTAGGATGATGTGGGTGACTTTTCTTAAGGAGAAGTCTAAATCTTTTGAGAAATTCAAGATCTTTAGAGAAAACATTGAAACAAAAATAGGATTGAAAATCAAATGTTTAAGATCAGATCATGGTGGTGAGTTCACTTCTCATGAATTTAACAATTATTGTGAGACAAATGAAATTAGGAGACAATTATCTGCACCTCAAACTCTTCAACAAAGTGGAGTGGTGGAAAGAAAGAACATAACCATTTTGGATGCAACAAGATCTATGATGATGGAAGCCAAATTGCCTCATATCTACTAGAGAGAAGCTGTAAGTACAACAGTCTACACATTCAACAGAGTTCACATCAAAGGTGAAACCGATAAGACCCCTTATGAAATATGGTTTGGACATACACCTATTGTTAAATATTTCAGAATTTTTGGAAGTAAATGCTATATAAAAAGAAATGATTCAATTGGAAATTTTGATCCTAGATGTGATGAAGGGATACTTCTTGGTTATTCAATTCAAAGAAAAGCATATAGATGTTATAACAAAATATTGCAGAAAATTGTGGAGAGTGCTAATGTGAAAGTGGATGAGCAGTATATAAATCATTCTATATCATATGGCAGGGAACTGATAGTGGAAATGATCATAACTAAGCCGGAAATGCCTCAACCGGTACAGGAAACTGAAATAGTTACACCGGCACAATCAAAAAATTCAATTGTGACTGATGATCAGAATAGTGAACCTAAAGTTCAAAAGACACCAAGGTATGTAAGATTAAATCATTATGAAGATCAAATCATTGGAGAGAGGAACAAGGGAGTTATGACAAGAAAAAGACTGGAAAATGAAGAGGTATGTCTTATTTCTCAAGTTGAACCGGCATCTGTTATTGAAGCTTGTAAGGATAAACATTGGTTAAAAGCTATGGAAGATGAATTAGATCAAATAGAGAAAAATGAGACTTGGTCTTTAGTTCCCCGACCTAAAAATAAAAATTTTATTGGAACTAAATGGGTTTTTAGGAATAAATTGAATGAGGATGGTCAAGTTGTAAGAAACAAGGCTAGATTGGTTTGTAAAGGATATTCTCAAATGGAAGGAATTGATTATGGTGAGACATTTGGACCTGTAGCTAGAATTGAAGCTGTTAGAGTATTTCTTGCCTATGTAGCTTATAAGAACTATAAGGTTTTTCAAATGGATGTTAAATATGCATTTTTGAATGGTGAAATTGAAGAAGAAGTATACATTGAGCAACTTGATGGATTTTTGCTAACAGATGATAAAGATATGGTTTGCAGATTGAAGAAAGCTTTATATGGATTGAAATAGGCTCCTAGAGCTTGGTATGCAAGGTTGGATAAATATCTTTTGAAGCTTGGTTTTATTAAAAGAAGTGCTGATAGTAATTTATACTATAAGATCACTAATAATGATATTCTGATTATTGGAGTATTTGTTGATGATATCATTTTTGGAGGAGAAGACAAATTATGCATGGAATTTGCTCACAATATGAAGAATGAATTTGAAATGTACATGATTGGTAAGATGCAATTTTTCTTAGGTTTGCAGATTACTCAAACTGATAAAGGCATTTTTATCTGTCAAACTAAGTATCTGAGGGAATTGTTGAATAATTTTGGGATGGATAATTCCAAACCAGTAAGTACTCCTATGGTGACAAGTGAGAAATTATCTATCAAGGATACTTCTACACTGGTAAATCCAACAAGGTATAAGTCTATGATTGGTGGTCTATTATATTTAACTCAGACTAGACTAGATATTATGAATGCAGTAAGTATTGTTTCAATATATCAAAATAATCCTAAATAAAATCATGAATGCACAGTAAAGATGATATTTCGGTATTTTCAAGGAACAACATAATATGGTTTATGGTATTCTAAAAATGATGATTTCACTTTATGTGCATATATTGACTCAGATTGGGTAGGAGATACTGATGACAGGAAGAGCACTTCTGGTGGATCTTTCTTTCTTGGAAAGAAACTAGTTTCATGGATCAGCAAAAAACAGTCATGCATTTCTTTATCTACTGCAGAAGTTGAGTATGTTGCAGCAACAACTAATTGCACTCAAGTCTTGTGGATGAAGCAAATGTTGAAGGATATCAGGGTAAATTGTAGTGAACCAGTAGTTATCTACTGTGATAGCTCTGTAGCTATTGACATGTCTAAGAATCCAATATTTCACTCTAAGACTAAGCATATATCAATAATGTATAAATTTTTGAAGGACAAGGTAGAAGAAAAGGAAGTCAAATTGGTTTATGTGAACACTAAAGAACATATTGCATATATATTCACTAAACCTCTATCTAAGGAATCATTGAGTATTTGAGAGATAGGTAAGGGGTTTCTACCCCTTCGACGAAGACTTGATTGATGTAGCTTGTCATCAGTCTGACATACATTATCAGAGGCATTGTTCACTCTAACATTGATGAGTGGTGCTACTACTCAGGGGGAGTAGTTAGCTTTGAGAGACAAAGGTTTATATTCTTGCTTTGATATTTTTGTCAGATTTCTAGCATTGATGTTAAAGGGGGAGAGATATTGATGTGAAAAATAAGAAAAGGAGTTATATACATTAGGGGGAGAGTTATTGATATTCAAGAGATTGTTGGTTGTCTTCCATAGGGGGAGACTTGTTTGGCATTTCTTGGTTCTTAGATGTTTTTCAAATCTAGCATTGCCATCAATGCCAAAGGGGGAGATTTTTGGCATTATTGGATGAATTGATAATGTGTTGCATTGATGTTTTGTCATTGATGTCAACACTAGCTATTATGGTTGGTTACTGGCAGGCATGTCTTAGTTACCGGTAGAAGATCTAGTGTTACCGACAAAAGAGACTATCTGTTGGACACTTCTGACATGTTTGGATCTATGGAATGTGGTTGGTTACATGTGGTACATGCTTCTAGAGCATGTCTTGGTTAGATGGTATTGACTTGGTAATCAGATGCTATCATACACTCTAGTAAACCCTTACTGGCACTAGTTTAAGGCTTTACTGACAGGGCTCTCACTAAGGAATCTTGACAGGATGCATAATTGGTGTTGGTGTAGCTTCTACATGGATTTCAAGATGCTCAAGATGTTTGTTCATCATGCTTCAACTGGTTGAAGACATTTCTTTGGCATGGTGGACCCAGAATAGGTCTGGTACCTATCAAGGTTATCGACTAGTATCATGTTAACATGTACTCTACACGTTACCGAGATGTTTCAGGATGTTTTATGGATTTTTTATTGTTGTTTTGTCTTAAGATGAAATGGCATATCATTGTAATATGGATTTATATAATGATATTATTGTAATATCTTTTAGGTGGCTGGACTAATTGGTTTAGGCCTTAGGGTTTGTATAAAATGATGTAAGATCTCATTGTAGATTAGGGTATGGAATGGAATAAGTGTTTGTGGTCTTGGAATGCAATATCATATGCAAAGGAGATTTGGTTGATCATAGGTGATCAAATTGGTATTAAGGAAGAGGTCAAAGGCCTTCGGTATTGAGCTTAACCAAGACTATAATCAAGCATAGTAGATGCTATCTTTGGCAATTCACTCTATTGGATTATTGTCCATTTATCTTGAGATGGTTGTAGCCTCTCTATAGTCAGTGAGACTCTTTTATAATGTGCAATAGGCTCTAGGTAGTGTGCCTTCCTGCATGTGCAGGCCCCTCATTATAACACATGCTTTCTGCAGAAGTATCATTTGACTGTGGGTAGGCTTCCCATCGTAGTTTTTCCTTTTCTGTGTTTTCCACATACAAATCATGGTGTTATGTGGTATGTTTTCTTTGCATTGATTATCTATTTAATTGTTAAGTTGTATTGTTTACCAGTATCTGTTTCTGATTTACTGATACTTAATCTGGTTAATAGTTATTAAGTGGATTAAAAGTTATAATCTATTAACAACTGATTCACCTCCCCCCCTCCTCTTAGTTGTTCACCGGTTATCCTAACACTTTTGATCTCCATTGTGCTATGAAACTAACCAATATTTATATTACATGAATATGGTCACGTGAGACCTTATGAAACTCAATAGTGCTTATTAAACTCCTATTCTACCCATTGAACCCCATTACATTACTCATTTTGACATTGTTTTGCCCTCATGACAACTTATTACAAAATGACTCAATACATGAACAATATGACTTCATATGGCATTATTAGCTAAGGTTACAATATCAAATGATTATTTTAACCTCATAGACTTAATATCTCATAAATATTCATTATGGCCTCATGGTGGCCAATCTTGTCTTGGGTGCTCCTACACCACATGATAAGGCTAGCACCCAGCTTTGACAAAAGTAAAGACATTTCTCTCATGTATCCACATTTGATTGACTAGGGGCAAAAATTGCAACCACACTTAGACTAGTTTGAGAATGATGAAGCAATTCTACAAAATTCCTTGGTGCATGGACATGAATACCATATCGATACCATAAGGCCAATTTTGTAATTGACTTGGATAAAACTACATATTTTAGAGAGGCAAACTCATCTTCTAAGCTAAGAAATCCTAAAGAAGATGAAAACACAAGCAAATATAGACTAGATGATCTACCAATCAATCAAGAAAGGTCAATATTTATTGTAGAGAAGAAAAAATAGGTCAACATTGGAGATGGTGAAACTATACATAAGATAAACTTGGCTCAATCCTTAAATCCTGAAGAAAATGAGAAATTTATTCAATTCTTTAAACAAGGACTGATAAATTTCACCTGGTGATATGATAACATGTTAGAACTAGATCCAAAACTTGTTCTACATCATTCACGGCTACTACTAGGATCAAATCCCTATAAAAAATATCTGGAAGATGCATCCATAAATTTATTTGCTAGTAAAAGTGGAATTACAAAAACTACTAGATGTGGGCTGCATTAGGCCAATAGAATATGCAAAATGGATCTCCAACTTGGTGCTAGTAACAAAACTTTCTAGGGTCATTAGAGTTTGCATAGATTTCAGAGACCTAAATAAATATTGTCTAAAGTATGATTTCCTACTCCCAAAGATTTGTTAGATAGATGAGAGAGGGGGGGTGAATCTTATCAACACAATTTACAATATATTCATCAGATTCAACCTCGGTAGCCTTACTTGATATGCAACTATGACTGTAAACCATTCAAACTCATAAATTGATAAACTTAAAACATCATAACACATTTAACACCAGATTTAACGTGGAAACCCAAATAGGGAAAAACCACTATGGGATTTGAGACCCACTAAGAAAATATACTCCTCTAGAGTATGCTTTGTTAAAAGCAAATCCTGTTAAAGATTACATACACATTGCTAGATGTGACCCAATTAAGGGATTTCCCTCAGATCTATTAGAATCTTCACTTTGTTAGAAGTGATCTTGTCAAAGGATTACAAACACTCATTCAAAATGTTACCTTGCTAGAGGATTTACAAATAAGACTATTAGGTCCACTCGATTAAGAGATTTCCTATCACTTACAAAAATAAATAACAATATTAAAATATATCTACAACTTCACATTTGAAATGCTAAAGTAGATTCTTGTTGGCATTTGTACAGAGTCTGTTGACATGATGATATTATGTTGTCATTGATGTCAATATATTGGAGAGTAAACGGGCAATATGCTGAAATATGAACCGGTACAATATGGTGAACCGGTATATGTGCAAAGAAGTGAATAGATATATTGAAGCTAAACAGTTGGCAAAGTGAACCGGTATAGTGGCATAAACTGGTATATTGAGCAATAGGTGAAGTGGTATGTTTGTCCAAGAGAACTGGTATGATGAAATGTGAATTGGCATATGGAATGTTCTCTATGAAGACTTAACATGGTATGACTACCGGTTGGTAGTCTTAGCTTAAGGGTTTCTAGTTGAAGTGTTCCAAGCCTATGTGATTCAACCAATGACAACGTGTGATGAGTTAGAGTTGAAATGAAAATTAGACCATGGTGCCATGTCAATCTTGTGTGCGTAAAGGATCTTGCATGAAGGAGATTGATCCTATCTACCTCGGGAATGTGCAAAGTCCCTGTAAACGATGGAGAATGTGTGATGGGTTATAGCTTCCATGAAGCAGTGGAGAATGAGCGATGGAGAATGTCTCGAGATCTTTTCAAGACCATTGCATTCAAATGCAAAGTGTTCAATGGCCAAGATTGAAATGCCTAAATTGTTTAACCTAAATGTTTAGGGTTTAGGGTTTATGCTACTGACCTATCTGTTTCCTATAACGTCGATCTTGTGTTTCATGCTAAGGTTGCTGGCAAATGGTGTGTGTGTGTATCTAAGTGCAGAGATACATGATTCTTGCCAGACTAGATGAGATAAGAGGATTGATTCCTGCATAGTGTGTGTGTAGAAGGAAGGTACTTAAGTGGATTTGCATTAGGCATTGAGTGCTATTATTAGATCATTGTAATACCTGTTGATCTTTAACCACTTCAACAGTTGGAAAATCCCTTAACCGGGTAGCTTTAATCAACTTGCTGTAAATCCTTTAACAAGGTGACTCAAACTCATTGAGTTCTTGAAATCCTCTAACAAGGTAACCTCTAATAGGGTTTAACCCTTAACCGGGTATTTAGCAGAACCTGTTGTAACAGTCTTTAACCAGACTAGGCTCCTAATAGAGTGGACTTCTAAAGAGTTCAAAAGCATCTTGTGGGTATTCATCCCCACTGTGGTTTTTCCCAATTGGGTTTCCACGTGAAAAATTTGTGTGTGATGTGTAGTATTTTTCATGTGATGATTTAAGTGATTTGTGTCTGAAGGTAAATCATGTTGAGAGCTAGTTGTTATTTTATTTCTAATGATAGATTACCTATTCATGCATAAAGGTGAAATGGAAGTGTAGTAGTAAGTTGAGTGGAAAGCTAAGTGATTAACTAGTTAATGCTTGTCACAGTCATTCTTAGCTTTACCGGTTGCACTTTGTTTCAAACCGGTGTTACTATTTGTTAGACATTTGTAGTGTTTGCAGTCAAACCAATTCAGGAAAGCTATTTGTGTCTGTACTGATTCACCCCCCCTCTTAGTACCAATTTGGTACTTATTGTTCATCATTGAGTTATCAATTGGTATCAGAGCATCCTCCAAGTCCTCTGTGTTGTAAGCTTAACCTCTTGAGGGAAAGATCCTATTGTAATGATGAAGAGGGAAGGTCCAAAGTTCAATAGAGAAGTTCAAAAGATGGAAGGACAAAATGAAGATTTACATTAGAAGCATCGGTGCTCAACACTGGAGCTATGTTGAGAATGCTTTTGTTATTCCTACTGATACTCTCACTGATGATCAAAAGAGAGAAATATAGGAGAATGGGCAAGTCATGGAAGCCCTAATCAACAGCTTATCTAACATTGAGTTGATTGATGTCCAGGATAAAGATAATCCCAAAGAAGTATGCGACACTCTTGAGAGTATCTATGGCGGTGACGAGCATGTAAAAGAAGATAAGGAGGAAAGCCTTAGAGGGAAGTTTGAAGACATGTGGATGGTTGAAGGTGAGACCATTCAATAGTATGGAATAAGAATCAAAGTTGTTGTTGGAGATATCAAGAGTGTAGGTGGTAAAATGGAAGATTCCACTATGGTAAGCAAAGTTCTGAGATCCTTATTACCAGTCTATGCAATAAGGGTTGTTGCTATTCAAGAGTTGAGATCAATAGACAAGACTAAGGTATCCCTAGACTCCATCATTGCAAAATTGGCAGCCTATGAGCTAAATAGTTTTGATGGCAGTGTTCAAAAGACTGAATCAGCTTTTAAAGCTTCTACTGTACCATCTAGAAAAGGAAAAGAAGTGTGCACCAGTGGTGAACCAAGATAGAGCAAAGAAATGGATGATGAGGAGATCCTAATGCAATTTGAAGCTCTTCTTGCTAGGAAACTTCCTAAAGGAACCGATAAATACAGAGGTAAGCTCCCTTTGAAATGCTTTTCTTGTAATTGGATAGGACATATTTCTATAAACTGTCCTAATGGTGACAGCAAGGACAAACCAGAGAGGTTCAAGAAATTCAAAGGAGGAAATCAGAGAAACTATTTTGTTGCAGTTGATGAAGGTGTCACAGATGAGGAATCAAAAGATGAAGAGAATCAAGATATTGTGTTTGTTGCAGTAAAGGAATATGTGTCAGACAAGAAGGCTCTTGTCTCTCGCTTTGATAATTCCAATGAGTGGATTATTGATAATGGCTATTCTCACTATATGACTGGTGACCAGAGAAAGTTTCTATCTTTGGAAGAATATGATGGTGATGTGGTTTGTTTTGGTAATGATGCACCATGTATGGTTAAAGGAAGAGTGTCCATCTCTCTGAATGGAAAGAGCAGTGCTGACAATGTGTATTGGGTGGAAGGTCTCAGACACAAGCTATTAAGCATTGCCTAGCTGAATGATAGTGGACTTATTCTGGAATTCAAAAATGGAGTGTGCAAAATCAAAGGAAAGAATAGTGAATTGATGACCACCGGTAAGTAGACCAAAGGTAACTTATTTCAGTTGGATGCAAATGTAAGTACATGTCTTATGGCTAAATTTGATGATAGTTGGATATGGCATAGGAGACTCTACCATATAAACTTTGATAACATTGCAAAGGCTAGTAAGACCAAGGAAGTCAGAGGATTGCTAGTGCTGAGCAAACTAGAAAATCCTTTGTGCAAAGAATGTCAACTGGGGAAAATGTCTTCCTCAACTTTCAAAGATAAATCTTTCATAGCAGACAATTTACTTGATCTTGTGCATACTGATTTGTGTGGTCCTATGAAAACTAGGAGTATGCAGGGAGATAGGTATTTCATGATCCTGACTAATGATTGCTCAAGAATGATGTGGATCACATTCTTGAAAGATAAGTTTGAAGCTTTTGGAAAATTCAAAGCTTTCAGAGCACTGGTAGAAAAGGAAATCGGTAGAAGAATAAAATGCCTTAGAACTGATCAAGGAGGAGAGTTCACCTCAGGTGATTTCAATAAATATTGTGAAGAGAATGACATAAAGAGGCAACTATCTACCCCCCGGACTCCACAATAGAATGGCTTAGCAGAGAGAAACAACCAGACTGTGGTTGAAGCAGCTAGAACCATATTGATCCAAGGAAAATTTTCTCACACCTTTTGGAGAGAAGCGGTGAGCACTACAGTATACACAATGAACTGGGTACTCATCAAGACAGGAAAGGATAAGACTCCTTATGAGTATTGGATCAGTAAGACACCAGTGGTAAGCTACTTTAGAATGTTTGGTAGCAAATGTTATATCAAGAGGAGTGAACATCAGAGAAAGGTCGATGCAAAATATGATGAAGGAATATTCCTAAGATATTCCACCAAAAGCAAAGCTCTCAAATGTTTCAACAATAGGACTCATAGAATTGTTGAAAGCATCAATGTTAGAGTTGATCAAAACTCTAGAAAACCTGAGGAAACCAGTAGTGAGCAAGTAAGAGATGAACCAGTAGTAACCTTTTGGGAACTGATTGCTAATCAGCCAAGTACTAGTAACAGTGTTCCTACATTGGTAGATGTTGATGCTGATGAAGATGAGGATGAAGAAGAAAAGAAGGAGGAATCAGTCAAGAGCATTCCTCGATATGTCAAACTGAATCATGATCCAAAGCAGATCATAGGAGATAAGGATGTAGGAATCCTTACAAGAAGAAAGGTCAGAGAAAATTCTTGTATGATCTTTGAATTTGAGCCTAAATCATTCAAAGAGGCACATAAAGATGAAGATTGGATCAAGGCAATGGAGGAGGAACTTGATTAGATAGAGAAGAATGGTACATGGTCTTTGGTACCTAGATCAGAGCATAAAAATGTCATTGGTACCAAATGGGTTTTCAAAAACAAATTGAATGAGGATGGCATAGTGGTAAGGAACAAAGCTAGACTAGTATGTAAAGGATATGCTCAAGAAGAAGGAGAAGACTATAGAGAAACCTTTGCCCTAGTAGCCAGATTGGAAGGAGTTCGTATGCTTCTTGCATATGCAACTTTTAAAGGATTCAAGGTATACCAAATGGATGTAAAATCTACATTCCTAAATGGAATACTTGAAGAGGAGGTGTATATAGAGCAACCAGATGGGTTTGCCCTATCAGAAGACAGTGACATGGTGTGTAGGATACATAAAGCCTTGTATGGACTAAAGCAGGCACCTAGAGCATGGTATGAATAATTGCACTCCCATCTTCTGAAGATTAGATTTGAAAGAACAAGTGAAGATAGCAATATCTACTTGAAATTAGAAGGAGATCAAATTCTTATCTATGAAGTATTTGTTGATGACATCATCTTTGGAGGTGATGACAAGATGAGTCATGAAATTGTTGATGAGATGAAAAAGGAGTTTGAAATGTCACTCATAGGGGAGATTAAGTTCTTCATTGGACTGCGGATTCAACAAATGAAAGATGGAATCTTTATTACTCAGTCCAAGTATGTCAAAGAGGTGTTGAAGACCTTTTGCATGGAAGATAGTATACTGGTTGGTACACCAATGGTGACTGGTTGTAAGCTATCAAAAGAAGATGACTCAGCGGTGGTAAATGAGAAGGATTACCGATCAATGATTGGTAAGTTGCATTATGTAGTGCATAGTAGACCGGACATTGCACATGCAGTGGGTATTACCGCTAGGTTTAAGAAAAGCCCTAGAGAATCCCACTTGGTAGCAGTCAAGCGGATTCTTAGATATCTAAAGGGAACTATTGACTATGGGTTATGGTAACCATACAATAATCATTTCAACCTGAAAATGTTCACAGATGCTGATTGGGCTGGTAATGTAGATGACTGAAAGAGCACAACCGGTGGTGCATTCTTTCTCGATGGTAGACTGGTCTCATGGATGAGTAAAAAGCAGAGTTGTATCTCTCAGTCTACAATAGAAGCAGAGTATGTTGCAGCCTTTATGAACTGTACCCTGACTATTTGGATGAAGCATGTATTGAATGGCTTCAAAGTTCCTGTATCTGAACCGGTAAGCAGATTTTGTGACAATACAAGTGCAATCAACATTTCCAAGAATCTGGTTTTGCATGCTAGAACCAAGCACTTTGAGCTCAAGTATCATTTCTTGAGGGAAAAGGTTCAAAACAAGGAGGTTGTACAGGAACATGTTTCCAGTACGGAGCAGTTAGCAGATATATTCACCAAGCCTCTACCAAAGGTTTCATTTACCTATTTAAGAGGTGAACTAGGGGTGCTACCCCTTCAAGAGGTAAACTGAAAGTATGTACTCCACATCAGTCAAGTATTGCAATGTCTAATTTTTTTCTGGATTGATGTGTTGAAGGATGCTACTCCTCAGGGGGAGCAGCATAGGTGGAACAAGATAGCTTGTGCCTCCACTTGGGCATTGTTGTCAAAGGGGGAGAAGATGTGAAATGGAGAAGATATCCATAGCAATGGGGAGAAGATGTGATGCAGAAAGAGAGATCTTTGTATATTGCCATCAATGCCAAAGGGGGAGGTTGTTGGCATTTGTGCAAATTCTATTGACATGATGATATTATGTTGTCATTGATGTCAATATGTTGGAGAGTAAACTAACAATATGCTAAAATATGAACTAGTACAATGTGGTGAACTAGTATTTGTGCAAAGAAGTGAATAGGTATATTGAAGCTAAACAGTTGGCAAAGTGAACCGGTATAGTGGCATAAACCGGTATATTGAGCAATAGGTGAAGTGGTATGTTTGTCCAAGAGAACTGGTATGATGTAATGTGAACCGACATATGGAATGTTCTCTATGAATACTTAACATGGTATGACTACCAGTTGGTAGTCTTAGCTTAAGGGTTTCCGATTGAAGTGTTCCAAGCCTGTGTGATTAAACCGATGACATCATGTGACGAGTTAGAGTTGAAATAAAATCAGATCATGGTGCCATGTCAATCTTGTATGCATAAAGGATCTTGCATGAAGGAGATTGATCCTATCTACCTCGGGAATGTGCGAAGTCCCTGTAAACGGTAGAGAATGCATGATGGGTTATAGCTTCCATGAAGCGGTGGAGAATGAGCGATGGAGAATGTCTCAAGATCTATTCAAGACTGTTGCATTCAAATGCAAAGTGTTCAATGGCTAGGATTAAACTGCCTAAATTGTTTAACCTAAATGTTTAGGGTTTAGGGTTTATGCTACTGACCTATCTATTTCCTATAAGGTTGTTGTTCTGTTTCATGCTAAGGTTGCTGGCAAATGGTGTGTGTGTGTATCTAAGTGCAGAGATACATGATTCTTGCCAAACCAAATGAGATAAAAGGATTGATTCCTGCATAGTGTGTGTGTAGAAGGAAGGTACTTAAGCGGATCTGCATTAGGCATTGAGTGCTATTATTAGATCATTGTAATACCTGTTGATCTTTAACCACTTCAACAGTTGGAAAATCTCTTAACCAGGTAGCTTTAATCAACTTGTTGTAAATCCTTTAATAGGGTGACTCAAACTTATTGAGTTCTTGAAATTCTTTAACAAGGTAACCTCTAACAGGGTTTAACCCTTAACTGGGTATTTAGCCATCCCTTAACCGGGTGATCTCTGACAGGATCAGTTCCTACCAGAACCTATTGTAACAGTCTTTAACCGGACTAGGCTCCTAACAAAGTGGAATTCTAAAGAGTTCAAAACCAGCTTGTGGGTATTCATCCCCACTGTGGTTTTTTCCAGTTGGGTTTCCATGTGAAAAATCTTTGTGTCATGTGCAGTATTTTTCATGTGATGATTTAAGTGATTTGTGTCTGAAGGTAAATCATGTTGAGCTAGTTGTTATTTTATTTCTGATGATAGATTACCTATTCATGGATAAAGGTGAAATGGAAGTGTAGTAGATGATAGTTTTGACACTTAATATAAGTACAGATCCAATAGCCAACAAAATGAGAGGGACGGGTGAATCATACAAACTTAATCTTCCATAAAAACATTAGATTCAACCTCGGTAGCATATACTTCAGTAATATAACCAAAACTGCTAAACATGCAAACTCAAAAGCATATAAACATCATAAACCTCATAACACTAGATTTAACATGGAAACCCAAATAGGGAAAAACCACTGTGGGATTTCAGACCCACTAAGAAATATACTCTTCTAGAGTATGCTCGATTAAAAGGAAATCCTATTAAAGATTACAAACACGTTGCTAGATG
This sequence comes from Cryptomeria japonica, assembly GCF_030272615.1. Taxonomy (NCBI): domain Eukaryota; kingdom Viridiplantae; phylum Streptophyta; class Pinopsida; order Cupressales; family Cupressaceae; genus Cryptomeria; species Cryptomeria japonica. The sequence continues at coordinate 689,806,912 of NC_081409.1, forward strand.
TGACTCGATTAAAGCATTTCCCACAGATTTGTTAGGATCTTCACCTTGTTAGAAGTGACCTTGTTAAAGGATTTCAAAAACTCAATCAGAATGTCACCTTGCTAGAGGGTTTTACAAATAAGACTGTTAAGTCCACTCAATTAAGAGATTTTCTAACACTTTTAGAAAATAACAGTAATAAAAATCTATCTGCAAGTTCACATCTAAAATGCTAAAGCAGATTCTTGTTTGCTCAATACAATCAAGACATAGAACTAATCTTGTCCATCTAGTGGGCTTATACTATGTTATCAAATAGGTCTTCAAGCTTCATTACTCGGTAATCACTATGTAGCATCCCTATGCATACATTTTCCCGCATGCATTGTTTATTAACAGTTCCCTATTTATAAACAATTAGCTAACCACTTAATCTTTTTGATCACATTTCCCATGATGAATCATAGCCTTCAGATCTTCAATCTTGTTCGGGTTCAATGCATCTTTTGATCTGAAAATGTTTTACCTCGCCTTGGGACTTGCATATATTTCTTGGAACTTGTGCTATGGTATTATGGTTCAATCTGAGCTGTAGATCTTCCTGCCAATCTTCCATTGCCATAGATTCATTAACAAACTTTATTTATGGCATAACAATCATTTAATTAGTTCTAGCTCATCAGCTTCCTTCATTAAATAATGCATGTAAACTTTTAATGCATTCTGTTATAGCTCAGTTACAACTCAGTAATTACTTGGTGAATACTAAACTTCACTCGGTAGACATTCTGCCTTCATTAACCGATAGTGATAACCTTAGGGTTTATCGACTAGGTTCCTTAGGGTTTACCGACTAGGTTCTTTTCTTGGTAACATAGTATAGTATTAACCTTACAATTTACAACATATGTATGATGTCAAAACAATCTAAACATCATGATCTCATCATTGTCTGACTTGGTAATAGTTGCCCATTGAATACCTTATTCATCCCTTTATTCATCATAATCTTTTCGTCTTTTACCAACATCTTTATACTCTTCAAATCATACTTCTCAAGATATGACAACATCATATTGAATTAGAAAATCAATTTCTTGACATCAATGACAAAATAATAATATCAAGACAATAAACATGCCTAATCAGTTATATCCATAATCATCAACAACCTTCTCAATATCCTTGTTGAAATGTCAACAATCTTCCATTGTCTGTTATAATGCCAAATGCTAACAATCTCCCCCTTTGGCATTGATGGCAAAACCAATTGATTTGACGTTAAAAAGATTCAAATTCCTATGATTCTGAAATGCTGAAATGCTCTCTCCCATACATTAGACTTCTCCTATTTTCTTCAGTCTTTTCAATCAGTCTTCTCTCCCTTATATTAGTCTTCTCCCCCTTTATATTAGTCTTCTCCCCCTTTGACAACAATGCCAAAAAGTAAGGAACTAAAACATAATTTCTTCCTGTATGAAGTGATTTCCTGTTGTTGTGTATCAACTGAGTCTCGATCAGAGCATTTTGTCTTCAATTCCTGTTCCCTGTATGGTATCTTGTATTGTTTCCTGCACACCTTTAGAAAACCTTCTAGAGTGTGTAAATCAACATCAACTCCTAAAAAGATATTCTGTAGAGTCATCGGATTGATGCTTTCACCAAACTCAATCAGTGAGTAGAAGATAGGTGTAAGACCCCTAACTTACTTATGAGATATTCAAAAGTGTCCCTTGGTAGTGGTTTGGTGAAGATATCTGCTATTTGTTCCTTTGTGCTAACATACTCCAACACCACTTTCTTCTCTTGAGCTTCTTCTCTAAGATAATGATATTTGATAGAGATGTGCTTTGTCTTAGAGTGCATAACAGGATTCTTTGAAATGTTAATGGCACTAGTATTGTCATAGAATATAGTTACTGGCTTGGTAAATTTCTCATTTATACCTTCCAACAATTGTTTGATCCATGCAATGTTGGTACAATTCAATGCTACAGCAACGTATTCAGCTTTTGCTACTGACTGTGAAACACATCCTTGTATCTTGCTAAGCCAACTCACTAGTCTTTCTCCTAAAAAGAAAGCTCCTCCACTTGTGCTTTTTCTATCATCAATGTTGCCTGCCCAATCAGCATCAGTATAAATTGTTAAATCAAAATCGTTTCCTTTTTGATATACTAAGCCATAATCTTTAGTGCCTTTCAAGTATCTAAAAATTCTTTTGATTGTTGTCATGTGTGTTTCCTTAGTATCTGCAGAGAATCTTGCAACTATACCTACTGCATGTGCTATGTCTGGTCTGCTATGAACAACATATTGTAGCTTTCCAATCATGCATCAGTAAAGTGTCTCATCAACAGATGCAGATTCATCATTCTTTGATAATTTACAGTTGGTAGTCATAGGAGTACTTACTGGTTTTGAATCCTCCATTCCAAGTTTCTTCAAGATTTCCTTTATGTACTTGGATTGAGTAATGAAAATCTCATTTTTCATTTGTAGTATCTGTAAACCTATAAAATACTTTATCTCACCAATTAATGACATCTCAAATTCTTTGCTCATTTCATTTCCAAAGTTCTTACATAGAGAGTCATTTCCACAAAATATAATATCATCAACAAATATGGCTGAGATTAGTATTCCATTTTCATCATTCTTCATGTACATATTGTTGTTCTCACTTGTCCTTATAAAACCAATCTTAATCAAATAAGAGTGCAATCTTTCATACCATTCTCTAGGTGCTTGTTTCAAACCATATAAAGCTTTGTTCAATTTACATACCTGATCTCTATTATTGTCTTCAACAAATCCTTCAGGTTGTTCAATAAAAATTTCTTCTTCTAATATTCCATTCAGAAATGCAGATTTGACATCCATTTGATATACCTTGAAGTTTTTGAAAGTAGCATATGCCAACAATGTTCTTACTCCTTCAAGTCTAGCAACAGGTGCAAAAGTTTCACCATAATCAATTCCTTCTTCTTGAGCATAACCTTTGCAAACTAGTCTTGCTTTGTTTCAAATAACCTCTCCTTTTTCATTTAGCTTGTTTCTGAAAATCCACTTTGTACCGATTACATTTTTGTCCTTCGATCTTGGGATTAGTGTCCATGTGTCATTCTTCTTGATTTGATCAATCTCTTTTGTCATAGCATTTATCCAATCTTCACTATTAAATGCCTCTTTCACTATTCTCGATTCAAATTCAGATATCAGACATGTGTTCTGTCTTAGTTTGTTCCTTGTCATCACTAGATCATCCTTATCTCCTATAATCTGACTCAGTGCATGATGTCTTCTGACATACTTGGCTAATACAGGCTCGGTAGGCTCTGTATGATCTTCTTCATCACTCGGTAACTAGATATTCTCTTCATTTTCTTCAACAGTTTGTTCAGTAAGACTTCTCGGTTGAACATTGACAAATTTATCATAGTCTTCTGGTTCCTTAGAATTTCCTTCACCATTTCTTTCTGCAAATTCATCAATTTTCACATTTGCACTTTCTACTATTTTGTTAGATGATTTGATCAGACATTTAAATGCTCTGCTTCTAGAAGAATAACCTAGAAATGTTCCTTCACTCTTCTAATCAAACTTGCCATTTCTATCATCTTTGTGAACATAGCATCTACTTCCAAAGATTTTAAAATAACTTACTTTAGGTTTCTTATCATACCAGATTTCATATGGTGTCTTCAAAGTACCTTTCTTCAATTGTACTCGGTTCAGGGTGTAAACTATTGTGCTTATTTCTTCTCTCCAAAATGTTTGTGGCACTTTCTTTTCAATCATCAGTGTTCTAGCACAATCCACAATAGATCTATTTCTTCTCTCAGCTATTCCATTCTACTATGGAGTTCTCAGTGTAGAGACTTGTCTTTTAATACCATGATCATTGTAGTATAAGTTGAATTCATCAAATGTGAACTCTCCTCCTCTATCTGATCTAAGACATTTCAGTTGTCTTCCTATTTCATTTTCAACTCTTTCCTTGTACCATTTAAACATTTGAAAATCTTCTGATTTATCTTTTAAAAACATTATTGACATCATCCTTGAATAGTCATCCACAAATAATATGAAATATTTATAACCATAATAACTTTGAACTTTCATAGGACCACAAAGATCAGTGTGCACAAGATCTAAAATTCCCTTAGAAGTGTAAGACTTACTTGTAAAGCTTGATCTTGTCATCTTACCCATCTAGCATCCTCGGCACATAGAATTCTCAGGTTTTTCAAGACTCGATAGACCTCTTACTTGGTGCTTCTTGCTTATTTTGATTAGATTATCAAAATTTACATGACAAAACCTTTTATGCCATAACTAGGTATCATCTATCTTTGCATACAAACACTTATTTTGAGTTGAGTCAAGGTGAAATGTGTTACCTTTTGTTTGTGTCCCGGTAGTAGCTAACTTTCCATTCTTGTCATGAACTTTGACAATTCCTTTCTGAAATTCTATTCGGTAACCTGTGTTGTTTAGTTGTACTACACTCAACAAATTGTATTTCAAACCTTCAACCCAATAAACATCATTGGATCTTGCATTGTCAAGAAGTGTTATAGATCCTTTACCTTTCACTAGACATGGTGCATCGTTACCAAATCTTACATAGCCTCCATCATAATCTTCTAATATAACAAAATTGTGTTTATCACCTATCATATGATATGAGAATCCACTATCTATGATCCAAGAAACATTTTTACTTATATGAGATAGTAGGGCTTTTTCTTCATACTTTTCTTCATCTAATCCATCTTTGATAGCCACATAAACTACTTCCTCTATATCAGTTTCATCTGATTTATCATCATTAGATTCCTCATCAGCTATTAAGCATGTCTTTCTATCTCTTCTTCTGAAGTCTCAGTGTCCTTTGTAATGATTCTCTTTCTGTCTATCATCTCAATAATCTCTCTTTTCACTAGAATCTTTGTCAGCACAGTTAGAAGCCATATGTCCTATCTTATCACAATTGAAACATTTCAAAGGTAGTTTTCCTTTATACTTACCTTTGCCTCTCGATAACCTTCTAGTTAATAGTGCTTCAAACTCTTCCTGCTTTCTGATTTCCTCATACAATTTGTGTACCTCCTCCATGTTTTTGCGAAATCTTTCACTTGGTCTAGTATGATTTCCTTCAGAGTACTTATACTTTCTATCATTATAATCATCAGATTCATCAATATGAAAAGAACTGAATGCAAATTCAACTTTATTTATCAATGACCCACTGTTATCAAAGTTACTTAACTCAAATGCATGTAGCTTACCAATAGTAGCATCTAAAGAGACTACCATATTAGGTACAGACCTCAATTCACTGATTGTAGAGACTCGGATTGCATAAGCCCGTAGAAGGGTTCTTAACAACTTACTTGTTATATCCTTTTCTTCAATAGTTCCACCTGCTCCTTTGATTTGATTGACAATCTCCTTTAGTCTTGTACTATACTGAGTTATGTTCTCACCTTCATTCATCCTCACAGATTCAAGTTTTCCTCTTATACTATCTACTTTTTCTCTTTGAACATGTTCATCTCCTCCATATACTGATATGAGCTTATCCCACATTGCCTTTTCATCATTGCAGCCTTCTAGATCATTAAACTTTGAGTCGGTGAATGCAGATGTTATTTCAATCATTGCTTGGATATGTTCTTGCTTTGCCTTTATCTCTTCCATAGTCAATGGATAGGTGCTCAGTGTAACAAAATCGTTCTCCAGATAGTATACAACATATTCTCCAACTCCTGATAGGTGCAACTTCATCCTTTTCTGCCATGTAGAGAAACTTGACTTGTTTAGCTTCGGTGCATCCCTCTTGTACATCTTTGGATCTTTAACTCAAGTGCCTTTAAACTTTTCTTCCCGGAGTCCTAAGCTCTGATACCAATTGATAGTTCTGATACTTAATATAAGTATAGATCCAATAGCCTACAAGATGAGAGGCGGGGGTGAATCATACAAACTTAATCTTCCATAAAAACATCAAATTCAACCTCGATAGTATATACTTCATTAATATAACCAAAACTGCTAAACATGCAAACTCAAAAGCATATAAGCATCATAAGGCTTATAACACCAGATTTAACGTGGAAACCCAAATAAGGAAAAACCACTATGGGATTTCGGACCCACTAAGAAATATACTCTTCTAGAGTATGCTCGGTTAAAATAAAATCCTATTAAAGATTACAAACAAATTGCTAGATGCGACCCAGTTAAGGGATTTCCCTCAGATCTATTAGGATCTTCACTTTGTTAGAAGTGACTTTGTTAAAGGATTTCAAAAACTCAATTAGAATGTCACCTTGCTCGAGGGTTTTACAAATAAGACTGTTAAGTCCACTTGGTTAAGAGATTTTCTATCACTTTCACAAAATAACAGTAATAAAAATCTATCTGCAACTTCACATCTAAAATGCTAAAGAAGATTCTTATTTGCTCAATACAATCTAGACATAGAACTAATCTTGTCCATCTGCTGGGCTTCTATAAACTATTATCAAACAGGTCTTCAAGCTTCTGTGCTCGGTAATCACTATGTAGTATCCTTGTGCATACATTTGCCCGCATGCATTGTTTATCAATAGCTCCCTATTTATAAACAATTAGCTAACCACTTAATCTTTTTGATCACATTTCCCATGATCAATCATAGCCATCATATCTTCAATCTTGTTCAGGTTCAATGCATCTTTCGATATGAAAATGTTTTACCTCACCTTGGGACTTGCATATATTTCTTGGAACTTGTGCTATGGTATTACTGTTCAATCTGAGCTATAGATCTTCTTGCCGATCTTCCATTGCCATAGATTCATTAACAAACTTTATTTATGGCATACCAATCATTTAATCAGTTCTAGCTCATCAACTTCTTCATTAAATAATGCATGTAAACTTTTCAAACATTCTGTTATAGCTCGGTTACAACTCGGTAATTACCTGGTGAATACTAAACTTCACTCGGTAAACATTCTGCCTTCATTAACTAATAGCGATAACCTTAGGGTTTACCGACTAGGTTCCTTAGGGTTTACCGACTAGGTTCTTTGCTTGGTAACATAGTATAGTATTAACCTTACAATTTACAACATATGTATGTTGTCAAAACAATCTAAACATCATGATCTCATCATTGTTTGACTCGGTAATAGTTACCTATCAAATACCTTATTCATCCCCTTATTCATCATAATCTTTCTATGTCTTTTATCAACATCTTTATACTTTCCAAATCATACTTCTCAAGATATGGCAACATCATACTGAATTAGAAAATCAATTTCTTGACATCAATGACAAAATAATAATATGAAGATAGTAAACATCCTTAATCAGTTATATCCATAATCATCAACAACCTTCTGAATATCCTTGTTGAAATGTCAACAATCTTCCATTGTCTATTATAATGCCAAATGCTAACAATAGTAAGTTGATTGGAAAGATAAGTGTCTAACTAGTTAATTCTTGTCAGAGTCATTCTTAGCTTTACCGGTTGCACTCTGTTTGAGACGGGTGTTACTGTCTGTCAGATATTTGCAGTGTTTGTAGTCAAACTAGTTCAGAAAAGGTATTTGTGCCTGTACTGATTCACCCCCCCTCTTAGTACTGGTTTGGTACTTATTGTTTATCATTGAGTTATCAATTCTATGTGCTCAATATACTCAAGATAATCTTGTCATAAGACTTATCTTTGTTTTTGCTAGGCTTCTCAATCTGTTCTACAATCAGATCTTCAATTTTCTCTACTCGATAATCACCTCTGTAGCATCACTATGGTTAGAGTTTGCCCACTTACTTTGTTCTACAGCTATTCTTTATTTATAAGCAATTCCTAACCACTTAATCTCCTTGATCACATTTCTCATGATCAATCTTAGCCATCAGATCATCATACTTGACTAGGTTCATTGAATCCTTTGATCTAAAAAACATTTTATCACACCTTGCAACTTGTATTCATTCCTTGGTACTTGTGCTAGGTTATGACCGTTCAATTTGTGCTATAGATCTAACTCTTGTATTTTCATTGTCGTAGATCCTCAACAAACTTCTTGCATGACATACCAATCATTTATACATCTCCAACTCATTGGCATCCTTCATTTAATAATGCTCTTATTTCATCCAATGCATTCTATTATTGCTAGGTTGTTACTCGGTTAATACTGAACTTTTACTGGGTAGACATTCTACCTTCATTAATTGATATCGATAACCTTAGTGTTTACTGACTAGCTCCTTGCTTGGCAACATAGAACAGTATCAAACCTTTACTCATTCTATTGTATGAAATCTTTTCTCCTTCTTGTTCAGTCTTTGAATACACATATATAGGATATCAAAACAATCAAAACAAGATAATCTCATCACTGTCTAACTTGGTAATCATTTCCCATTGAATAACTCATTACTCCCCTTCATTCTCATCCTTTTTGTGTCACTTACTGACATCTTTATACTTATCAACATACTCATTAAGATATGGAAACATCATACCGAATTAGAAAATCAATTGCTTGACATCAATCACAAAATAATAATATTAAGACAATAATCATCCTTTATCAATTATATCATTTATTTCCAACAATATTCTCAATCTTATTGTAATGCCAACAATCTCCCTTTTTGGCATTGATTGCAATACCAACTTGATTCATTTCTATTGATTCGGATTTAGATTGTTGTTAAACTATCTATTGTTAACCTTGAGCTGTAAACATCTTCTGCAAACTTTCTCCCCTTGTCATTAGTCTTCTCCCCCTTTGACAACAATGCCAAAAAGTAAAACTAATGCATGATTACTTCCCCTGTGAAGTAATTTTCTTGCTTGATAAAACATATTCAAATGTATCATCTAAGTCTCGGTTAGAGAAACTTGTCTTCATTCATTGTTTCCTGCACACCTTTAGACATCCTTCTAAAGTGTGTAAAGCAACATCAACTCACAACTAGTATTCTATGGAGTCATAGAATCGACGCTTTCACTGAACTCTGTCAGTGAGTAGAAGATAGCGGTAGGACCCCTAACTTACTTCTGAGATACTCAAAAGTGTCCCTTGGCAGTGGCTTAGTGAAGATGTCTGCTATTTGTTCCTTTGAACTAATATATTCTAGCACAACTTTCTTCTCTTGAAATTATTCTCTGAGATAATGATACTTTATAGAAATATGCTTTCTCTTAGAGTGCATTATCGGATTGTTTGAAATATTAATAGCACTAGTTGTATGTGGGAAAAGCGGATTGATAGAACTAAAAATATGAAAAATGGACTTCTAGGGAGACTTGTCCACACACCCACAAGACTTCTTGGTGCAAGCTATGGAGTCATGAAGTATGGCTCAGCTTCCCAAGGATGGTTCCATGGTTCTCTATCTTACACGGTCCCTCAAACCAATGTTTTTTCTCTTAGATCACTGAGCAAAATGGTTTAGGGATGACAAATGCAAGAATGAGGGATGCTTTTGTTGATTTTAATATGAGATGCATCCTAAGCTATGTATGATGCTACAAATACAATAAAATAGCTATAAGATGACAAGGTTAGTAAACAAGACTATCCTAGCATTCTATATTAGTTCATGATTTAAGTTAAATGATAAGGAATACACTTCTAAACATGCATATTTAGACTAATTGCTAGTTTAAAGAGAGGCTAAATGATGAGCATATATAAAATGTGAAAGCTTGAATGTATTTGAGCATAAGTATGATACTAAAGACTTAGATGATCAAATGGAGGGATGGAGAGCTCTATTTATAGCAAAAATAGGGCAATGGATGGCCAGGATTGAAAGAGATAATCAAGGGTTGAGTTTGAAAGTTGGGGATCCATGTTTGCAATTGGCACCAATGAAATGGTGACAAATTTCAACATAGGGTTGGGTTGAGAGAAGGGGTTGGAGGCATTAAATGCCCGAGAAGACCTCATGGTTATCCTAAGGGTAAGGGTTAAGGTTAAGTTAGGATTACCCATTGGATCAAGCTTTAATCCTAAGGATAAACTCTTGTGCAAAAGATTAGGGGATAACCATGGTCAAAGCATTGAAGGCTTGATGAGACCCTTGGGTTACATGGAAGTTAAGTTTAGAGAAAGTCTCTAATCATGCTAGAGGGTTGAGTTAACCATTAATGGTTTTGGGAGACTTGGAAAATTAAGTGGTTGAAGACTTGGAGCCTTTTGGTTATCAAAGACTTTAAGGGTTTGAGAAGTGACTTCCCTTTGCTTAGGGATGTGACAAAGTTTAAGAGATGGGTTAGGCTAATTAGAAGCAATTAGAAGAGTCTAGAAGGGGAGTTAGGAATAGGGTTTAGGAAGCAAGTGGGAGATGTAGGATTTAATTGAATTTAATGAATTTCATTCAATTTGGTTCCAATTAAATAAATTAGATTTATTTAATTTAGGATAACTATTTAATTAAATTTGAATTTAATTAAAAGTAGATAGGGGATTTAATTGAATAAAATGATTTATTCATTTAAATGGTAAAAGAGGTCTAGTGAATTTAATTTAAATAAATTGTGTAATTTACTTAATTTAAATAGAGAAATGTGGGTGATTCAATTAAATTGGATTTAATTAAATAGAGAAATGAACATAAAATATTCATTTAGGAATATGGTCATTTTTATACGTCTACATTTTGCCCCTCTTTGAAGTGACGTGTGTGCACATGTTATTTCAAAGAAAATGATGTGTTGTTGTGATTTTATGATTAATGTCATTTTTATGGATTTTTATGTCGTGCCCTAGATTTGATGTGTGATACCCCAGATTTGATAAACAATGTTGATATTGCCCCCTCAGGAGATGAATCAATATTTTGTAAAATTTGATTTGATTTGATAATTCGCGTTTGGTGTGTAAGATTTTGGCTAGGTTAAATGTTTAAATTGATTCATCTCCCAATAATTGACGCATTTTTAGGGTATGAGGGAGACCGCGAGCAAATTACATACTCATTTCCCTAACCCTAATTTCATTTTTCTCTTATAAAAGGGAAAAAGTGCTTTGATTTGTCTCATTTGTGCTTTGTTGACTTTGGAGAAAGAGACTTGTGGAGAGAAGACAAAATGCCCATTCCTTATTCTACGCATCGTTTTGAGCGCGCTCGGAGGCATCGGAGACCTGTCACGTATGGAACACCAATAAGTCAATGCTTTTGACCCTTTTTTGATTTTTTATTTTGTCATTTTTGGTCATTTTTTAATTTTTGAAACTCAGTTTTAACATTTTAGTGCGTAGAAGTCATATTTTAGCATACGATAAATTAGGTAGTGCATCTATTTTCTTGGTTAGCGCTTTGTGCATCTAGGTTAGTGCATGGACTTAGAGTAGCGCATGATGGACATAGGGTAGCACATTAAGTTAAAAGAGTAGCGCATAGGGGCCACAGGGGTTTGCATGGGTAAGGGGATTTAGCACATAGGTTCAAATAGGTAGTGTCGGCATGGGATAGGTTAGCACATAAATCGGTTTTAGCGCTTATGGTAGGTTGGGTGCCGCGTGGAGAAAAAAAGATAGCGTGTAGAGTTAGTTTAGCACATAGGGTAAATATATTAGCACGTGGAGAAAATAGTGTAGTGCATGGGCATTTTTTTAGCGCATAACTAGGTTTAAGTAGCACATGGATCAGGTTTTTGCAAGTTTTTGTGATTTTTGAATGGTGCAAATTACATAGAAAAAGGTCAGTTTTGCCTGGGGAGATGGATTTTTGCCATTTTGCTATGTCTTTTGATCATGTTTTTGAAAAATGTGTCCAATATGAGTATTGATATAACTTGGTTTAATTTGCGATTGTTTCAAGTTATTTGATGTAGATATGAATGTGTTGTTTTGATCGAACCATGATTTGTTTTGCACTATTTTTCAAGTTCAAATGTGTGGAGCCTGATTTGTGTTACAAGTTGATATGGGTTGGAAACTTGAGTTGTTTTACAAGCTGATATGGGTGGGAAACTTGATTTGTTTTACAAGTTTATGTGATGTGGATACTTGAGTTGTTTTACAAGTTTTGATATGGTTTTTGAAAACTTGAGTTGTGTTACAAGTTGATATGATATGATGTTGAACTGGATTGGATGAGCAAATTGTTTCATACTTTTGATGTAAATTTGATTTTGATATCTTTGTTTTGATGTGGAAACTGATATTGGACTCATTTTGCATTTTGACAGGAGTGATTAGGAGTGGTGCAGTCATGGGAGTGATTCCCTAGACCTTGGTCATTGATTCCACTATTGGCACAAGCTGACCTAGATGTGATTGAGAGAGATGCCTATCATCCTTGCTAGACATGCCTTGGTTCACTGTGAACCGGGGTCTACTTACAGCACTTGCTGAGAGGTGGCACAGTGACACGAACACCTTTCATTTCGCTACTGGTGAGATGACAGTTACTCCAAAGGACTGTTATAGGATTTTGAGTATTCCAGTAGTAGGTGCATTATTGCCATATGAGCAGACGGAGGAGGGTGGTATTGAGGCACTGCAGTGCATTTTCCTAGATCTGGATTATGCACCCCTCCCATCAGTACTAGCAGGGTTCATCGGTGGATTCCTTTGTCTTGATCATAGGTCAAAGGGATTCTCTGTGGGTTGGGGATTGGTTCTTGAGGAGATGGTGACCCAGGGCCGCAGGTTTGTGTGGGGATTAGCCATGTTAGCCCACTTATACAGGGACCTTCACGAGGTTGTGTATCTAGATTATGGTAGTTTGTTAGCTGGCGTGACACTTTTACAGGTATGGTGCTGGGAGCACATTCTAGCAGCGAGACCACTAGTAGACAGAGACAAGCCTATTGGGTGGGCATATGCTTATGGTTACAGGGGTCTAGTTGTCCAGCGTAAGCTGGGAAAACTGGAGCATTGGAGGAGGGTCTTGGATGATATAGATACGGTTGTCTGGCTACCATATACAGATTGTGAGGTCTGGGCAGAGGATGGATTGGAGATGCTATTTGTGTTTATGAGCTGGTTTTTGATAGGGCAGATGCCCTTTGTGATAGAGAGATTCCAAGCGGGCAGAGTGCTGAGGTAGTATGGTCGGCAACAGGGTATACCACAGGGGACCTGCTTGTATGCGCAGCGTAGATAGGATGTACCTGATTGGGGTCCCAATATTGACAATGAGGCAGCCATATAGGAGTTTACTAGCTTAGCATCTCAAATGCTCCTGAGGTACTTGACGTAGGGATGACCCATGAGTTTGTGGGTTTGTTTGCAGCTCGTGCTATTGCCAGGATATCAGATCTTGAGGAGATGCGGCTAGCCTTTGATGATGATGAGGAGGATGTTGGGGGAGATGGGGATGATGGAAATGATGGAGGCGGAGGAGGATGACGGGGGAGAGGATATCGGGGGAGGAGAGGAGACAGGGGTAGAGATGTGGGGGTACGGGTGGAGAGAGTCATTCGTCGAGCTGTGATGGATAGGGGGAGAGAAGGGTTGGCCATTGGAGGAGGAGATGGGGGGAGAGTAGGAGAGGTGATAGCAGTAGTGGGAGGGACAGATGAGTGGAGGTAGCCAACATAGAGGAGGAGAACTGATGATTTTCCTCCACCAACACCTAGGACAGGCAGAGGGGTAGGAGGTACCCCTTCACAGGTGCCCCTACAGGTTTGAGTCCCGACACATGTTGAAGATGCTCAGATTAGGACTCTGCAGTTGATAGTTCAGCAGCTGCAGGCATAGCTATTGACACAACAACATCAAATTAATCAGCTGACTCTAGAGCGAGACACAGAGATATAGCGGCGAGGTCGAGCAGAGGAGCTTGCAGTGAGCATTTAGAGAGCGGCAGTAGGGGGCCCTATGAGAGATACCTTGAGAGAGCTTTCTTTGAGAGCTCAGGAGGTGGAGTACTACCATCATCATTATGAGGTTGTGGTTCCTAGGGATCACTGAGTCCAGAGCTTCACACAGTTGAGCTTTAGTCGATCTCAAGAGATTGGGTCACGGTCAGAGTGTAGGGGTGTGACAGGGCCACCGAGACATGATCCACCTGGAGATCCAGGGGTGGGGAGTTCTGCAGTGAGACAGTCTCCCTCAGGAGATAGTCATACTTGAGAGACAATGTCTCCTTTTGTATTTTGATCATTTGTTTTTGTATTTGACAAAGACATGACATTTTTTGTATTGTGATCATTTTGGAGAGATATATATATAGACGACACCATTTTCTCTAATCTTCATGTGATGTGTTATGGATTTATGCTTTCTATATGTTGTTGTTTATTCTATGATGATGCAATGCTTTGATATATTTAAATGTATGACGAATATGTGTTATGATGTTTGATTTATGAGATGTATCTTAAAATGAGATGTATGATGTGCTGTGAGATGTATCTTGAAAATAAGATGTATGATTTGATATGCAACTAATGTGTAATTAATTTGTAAATGATATGTAAATGATGTGCAACTAATTGTAAAATGCTATGCAAATGATGTGCAAGTAATTGTAAAATGATATACAAATGATTGTTTTTTAAGCATCCTCATTCTGCATATGTCATCCTGATATAACCATATTTTATTTGCTTTCAATATATGTGTCATCATTGAGCATTTATTGATTTATTTTGGGATATGTTGGAAATTTATACAAGCATAATGGTATAATTGAACCATAATGACCTAAGAAAAATTTACATGATATTTGATTTTGCAAAAGAGTACAAGCATCAAGGTATAATTGAACCAAGATGACCTGAGTGCATATTGTGTATAAACAGACAAGATTAAACCATTTGTATGCATAAAGTGGAATCATGTCTTCAGTGATATTCGTTGTATCATGTCTCGAGACAAGTATCTACACAGTACAAATGATCGCCTCATAGACAAAAGACTAAGAAAATTACTGGAGTTTCTTGTTTTTCTCTTGCTTGGAAGCATTTGTTGAGAAAATTTAAAGAATCCAATAATTCAAAAAGTTTAAATGCAAAAATATTCAAAACTTTATGTAAAATGCAAACATTTGTTACTTCAAAAAATCATCTATCATAGTATTCTTGGGAATCTTTTGTTTATCGATTGATGTCTTGCTTTGTGATTGTGCCATTTTGATTTTGCTAGATGAGCTGATCTAAGTTTACTTCTAATGTTTGACGGCCTGAATATGTTGCAAGTTTGACTACTATTGCCCCTAGCTAAGTGTGTCTCTCGATGTGGATATGTATAGTGATTACCAAGCCATG
The DNA here is from genome assembly GCF_030272615.1 of Cryptomeria japonica. Lineage (NCBI taxonomy): Eukaryota > Viridiplantae > Streptophyta > Pinopsida > Cupressales > Cupressaceae > Cryptomeria > Cryptomeria japonica. The sequence goes on from NC_081409.1 coordinate 689,822,135, forward strand.
GTAAGGTGCGATGAAGGAATATGTGGATAAACTAGGATAGTGACTACGCTAAGTATGTCCTGGATGGATATTAATAATAGAAATGTCAGGTGATGGCCGATAGTTCTTTTTTTTTTTTTTTAAGGATAGGAATAAAATGGTATTGGATATAGATAGAGGAGCTATTCTCTCACAATAGTGCCTGTTGCCAGGTTTTCACCTATTGCTTTTATTGTACCTTTTTTTTTTTTTTGACTTTTCCATGCATTAGACTTCCTTAGGTATAGTATTTCTTTAGGTGAATGTTGTTAGTTGGTTCTTCGAGCACATCTCCTTCAAAAGTTGTTAGCTGATATGCACCTGATCCATAGGCTGATATGATGACATAGGGACCTAACTAGTTAGGCTCAAATTTTCCTTTCTTTTCCCAATTTTACTGGTTTTTAGGATTTTCTTTGAGTACCAGGTCGCCAATTTTGAAGATTCGAGGAATGACTTTGTGGTTATAGCTATGGCACATGTGTTGCTGATATGCTTTGAGATGAGTGTAGGCATGCTGGCGTCTTTCATCTAGGAGTTCAAGTTCTTTCAGTCGGTTAACTCGATACTCTTCATCTGGGATTAAGCCTTTCAAAGAGACTTTGAGAGATGGGATATCTACCTCCAGAGGTAAAATGGCTTCTGATCCATATAACAATGAGTATGGTGTCACTCTTGTAGGTGTGCGGATGCTAGTTCTGTATGCCCAAAGTGCTGGATTGAGTTGTACGTGCCAATCTTTGCCTACATCATTCACTATTTTCTTTAGGATTTTCAGTATTGTCTTGTTAGATGCTTTTGCTTGACCATTCCCCTGTGGGTAGTAGAGTGTAGAGAACCGATGTTGTAAATGGCTGCAGTTCCTACACTAGTGCATGTATCAGATTGCCATGGATCTGGCATTTAGGACATTTCTTAGCAAAGTGAAAAGAGTCTTTCTCCATTGTAGGCTAGTAATATCCCATTCTCAGTAGCTTTTTAGCAAGAGTAGTACCACTTGAATGTGTTCCACAAATACCTTTGTAAAGCTCATGTAAAGCAGAGTCAGATTCATTACGATCAAGGCAACGAAGAAGAGTACCATCTAGACCTCGATGATACAAAGTATCAGCAGTGAGGGTATAACAGGCGGCTTGCTGGATAAAGTTATGTTTTTGGTTTCGGGATAGGTCAATGGGTAAGATATTATTCTTGAGATAGTCATATATCGGTCGATATAATGGAGAGTCCAAGCCAGTCAAGGCATAGATAACATGGGATTCAAAATGGTCATAAGCGAGGGAGAACAGTTATTCTATAAGAAACTCATAACAACTTTGTTGGTATGAAATTTGCAGTAGCGAAGTGATAGTAGTCATTGCATCGGTTGCTCTATTGTTCAACCTTGGTATTTTCTCAAAGGTGATGTGCACAAAGTACTGTTTGAAGTCATCCACCATTCTTTTGTAAGGTAGCAACTTGTCATCTTTTGTCTGATAGTCATCATTAATTTGATTGATGACTAGTTGTGAGTCTTTGTAGACTTTGAGTTCTATGATTTTCCATTCTACTGCCATCTTGATGCCTATAACCAATGCCTCATATTCAGCAATGTTATTTGTGTATGGAAACATAAGCTTATATAACCTTGGTATGGTGTTTCCTTCAGGAGTGATGAATAAAATGCTGGCACCTGAACCATGTTGTGTGTAGGATCCATCAAAGTATAGGGTCCATTGTTTGGTAGAAATGACAAGAACGTCCCTATCTGGAAATTAAATCTCCATAGTTTATTTTCCTGGTAGCGGTGCTTCAGCCAGCTGATCTGCAATTGCTTGTCCTTTGATAGCTCTTCGTTCTGTGTAATGGATATCAAATTCACTGAGAATCATGATCCCTTTAGCCAATTTGCCTGTAAGAGCTTCCTTGCTAAGTAGATATTTGAGAGGATCAATTTTTGCCACTAGCTTAATTGTGTGTGCTAGCATATAATGTCAAAATTTTTGAGAAGTGAAGACTACTGTTAGACAATCCTTCTCAATGAATGTATAGTTGAGTTCATAGCCATTCAAAGTCCTGCTGATGTAGTATATAGCTCGTTCATTTCCTTGTTGATCTTCTTGTGCCAATAGTGCCCCCAGTGATATATCTATTGTTGAAATGTATAAAATGAGTGGCTTTCCCACTATTGGTGGTACTAGAACTGGTGGATTCATCAGATACTGTTTGATTTGATAAAAGGATTCAACACATTTGGCTTCCCATCTGAATGATACATTCTTATGTAGTAGATGATTGAATGGTAAGCTTTTGTCTGCTAGTTGAGTGATGAATCACCTGATTGATTGGAGTCATCCTTGTAGAGACCTGAGCTGACTGATATTCTTTGGTGGTGGCATCTCCATGATGGCTTTTACCTTTGTTGGATCCACTTCAATACCTTTAGCTGAAACTATGTAGCCTAGTAACTTTCCTAATGTAACCCCAAAGACACACTTCTTAGGGTTGAGTCTAACTTGGAATTTCTCCAATCTATCAAAGATCTTCTCTAAGATGTCTAGATGTTCTACTCGAGTGAAGGATTTAGCTAGTAAATCATCCACATAGTCCTCCATGAAGGTATGCATCATGTCATGGATGATTGTTGTCATTGCTCTTTGATAAGTTGCCCCAGCATTCTTCAAGCTGAAAGGCATGACGTTCCAACAATACGTTCCCCAAGGATAGGTGAACGATGTTCTATCTTGATCCTCTGGAGAAATTTTGATTTGATTATAGCCTGAAAAACCATCCATTAGTGATAGCATTGCATGGCCTACTGTGAGATCCACAATTATGTCAATACTTGGCAAAGGAAAGTCATCCTTCAAACAGGCATTGTTGACATCTCTAAAGTCCGTGCATATCCTGATACTGCCATCTGGTTTGGAAACTAGTACAATGTTTGAAATCTACTCAGCATAATCTATGGGTTGAATAAATTTGATGTCCAATAGTTTCTTGAGTTCAGCTTTAACCATGAGTGCCACATGTGGATTCATCTTTCACAGTTTTTGCTTAACTGGTTTAGCTCTTGGAGCCATAGATAAGTGATGCATGATCAATTATGGATCGATCCTGGGCATATTTACATATGACCAATCAAAATTGATTTGATTTTCTTTGAAGAATTTGATAAATGCTAGTTTTTCTTCTATTGTAAGGGATTCTACTAGATGTATATTCCTGGTTGCTTCTATAGTACCAATGTTGATTGATTGAGTGGGCTTAACCAATATGGGTGATCACTCATGGTAATGTTCTGAAAGAGTGTCAAGTCTCCCATCTTCAGGCACCTTAAAAAGGTTTTCACCCTCAGATGCATCCTTTATTTTTATTTTTTTGTGATCTAGAGCTGCCATTGACTGGTTCTCAGCATCAGATCTTTTATGTGGCTCATTTTTGCAACTGAGAGACTTGGCACTCCCAAGATTGTAGACGTCGTTACTTTTTTTACTGGTAGAGTCTACTTCTAGGTTAATGGTGCACAAGTAATGGATAATAGATTTGTCATCTGGGAAAATTGGTATATCATGGATTTCAGGTTCATCCCAATCTATGAGGTCAGGAAAGACAAGTGGTAAGGAATCGTTAGGTGGATCAAGGTCGGCTACTATGATTGTCATGATGGATGTATTTTTGTGATTGGATTGTATGTTAAAGAAGTTAAGGATTTCGTCTAGGTCTTCGATGGTATCATCTTCCATATAGACTTGCGCATAATGTCGCTGCTCGTTTTCCTTAGCATCATAGATATTTTGTGGACCAAATTCAAGTGGTCTAGTTTTTGCATCGTCTGCATTTTGAGAACTGGGTGTATGACTATTATTATCACAAATATCCTTAGAAATATTAGAATAGCTACCCCATTCATATTCATTGGAATCGGTCTCAGAGGTAGTATCTCAAATTCTCTTTGTGCTATAGACTGGTATGTTGTAGGTTGAGAACAGGTCTTTGATGATTGATACAAGTTTTGTAGTTTTCTCAGACTCTGTGTCAGATCCTAATTCTACCTTTTGTATTTGTTTATATATCATCCCTTGTTGAGAAGGAATGATAATATTAGGAGTTGATTCTATTGGTTCCTAAGATATTGGTGTTTGGATATGTGCTACTGTTGTAGATATGGCCCTTTCATGACTGAGAAGCTTTTCCTGATGTTGTTTCTATTCTTGCCATTCACGTGCCTTGTGGATCATTTCTGCTGACTCAAATAGTGCTTCTTGCTAGGATTCTTCTTTGTACTTCTTCTTTTCTTGCCATTGAGGTTTTGGAATTATGTGGGGTTTCTTTCTTAATAGGAAAGTGAGTTTACAACCCAATCCTATTTTGTCTCTACTGGTCTATGAAGGAAGATCTGTGGGTTTAGTGACTCCTTCTTTGCATTTGTCAATAGGTCCTTTACCATCATATCCCATTTGTTGCATGATTAAGTAGCCCTTTCCATATAGGTGTGTTGGTAGAACTATGTCTAGAGCAGCTGCTCTATTATCTTCTTCCTCATTTTTGTATAACCAACTAAGGATGTCCTTTTCCTCTGATTCATGTTCTAGAGTGCCCAGTTGGATAAATGTGCCATCAAATTTGGTGATGGGTTGAGTTACCTGATGTGCTGATGCAATAGGTAATCCATGAGATTTAGGTGATGTAGGTAATTTGGCCAAACACATTGGTTCTAAGGAATATTCTCTCATGCCATCCTCTTTGATCTGCATTTTCTATTTGAAATCTTTAGATAGTGACGCAGATTTTGCTTGTTGAATATCTAGTGTTAAAGGATTTTGTTTTTCTCTGTTGTGTGGAACCAGGCTGTCTTGGGCTGCCCCCATTGCATTGCAGTGCTGAAATGGATTATGATCAGCTGATATAGAAATCTCCTGCCCATTGTAGGGAAATTTAACACATTGGTGATAGGTGGAAGGTACTGCTTGCATTTCATGTATCCAGGGTCGACCTAATAAGATATTGTATGTGAGGTCTATGTCTAATACCTGGCACATAGTATCTTTCTGTAATGGTCCCACTTGTATTGGTAACATCACTATTCCATTAGAGGATCTTTCTTCATCATCATAGGCCTTTATAGTAATCTTATTGTGTGGATCAATAGATTCCTCAGAGAAGCCTAATGCACGTACAAGTTTTAAGGTACAAATATTGAGCCCAGCTCCTCCATCTATCAATACTCTCTTGACTCTATGTTTATACACTATGACTTCAATATGGAGAGGAGTATTATGTGGGTGGCTCAATGAAGTATTATTGTGCTCAGAAAAAGTGAGATTATGAGGTCCTGTCATATGGACGACCATGGCTTGGAATTTGTCAGCATCCAGATCTTGAGGTACATTTGTTTCCAATAATGCTTGTTCCAATATGTCTTTGTGTTTTGGTGAAAGTTTTAGCAGCTCTAGTATGGATATTTGGGCAAGAGTTTTGCGCAATTGGCTAACTAGATCATATTGATGTTTGGGTACAGTGTTTGTTGTGGACATATGCCCCTTCAAGACATATTTTTGAGCTCTGGTTGTTACATTGACCGATTCATGATTATGCTGGTCTCGGATTGTGATGACATTTACATGATTGTCTATATCTAATATATGATTGATGGTGTTATTGTAAACATGATTAATACACGCTCCATGGGTATCGTTTGAAGTTGAAGCTCCATCTTTGTTGTAGTTTGGAAGAGGATTCTTGAAAGCTCCATGGTCACCATTTGTCTTGAGACTATCTACTGTTAATTCACCTCTATCGATCATGTCTTGAACAATGTTTTTCAATCTCATGCAATCATTTGTTTGATGACCTTTGTTGTGATGAAAATCACAAAAGTGTGAGTCATTCCACCAAGGTGGTTTGATTTGTGGTTCATAGTTGCTGATTGCAGGCAAAGAGATAATCTTGTTTGCCAGGAGTTCTCTAAATGCTGACTCTTGTGATTGACCCAGTGGTGTGTAGGTGCATTTTTGATAAGTGTTGGTAGTACCCCGTGAATTATTGGTAGGTCCTCGATTTGTGTTATTTTTGGTATTGTTTGCATTATTGGTATTCGGTCAATTGGTATTCAGTGTGTTTGTGTTAGTGTCTGGGTTAACACCTTTGGGAATTTTTTTTAGCTTGAGGATTTCCGAATAGTGTGAGCACTGGCTGCTTGAATTTTGGATCATTTGGTTCATTGCCTCCTTCATTTCCATTGTTTTTATTTCTGGTCTAGAACCTAGATTTGTCTAAGTTGTTGTTTTGATTGTTGTAATTCGATGAACCTATTCCTTCTTTGAAGAATTTTAGCATTCCTTTCTTGACACATGCTTCCTCTACTTGAATGTTGTTTTCTATCATTTTAGCAAAAGATGGTATGCATTGGATCTTGAGCCTATAACTCATCTCACTATTCAAGCTATTGATGAAAATTTCCATCTTTTCCTTTTCAGGAATATCGCGAGGATATCTTGAAACCATACGTCTCCAACATTGAAGGAATATCATGAAGGTCTCATTGTTTTTATGTTTGGTATTATAGATGTCTAGCATGGTTATAGCATGTTGAATGTTATAGGAATACTACGTTATAAATTTGTTGACTAGTTCACAAATGATCTGACAGGAGGTGTGATTTTGGATAACCATTCCATTGTTTGTCCTCCCAAGCTTCTTGGGAATAACCTCATCAGATAGGTGTCATCATGAGCAAATTCAAGACTCATTATACAAAATTCTCAAACATAATCACAAGGATCACTTTTCCCATCGTATTTGTCAAATTTGGGAATGTCTGAGTTTGGAGGAAAAGGCACCATGTTCAATCTTCTATCAAATGGATAAGGACAGATTTCGTTTAATGAGTATCGTACTGTTGTTCCTTGTTGAATGTCTTGCATTTGTCTTTATAACATTTGCATTTGTTGAGTAAGAGCAACCAAAGGTGCATTATTTTGCTAGGGGAGAAACTCTTCCCTTGTATTAGTTCTCAGTTGAAACAGTGTGTTGAATGCTATGTTTCGTTCTAGAGTTTCTAGCTCGGGTATATGCATTTCTGGTATATGTTGTTCTGGAATGTTTTTCTCAGGATCATGAGTTCCCTCTTCTCTTTGTTGTTCTTGATATACATATTGTCGACATCCGATTCTAAAGATGTTTGCGTCTAAGTCTTCTAGAAGTTTAATGCCTTTACTTGTGAGCATGAGTAGATACTTCTCTTTGTCATTTTCCATGAGTCTTTCCACAAGTTTTTGAAAAGAAGTGCTTTCTTGATGTTCTCAAAGGAGTTCTTCCGTGATCTCAGGTTCTTCTAGATGTGGTCCTTCAAATGGATTTGATAATCTTCAAGTCATGCTTGATTCTGGTGTTTCTGTATTCTATTTGTTTTGTTTGTTTTGTTGAGAGCAAGTGATAGGCATTTTTAGAAGTATTCGGGAGTTGGGGGTGGTAACCTTGGGAAGTCGTAGGTGATGCACTCATCGGGAAAGAATGTTGGATTGATCTTTCCTTCGTGATTAATTTGTTGACTGAATGCGGATTTTTGATAGAATGCTCTAGTTTTCAAAGGCTCCTTATCAAATTCGTTGGATTTGTTCTCGATATAGCATTGAACATGATGAAGGAATGTTCGATGAGATTTGAAGAGTTGACGATTGATGTACAAAAATTTATTTCTTTTGAGAAATTTGGAAAAACGTGGTTGTTGTTTCTTCAATGTGATGTTACGATAAATATTCTTTCGTCTTAGAATATGAGGATTAGTCATGCATGAGTGATTCAATAGTTTCCTTTGATTTGTTTTGGATTTAGTTGATTTTGCTTTGAAAATTCAAGTTTTTACTTTATCAAAGTGAAGGTTTAGATGCCCCTTCATGATAAAGCGTGTCAAATGATATGGATAGAGTTTCCCGATATGGAAACTTGATTTGACAACCTGAGGTTTTAAGCAAGCGATTTTGAGATAAAATCTGCAAGATGAAAAGGACCTATTTGTCACTTGTGATGAAGTTTCCTGATTTTGATAGGATAGATATGTTTTATCATGCAATCAGTTTTGGATTTCTACAATGTTTGCTTGACACAAACTTTGCTTAAGAAATAATTTTTTACAGCTTTGTTTTCACTACTCTGTTTTGATGAAAAATGTTGCTGATGAAAAAAGACTTTCAGAGATGTTTTCTAAATTTTCAAAATTCCTCACTATTTTGCCCTTTGTTTTTCTGGTTTTGGCCACGCGCTAAAATAGACACAAGATGCACTAGAAAATTTACTCCACGCGCTAAAAGAACGACCACATGCACTAAGATGCCACCAGAGACATGCTAAAGTTTTGACTGCTAAAATTTTGGTGTTTGGCCTGCTTTGAAAAGTCACGCGCTAATCTGGGATTGCGACGCACTAATTGTTAGACACTATGCACTAAAGTTTGGCTCACATGCACTAAGCTGATGCTTCAACGCACTAGGATGTTTTCCCGTTGTGCTAATTGTTTAACACTATTTTGGAATTTTGGATAAAATGCTACTGTTTTGACCAGAAGTGCTAACTTGATGTTTGGATGCGCTAATAAATGTACCTTACACGCTAAGAGGTTGCTCTTACGCGCTAAACTGCCCTGATTTTTCCTTTGGTTGGTTTTTTGCAATTTTTGGATTTTTGTTGTGAATTTTTCAGTCTTGATGGATGATTTTCTGAAGTAGTAAATGCAAGCACAACACAAAAAGTACAACCATTTTGCCTAATCTAACAAAGAGTGTATGTTCTGTGAGGATGTGTTCAAATCCCCAATGTTTTAACAGGTTTGGATATGAATAATACACTTTAGAAAGACTCTTTATTCAAAGGTCATAAATAACATCATAGCCCACTAGTCTCGATACTTTGTCAGCTCAAATAGCCGTGTCACCTTCTAGAGGGCGCCCATTTTTTTGCCTTTTGCCAGAAATTAACTCAAAGTGAATTGCTTCACAGTTGAGTAGTTATCTTGGGAGATATATGGTGAGTAATCTTGGGGGTGGATTCTTCCCCACCCCTGCACTATGATGTTATAAATGTCTGGTTACTGACTTGGCTCAAGGCTTCTATTTCTATGGTTCGTAATCAGGCTTCCTGTTTGGCCATCAGTGATAAAATCCCTCAGGAGGCTTCCCAACCTTTAGAACAAAGGCTTTATGTATCTCAAGGATACTGGGGGAAGGCTAATCACTGCATGCAACCGTTGAAAAGGACTTTCATCACTTTCCATTTTTTATTATAGTGGGTTGGAACACTTGGCATCAAAGTCATTTCCCACTTAGGTCGTTCCCTTCACACCGGCCATAAATGCCTTTAAGAGTTGATTCCAACTCCTCAGGAAGGCAGGCCTGCTAAAGGAATTATTGCTTGAAATACAGAAAGCTTAAGAGTAGTCTGGCTTTTTGATCACCCAATTAAGGGGAGAGCATATGCCTTCTACTTTCGAGACAAGGAAAACATATTTCTTTTTACCTTTCAAGTCAGTGATTTGCTAATTTCTATTGGGAGATGTTGCTCCAAAAAGCATGGTGTTTATTTTAGTTTCCCAAAGCACTGATTATTTAATCTAGTGAAAGAACCTAGTCAACAAAGCAAATTTTTCAACGTGGTCAACAAAGAAAATCGGAAAAGGGGAATGAGTTCCCTCTTTTGTTGTAACCAAAAACTTAGTGAGGTTCTTTCCTTTGCAAAAAATTGAAAATGAATCCTTTTATACACCAAAGGATGGTGAGGTTCTTTTTATAGCTACTTTTGCAAAAGGAAGATTTGTATTATTCTTTTTAAAGCCCAAAATAAAGTTTTTCTCCTATGAAAGCAAGAAAATTTCTGATAGTGGTTCTTTTTAGAGCCTAAAAAAAAAAATGAGTCCAATTTTAAGAACAAAAGAAGTTCAGATTTTTAAACTAGCTTAACTAAGTTAGTGAAAATCTTAACTATCTTTATGACCTTAAGACTAAGCTCCTATCTGCAACAAAACTGTTAGAATCCTACAAAAGAACAAGTGAAAAATATTAAATGACTGGTGGACTTCAACAAGTCTAATTTTTTTACTCTTGGTTATAGGTTTTAATTTTTATTTTTTTTGTTTCTGTCTGTGATGCACTACAGAACAAACTATACATGCTACAAAAGCACAGTGATGCGCTAAAATAAACTAGCGATGCACTGTACTATTTTCAGGATGTGCTACTCTGTGTTCTAAAAGCACTACTCTATTTTTCTCCCACACCGAGACCTACAAGAAAAAGTTAGTGTTCTGATGTGCTAATAGACAGACTTGACGTGCTAGATGATGGGCCCAATGAGCTGAACAGTAAACAAAATGCACTAGGCTATTGATCAGATGCACTAAACAATTAACCCAACGCGCTAATTCATTTTTCTCGTGTACCTGTAAAAGGGGTTAAATTTAAAAAATGATTTGATATATGGGGTAGTGCCCCACGGTGGGTGCCAGAAATGTATGCGGGAAAAGTGGGTCGATAGAACTAAAAATGTGAAAAATGGAGTTCTAGGGAGACTTGTCCACACACCCATAGGACTTCTTGGTGCAAGCTATGGAGTCATGAAGTATGGCTCAGCTTCCCAAGGATGGTTCCATGGTTCTCTATCTTACACGGTCCCTCAAACCAATGTTTTTGCTCTTAGATCACTGAGCAAAATGGTTTAGGGATGACAAATGCAAGAACGAGGGATGCTTTTGTTGATTTTAATATGGGATGCATCCTAAGCTATGCATGATGCTACAAATACAATAAACTAGCTATAAGATGACAAGGTTAGTAAACAAGACTATCCTAGCATTCTATATTAGTTCATGATTTAAGTTAAATGATAAGGAATACACTTCTAAACATGCATATTTAGACTAATTCCTAGTTAAAAGAGAGGCTAAATGATGAGCATATATAAAATGTGAAAGCTTGAATGTATTTGAGCATAAGTATGATACTAAAGACTTGGATGATCAAATGGAGGGATGGAGAGCTCTATTTATAGCAAAAATAGGGCAATGGATGGCTAGGATTGAAAGAGATAATCAAGGGTTGAGTTTGAAAGTTGGGGATCCATGTTTGCAATTGGCACCAATGAAATGGTGACAAATATCAACATAGGGTTGGGTTGAGAGAAGGGGTTGGAGGCATTAAATGCCTGAGAAGACCTCATGGTTATCCTAAGGGTAAGGGTTAAGGTTAAGTTAGGATTACCCATTGGATCAAGCTTTAATCCTAAGGATAAACTCTTGTGCAAAAGATTAGGGGATAGCCATGGTCAAAGCATTGAAGGCTTGATGAGACCCTTGGGTTACATGGAGGTTAAGTTTAGAGAAAGTCTCTAATCATGCTAGAGGGTTGAGTTAACCATTAATGGTTTTGGGAGACTTGGAAAATTAAGTGGTTGAAGACTTGGAGGATTTAATTGTTATCAAAGACTTTAAGGGTTTGAGAAGTGACTTCCCTTTGCTTAGGGATGTGACAAAGTTTAAGAGATGGGTTAGGCTAATTAGAAGCAATTAGAAGAGTCTAGAAGGGGAGTTAGGAATAGGGTTTAGGAAGCAAGTGGGAGATGTAGGATTTTGCAAGTGGATGGAGGGATAATAGGATTTAATTGAATTTAATGAATTTCATTCAATTTGGTTGCAATTAAATAAATTAGATTTATTTAATTTAGGATAACTATTTAATTAAATTTGAATTTAATTAAAAGTGGATAGGGGATTTAATTGAATAAAATGATTTATTCATTTAATTGGTAAAAGAGGTCTAGTGAATTTAATTTAAATAAATTGATTAATTTACTTAATTTAAATAGAGGAATGTGGTTGATTCAATTAAATTGGATTTAATTAAATAGAGAAATGAACATAAAATATTCATTTAGGAATATGGTCATTTTTATATGTCTACATTAGTATTATCACAAAATATAGTTACTGGCTCAGTAACTTTCTCATTCATACCTTCCAATAGTTGTTTGATCCATGCTATATTGGTACAATTAAGAGCTACAATGACATATTCAGCTTCAACTATTGACTATGAAATGCATCCTTGTTTCTTGCTAGGCCAACTCACTAGTCTCTCTCCCAAAAAGAAAGCTCCAGCGCTTGTGCTTTTCCTATCATCAATGTTTCCTGCCCAATTAGCATCAGTATAGACTTTTGAGTCAAAATCATTCCTCTTTTTATATACTAAACCATAATCTTCAGTGCCTCTCAAGTATCTAAAAATTCTCTTGATTGTTGTCATATGGGTTTCTTTGGGATCTACAGAAAATCTTGCAACTATACCTACTGCATGTGCTATATCAAGCTTGCTATGAACCACATATTGTAACTTTCCAATCATAGCTCGGTAAAGTGTCTCATCAACAAATGCAGATTCATCACTCTTTGATAATTTACAAGTAGTAATCATAGGAGTACTTACAGGTTTAGAATCCTCCATTCCAATTTTCTTCAAGATTTCCTTTATGTACTTGGATTGAGTAATAAAGATCTCATTTTTCATTTGCAGTATCTGCAAACCTATAAAATACTTTATTTCACCAATTAATGACATCTCAAATTCTTTGCACATTTCATTTCCAAAGTTCTTGCATAAAGAGTCATTTCCACGAAAGATAATATCATCAACAAATATGGTTGAAATCAGTATTCCATTTTCCTCATCATTCTTCATATACATGTTGTTGTTTTCACTTGTCCTCATAAAACCAATCTTGATTAGATAAGAGTGCAATCTTTCATACCATGCTCTAGGTGCTTGCTTCAGGCCATATAATGCTTTGTTCAACTTACATACCTGATCTTTATTCTTCTCTTCAATAAATCCTTCATGTTGTTCAATATAAACTCCTTCTTCTAGTATACCATTCAAAAATGCAGATTTAACATCCATTTGATATATCTTGAAATTTTTGTAAGCAGCATATGCCAACAATGTTCTTACTCCTTCAAGTCTTTCTATAGGTGCAAAAGTCTCTCCATAGTCTATTCCTTCTTCTTGAGCATAACCTTTGCAAACTAGTCTTGCTTTATTCTGAATGACCTCACCTTTTTCATTTAGCTTGTTTCTAAAAATCCACTTTGCACCGACTACATTTTTCTCTTTTAGTCTTGGGACCAATGTCCATGTTTCATTTTTCTTGATTTCTTCAATCTTTTTAGTCATAGCATTTACCCAATCTTCATTGTTAAATGCCTCTTTTACTATTCTCGGTTCAAATTCAGATATCAGACATGTGTTCTATCTCAGTTTGTTCCTTGTCATCACTGGATCATCCTTGTCTCCTATAATCTGACTTGATGCATGATTTCTTCTGACATATTTGGCTAATATAGGCTCGGTAGGCTTTGTATGATCTTCTTCATCACTCAGTAACTGAGTATTTTCTTCATCAGTTTTCTTAGTAAAACTTCTCGATTGTACATATACAAACTCTTCATAATCTTTTGGTCCTTTGGAGTTTCCTTCATCATTTCTTTCTACAAATTCATCAGTTTTCACATATGCACTTTCCACTATTTTGTTAGAAGATTTTATCAGACATTTAAATGCTTTAATTCTAGAAGAATAACCAAGAAATGTTTCTTCCTCACTTTTCTGATCAAACTTCCCATTTCTATCATCTTTGTGAACATAACATCTACTTGCAAATATTTTTAAATAACTCACATTAGGTTTCTTGCCATACTAGATTTCATACGGTGTCTTCAAAGTTCCTTTCTTCAGTTCTACTCGGTTCAGGGTGTAAACTGCAGTGCTTATTACTTCTCTCCAAAATGTTTGAGGTACCCTCTTTTCTATCATCAGGGTTCTGGCACAATCTACAATAGATCTTTTCCTTCTTTCAACTATCCCATTTTGTTGTGGTGTTCTCGGTGTAGACACTTGTCTATTTATACCACGATAATTGCAAAATAGGTTAAATTCATCATAAATGAACTCTCCTCCTCTATTAGATCTTAGACATTTCAGCCATCTTCCTATTTCATTTTCAACTCTTGCCTTATACCATTTGAACATTTGAAAGGCTTCTAATTTCTCTTTTAAAAACATAACTGACATCATCCTTGAGTAATCATCCACAAATAATATGAAATATTTATCACCAAAATAACTTTGAACTTTCATAGGACCACAAAGATCAGTGTGCACAAGATCTAAAATTTCTTTAGAAGTGTAGGACTTACTTGTAAAGCTTGATCTTGTCATCTTACCCATCTAGCATCCTCGACACATTGCATTCTCAAGTTTTTCCAAGCTCGATAGACCTCTTACTCGGTGCTTTTTACTTATTTTGATCATATTATCAAAATTTAAATGACAAAACCTTTTATACCATAACCAGGTATCTTCTATTTTTGCATATAGACAATTGTTCTGAGTTGAGTCAAGGTAAAATGTATTACCTCTTGTTTGAGTCCTGCTAGCAGCCAACTTTCCATGTTTGCCATGAGCTTTGACAATTCCTTTCTAAAATTCTATTCGGTATCCTGTATTATTTAGTTGTGCTACACTCAACAGATTGTATTTCAAACCTTCAACCCAATATACATTATCACATTTAGTATTGTCAATAAGTGTAATAGAACCTTTACCTTTCACCAGACATGGTGCATCATTACCAAATCTTACATAACCTCTATCATAGTCTTCTATTTTAACAAACTTGTGTTTATCACCTGTCATGTGATGTGAGCATCCATATCTATGATCCAAGAATCATTGTTATTTATGTGAGATATTAGGGCTATTTCCTCATACCTTTCTTCATCTGATCCATCTTTGATAGCCACATGAACAACTTCCTCTATCTCAGTCCCATCAGATTTATCATCGTTGGATTCCTCATCAATTACTAGGCATGTCTTTCTATCTCTCCTTCTGAAGTCTCGGTGTCCTCTGTATTGGTTGTCTTTCTGTCTGTCATCTTGATATTCTCTCTTTTCACTAGATTCTTTGTCAAGACAGTTAGAAGCCATATGTCCTATTTTATCACAGTTAAAACATTTCAAAGGTAACTTCCCTTTATACTTTCCTTTACCTCTCGGTAACCTTTTGGCTAATAATGATTCAAACTCTTCTTTCTTTCTGATTTCCTCATATAGTTTGTGTACTTCTTCCATGTTTTTGTGAAATCTCTCACTTGCTCCACTATGATTTCCTTCAGTATACTTATACATTCTATCATTGTAATCATTAGATTCAGCAAGATGAAAAGAACTGAATGCTGATTCAACTTTATTTACCGAAGACCCACTATTATCAAAATTGCTTAACTCAAATGCATGTAGCTTACCAATAGTAGCATCCAAAGAGACTGGCATGTTTGGTATATACTTGAATTCATTAATTGCAGAGACTCGAATTTCATAAGTAGGTAGAAGTGTTCTAAGCAACTTGTTACATCCTTTTCTTCAATAGTTCCTCCCACTCCTTTGATTTGACTGACAGTTTCCTTTAACCTTGTATTGTATTGGATAATGTTCTCACCTTCATTCATTCTCATGGATTCAAGTTGACCTCTTAGATTGTCTACTTTTTCTCTCTGAACATGTTCATCACCACCATATACAGATATAAGCTTATTCCACATTGCTTTGGCATCATTACAACCTTCTAGATCATAAACTCTGAGTCAATCAATGCTGATGTTATTTCAATCATTGCTTGAATATGTTCTTGCTTTGCCTTTATCTCTTCCATTGTCATTGGGTAGGTGCTGGGTGCAATGTAATCCTTCTCCAGATAATATGCTGCATATTCTCCAATTCCTGATAAGTGTAGCTTCATCCTTTTCTATCATGTGGAGAAACTTGACTTGTTCAACTTTGGTGCATCCCTCTTATACATCCTTGGATCTTGCCTCAAGTTCCTTTAAACTTTTATTCTGGAGTCCAGAGCTCTGATACCAATTGTTAGATAGATGAGAGAGGGGGGTGAATCTTATCAACACAATTTACAATATATTCATCAGATTCAACCTCGATAGCCTTACTTGATATGTAACTATGACTGTAAATCATTCAAACTCATAAATTGATAAACTTAAAACATCATAACACATTTAACACCAGATTTAACATGGAAACCCAAATAGGGAAAAACCACTGTGGGATTTTGGACCCACTAAGAAAATATACTCTTCTAGAGTATGCTCAGTTAAAAGAAAATCCTGTTAAAGATTACATACACATTGCTAGATGTGACCCAGTTAAGGGATTTCCCTCAGATCTATTAGAATCTTCACTTTGTTAGAAGTGACCTTGTTAAAGGATTTCAAACACTCATTCAGAAAGTTACCTTGCTAGAGGATTTACAAATAAGACTGTTAGGTCCACTCGGTTAAGAGATTTCCTGTCACTTACAAAAATAAATAACAGTAATAAAATATATCTGCAACTTCACATCTAAAATGCTAAAGTAGATTATATGTGCTCAATGTACTCAAGATAATCTTGTCATAAGACTTATCTTTCTTCTTGCTAGGCTTCTCAATCTGTTCTACAATCAGATCTTCAATCTTCTGTAATCGGTAATCACCTCTGTAGCATCACTGTGCTTATAGCTTTCCCGCTTACTTTGTTCTACAACTATTCTTTATTTATAAGCAATTCCTAACTGCTTAATCTCCTTGATCACATTTCCCATGATCAATCTTAGCGTAGCCATCAGATCATCATACTTGACTAGGTTCATTGAATCCTTCGATCTGAAAAATGTTTTATCATGCCATGGAACTTGTATTCCTTCCTTGGTACATGTACTAGGTTATGACTGTTCAATCTATGTTGTAGATCTAACTCTTGTATTTTCATTGTCGTAGATCCTCAACAAACTTCTTGCACAACATACCAAACATTTATACATCTCTAGCTCATTGGCATCCGTCATTTAATAATGCTCTTATTTCATCCAATGTGTTCTGTTACTACTTAGTTGTTACTCGGTTAATACTGAACTTTTACCTGGTAGACATTCTGCCTTCATTAACCGATATTGATAACCTTAGTGTTTACCGACTAGCTCCTTGCTCGGTAACATAGAATAGTATCAAACCTTTACTCATTCTATTGCATGAAATCTTTTCTCCTTCTTGTTCAGTCTTTGAATACACATATATAGGATATCAAAACAATCAAAACAACATAATCTTGTCACTTTCTAACTTGGTAATCATTTCCCATTGAATAACTCATTACTCCCCTTCATTCTCATCTTTTCTGTGTCACTTACCGACATCTTTATACTTATCAACATACTCATTAAGATATGGCAATATCATACTGGATTAGAAAATCAATTGCTTGACATCAATAACAAAATAATATTATTAAGACAGTAATCATCCTTTATCAATTATATCATTTATTTCCAACAATATTCTCAATCCTATTGTAATGCCAACAAGATTGCCATGATTGTGGACCTAAGAGCTAGATGCAATTTTTTATCACTAATGGATGGTTTCTCTAGCTATAACCAAATTAGAATTGCACCAGAGGATTAACATAAAACATTTACTTATCTATGGGCTACATATTGCTGGAAGGTAATGCCATTTGGTCTCAAGAATGTTTGAGCCACATATCGGAGAGCTATGACAATGTTGTTCCATCACATGATATATGATATCTTGGAAAATTATGTGAATGGCTTGTTAGCTAATTCAAAAACCAAAGATGACCATCTCAATGTCCTTGCTAGAATCTTTGATAGACAAGATAAATACTCAGTCTGACTAAATCTAAATAAGTGGGGTTTTGGAGTAATAGAAGGAAATTTTTTGGGTTAAGAATCATTTCAAGCATTAAAAGATTATCATTTGTCAACACTAGTTCTTGTACCTCTTACACCAAGAAAATATTTTCTATTATACATCTTAGCAGAAAAATCATCCTTGGGATTTCTTATAGTACAACATGATGACCAAGGAAATGAAAGAGATGTGTACTATATCATTCCAACATTGGTTGAATATGAGTTAAATTATACTCCCATAGGAGGAGCATGCTTTGTGATCATCTTTGCATCATAAAACCTTAGAAATCACATGATTAGCCATAAGGTAAAACTCATCACAAGATTTGATCTAGTCAAATATCTCTTAACCAAAGGTGTGTTGACAAGGAGATTGGCTAAGTGGGTCATGCTTTTAAGTGAGTTTGATATATAGTATGTTTATAGAAAAGTAATCAAAGGCCAAATAATATCTGATAAGTTGGCATAAGCTCCTATTCAAGATAACCATCCCTTACAAATTTTCCTGATGAATTAGTGTTCACATTGGTAGCCTCCATAAAGAGACAATTATATTCTTATGGGCCATGTACCAACCATGGAGCAAGTGTTGGAATAATTTTTGTCACTCCCTAAGGGGATTCCATTCCAAATGCATATAGAATTAGTGTCCCATGTACCAATAATATGGCCATATATGAAGCCCTCATTATACGACTTCAAACTATTGTGCAATGGAAAATTACAGATCTACATGTTTACGAAGATTCACAATTCATAATCAATCAAGTTAATGATGATTATACCAAAAAATATGACAAACTAATGCCTTATAAATGGAGATGGATAAATTCAAATAGTATTTTAGTCACATTATCTTTGAACAAATTCCTAGAGTCCAGAATAAAGTAGTAGAGGCCATGGAAACCGTAAGATCTCTCCTAGACATGCCAAGTAATCTAACACAATTTGACATTTTGGTGGAACAATTGATGGTACCAACATATGAGTTTCCTTCATTAGAAGATATGCATGATAGTAAGCCCAGAGTCATCATGGTATAATGATATATATCCATATCTTCATGACCAATACTTGTCCCTTGACCTTTCATCCAATCAATGCAAGACATTAAAACATCTAACATATAGACATGTGATCATTGCGAATACCTTTTATAAAAAAATCTTATATTGTACTCTTCTTCAATGTTTGAATTCCAAAGAACCACATTTGGCATTAAAAGAAGTTCACGATGGAATACACAACATCCAATCTACTGGTCTGGCCTTAGTAAAGAAATTGTTTCCTACAAGTTGTTATTGGCCTACCATGGAAAAAATATGTGCAAAAATGTAGGTAGTGTCAGATACATGGAGATCTAATTCACACACTTGGGTAGGTGTAGGATCATGGTGGGCCAAATAGGCCCTTAAGTGGCAATGAAAATAAGATAAATAGAGTTAGGAAACTTCAGGTAAAAATATGAGTAAGTTACCCACATTATTTCAAAATATTTAAGAGAAAAATATGTAGCAAAGTGAATATAGTTTCTAAGAAACTACTTATTTTTTGAAAAAAAAAATCTATTTTACAGAAATTTGAAATTTCAATGGAGTAGTACTAAAATTTTAGAAAAAAGCTAAGAAGCAGGTGTATGTCTGACCACCCTAAATACAATCAAATCATAATATTTTTATAAGATTTTAGATATAAGTACAAGACTCATGTCCGAATGTGACACATATTTTTTTGAAATAAATAGTTAATTATGATTTTATACTATAGCTTTTCAAAATTATAAAAAACTTGTATGTTTGACTATCATAACTTGGTCAAAAATTTATTAAATTAATTTTTTTCTTTTTAATCCTATAGTATAAGAATCATAGAATGTGATACATATTTTGGATTAAAAAAATTTGATATTGTTTGAAAGTTATAGATATTTTTCAATCAACCTATAAATAAGTACTCTAGTCATGATATCACCACTTTTTGGCCCCTCATGATCCTACACAAGATCTTCAAACCATTACATCACCATGGCCATTTTCACAATGGGGACTTGATCTTGTAGGGAAAATCAACCTTAGATCTTCCAATAGGCATAATTTTATTTTAATAGCCACCAAGTGTTTCACAAATAGGATCACAGAAATCCCTCACCTACATCATTGGCAAGAAGATACAAAAATTTATACTCAATTACATTATTTATTGGTATGGAGTCCCAATGTGTATAGTCACAGACAATGGGTATCATTTGAAAAATTAGGAAGTGCATGACCTATGTGATCAATTCCACATCGAGCATTGTTTCACAACTCCCTATTACCATCAAAGTAATGGCTAAGACAAGGCAAAAAACAAGACAATTCTAAAAATCCTAAAGAAAGTTGTCAATGAAGCAAGGCAAGATTGGCATATCCAACTAAATCCCACACTTTGGACCTACAAAATAGGAGTTTGCACTGCTACGAGGGCTACTCTTTACTCTTTTGTCAATAATTCCAAATATATTTTTCCTATTGTGGTAGAGATGTCATCTTTGCAAGTTTCCTTGGGGAAAACTATTTTAAAAGAAGATTACAGAGTAGCCAAGTTGCAAGAGCTAGAAATGTTTGAGGAAAGAGAATAAAATGTACTGAATTGCCTACAAGGATATCATAATAGGGAGCAAAGAAGCTATAATAAGAGGGTCAAAGAAAGAGTAGTTTAAGTTGGAGACCTTGTCTAAAAGAAAAATTAGAGGAATCTTGTAGATTTAAAGAGACCTGACAAATTCATACCCAACTAGTCAGGGACTTTCGTAGCATCTAGAGTCCTTGGTAATGAGGCTTATAATTCAACTACCATGGAGAGTGATCCACTATCTTAATCCATAAACAATATTCATTTCAAGAAATATTATGCCTAAGAGATATTCAATTTACCTTTTTTGTCATTTCATTTTGGTTTGTTGCATTGCATTTGCATATAGTTTCATATGATAACATTTTGCTGTATTTTGCATCATGCTCATATGTAGTTTCATCAATAAAGTAAGTTTGTAAACCATAGAGGTGGTTGTGTGGACTAGTCACCTATTTGCAATTGACTACATTGAAGTTCAACCATTTCCTAGATATACACTCATGAATTTTTCTAAAGCTTGAGGTCACTCATCGTTAGTATCATCAAGTGATCATGATTTTTCCTTGGTTAGGTAGAGGATTTGTTATTGTATCTTGTTACCCAAATCTATCAATTGTTATATCTTTCAAACATTAATAATTTTCTCTAAGTAATTCACGATACCTGGTTGATAATGTGACTACTAAAAGAGCTAAAATCCTACTTCATTATTACTGTAGTTCTCAAACCCATGTAAGCTTTATTTCTTATGAGAGAAGGAAAAAAAATATTTAAGGGATATATTGAAAGATCAAAAGAAAGACTAAGGAAAAAGAGACATATCAAAAGAAAAGAAAAGAAAAGTAAAAATGTAAGAAAAAATATCAAAATACTTGGCTTTGGGAAAATGTGAGTAACTCCATTGGGGATATGGACACTTGGCTAGAAATGGAGCAATATTTGTAAGATTACAGTAATAACCTCGTTGGGGCTATTGATGTCTACTAGTAGTAAAGCTTTATCTAGGGTGGTATTTGGAGTTAGGATAACTCACATAGCTAGTCATGAACGATTTCAATGGTCGTTAATGGTCATAAGAGTTAGAATAAACCCAAATGCACACACACAAAGAATTGTAGACTAAAGTATCAAGAGACAATGGATTATTTTTCTACTTCTCCCATAGCAAATCATAATCACTTGATATGGTAAGATGAGTTGTTGAAAGGTTGTTGAGATGGGAATGGGTCCTTATCTCTGAAATATTTTGCAACCTCAATTTTAGCAATGGTTAATGAGGTGGTAAATGTACACAATCATATTTCTGCAAATAAAGAAGATTCATTTTATTTTATTCTGAATAATATCAACATTCGTGTCATGATGATTATCTTTAGAGTGTATTCATAAGCATTTGTAAATTGGGGGTAGTTTACAAAAAAATTAAAAAAATCATATAATGTCCTAAAGAAAAGTTAAAAGAAAATCATATAATATCTTGAAAAAATCCAAAAAAATCATATAATGTCCTAAAAAAAAAATCCCCCCAAAAATGATATAATATCCTAAAAAATTCCCCAAAAACAATAAATGTCCTAAAAGTAAAAAAGAAACATAAAAATCCCTAAAAATCATTAAATTCTTTACAAAAGCCCTAAAAATATAAAAATTAATCATAAAATCTTGTAATAACCTATCCCATAGAGATGAAACACTTGAGTAGATACCCAGTAAACATATCACTTGAGCCTAAGAAGATAATCTAGGTTGACAAAATCTACAATCTATTGGATATTGTTGAGAAGTTTGTTGGAATGATGTTTTGTCATTGATGTCAACATATTCTTTTGTGTATTCCAGTGTTGCAGTTAGATTAAATGAGTTTGTTTATTCAGTATGGTGCAGATGAGTTGTTGTAGTTTAATGGGTTTTGAGATAGTTATCTCTAGTTGATTCAATAGAAGTTCTAGTGGTCCACATGATGATTTGATCGAGCTATCTCATCCATTATTATTGTTGATATTTAGTTGTTCATGTTATTTGGTATTCTGCATTGTGCTCCACATTGCTCTAGAATTACAATATCTTGGTTTTCTAATTTGGTAGAGTGTTTGGGATGTTCAGGCTTGTCCTCAATTTAGTTGGTTCATGATTTGGAAGTCCACAAGTGAATCTTCTAGTTTGACTATCAGTTGAGTTGATATTCTTGAGGTTTAGTATAATGATAATGAATATTCTAGTAAGTGGTGATTTTGTGGTTTTTTTAGTGTTGTTTCACATTTCTTGTTGATGGTTCTAGATCATGTTATATCCATGTTGTTGATCTGCATTGATCATTGTGTACATTATTGATCATTTTCTTGATCTGGTGGTGTTATGTGTGTTATTCATGTGGTGTTAATTTGTGCTTTAACTATTGATTATCAAATTTGAATTTAAGTTTGAGTTTTGTAGAGTTTTGGTGCAAACTAATTCACCCCCACTCTCAGTTTGTTGCATTGTTGCCAAAATTAGAATCAAAGCTACATCCTCTAGAAGAAACTTGGCTTCTTGAGGAGATTTGGAATGGCAACCTTTTCTTTTAAGATGGATAGTCCAAGATTTGACATAATCAATTACACTCTAGAAGAACTAGATGAAACGTCATTTGATATGTATCAATGAAGACTATTGAAAGATTACTAAGGATGTGCATAATGTTCCTTTGAATGGTCCTACATATCCAAGTGAGATAGAGGAAGCTTAATTCAATATTAGAGTGAATGGAGCATTGTTGAGTGCCTTTACTGATTATAAGATGACTGATGTGATGGATTCATAGAATGCTCATGAGATTTGGAAGAAGCTAGAGACTTTGTTTGAAGGTGATAGTCATGTGAAAGTTGCTAATCTGGAGAGCTTGAAAGAAAAGTATGAAATGCTTAAAATGGGAGAAGATTAGAATATTACCTCCTTTATGCAAAGAGTGGATGAGCTTGTGTTAAATATTAGATGTTCTGGTAGAGTACTAGAAGAATCTGAGATTGTAGCTAAGGTGTTGATATCCTTACCTCCTACTTACAAGCACAAGACTATTGTTATAGAAGAGATCTAGACTATGACAGATGTGACTAGAGACATGTTGATTGGAAAGATTGCAACTTTTGAGTTGAGCGAATTTAGTGAAGTCCATCCTAAGTTAGAAACTGCATTCAAAGATATTGTATCCAGGATGCAAAAATATGAGCTAAGATAAATTTCTACAAGGGTATCCAGCTATGAGAAAGAGATGAGAGATCTTGAAGAATAACAAAGAGAGCTTGTAGAGCTTATAGACCTAATTGATAAAAGATTGCCTAAAGGTGATGGTAAGTATGAGGGTAAGTTACCTCTTAAATGTTTTTCATGCAATAAGATAGGATATTTTGCTTCTAGATATCCGGAAAGAGAAAGGATTCCTAAGAATCCATTAAAGCCATACAAGCCTAAATATCAAAAGATATGTTATTTTGTTGATGATGAAGGTGTGACAGATGATGAATTTGAGAATGGAAATTCAAGAGATGAATAGGTGTTTATTTCTATCAAGGAAGATGATCTCGTGACTATTGATTCTACTAGCTGCATTGTTGAAGAGAAAGATGAACATGTTATTTATAGTGGTTGATCTCATCATATGATTTGTGATAAGAGTAAGTTTGTGAATATGGAAAAGTATAATGGTGTAGTAAGTTTTGGAGATGACAAAGTTGGTATAATCCATGGTAGAGGTTCTATTTCTTTAGATGGTAAGTATAACATTGATGATGTTTAGTTTGTTGAAGGTCTAAACATAATCTTTTGAGTGTTGGATAAATGGTTGATGAGGGATTTGAGTTGCAATTCATGAATGGAAAATGTAAGATCTTGAGTAGCTACAAAATAGAGATTGCATCAAGTACAAAGACTAAATGTAATATATTTCTCTTGAATGCTAGCGATAAAACTTGTTTGATTGCTCAGATTGATGAAAGTCAGTTGTGGCATAGAAGGATGTGTCATGTAAATTTTGATTGCATGGTTAACATGAGTTCCACTGAAGCTGTGAGAGATATGTCTAAGAATGTAAATCCTTCTAATCTAGTATGTAAGGAATGTCAGTTAGGGAAGAAGACAAGAGTTTCTTTTTAAAAAAAAGTACACTTCTAATAGAATATTGTATCTTGTGCATACTTATGCATGTGGTCCTTCTAGGGTGAGAATCTTGCAAGGTGACAAGTACTTCATGTTTCTGATTGATGACTATTCAAGGATGATGTGTGTTATCTTCTTAAGGGATAAGTTTGAAGCATTGGAGAAGTTAAAGATTTTTAAAGCTATGGTTGAGACAATGACTAGCTTGAAGCAGAAGTGTCTGATATCTAATAGAGGTGGTGAATCTATTTCTGTTGAGTTCAATTCTTTTTGGGAAGAGAATGGGGTGAAGAGATATTTATCTACTCTATGGACCCCTTAGCAAATTGGTGTTGTGGAAAGGAAGAATATGACAATTCAGGAAGGTGCTAGAACAATGACAATTGAAGGAAATGTTCCACATATCTACTAGAGATAATCTATGAGTACTGCAGTGTATACCTTTAACCGAATTCATATGAAAGGGGATACAGGTAAGACTCCTTATGAGTTATGGTTTGGTCATGCTCCTACAGTTAGATATTTTAGAATTTTTGGTAGTAAATACTATATCAAAAGAGATGAAGATCTAGGGAAGTTTGATGCTAGATGTGATGAAGGAATCTTTCCTATTTATTATACTAAGATTATGGCCTACTATTGTTATAATAAGAGATTGAGAAAGATAGTTGAAAGTTATAATGTGAAGGTTTATGAAGGAAATGAGAGATAGATCAGAACATCTAGATATGATTCAAATGATTAGAATTTCAGTGCAGATAAAGGAAAGAAAGTGCAGACCTAGAATTAAGCGAGGACTATTTCCAAAAAGATAAAGAATGAAGGAGAAGGTGCAAATGCTAGTGCAAAAAAAAGAGCTCAAGAAAATATTAAAAATCCTAATACTCCCAGGTATGTAAGATTGAATCATCTAGATAATTGGTGATAAGAATAGAGGTGTGATGACTAGGAAAGGAATTGTTGAACATTATTACTTGATTTCTAAAATTGAACCTAAGGATGTTGATGAAGCATGTGAAGATGAAAATTGGGTTCAAGCAATGGAAGAAGAACTGAACCACACTGAAAAGAATAATACATGGATTCTAGTTCCCAGTTCTAAGCATAAAAATCTAATTGGGACTAAATGGGTGTTTTAGAATAAATTGAATGAACAAGGTGAGGTTGTTAGGAATAAAGAAATATTTGTTTATAAGGGCTATCCATAGATGGAAGGTATTGATTTTGAGGAGAATTTTGCTCCGGTATCTAGAATTAAAGTTGTTAGATTATTTATTTCTTATGTTTCTTAAAAGTATTTCAAATTTTATCAGAAGATTATTAAGTCAGACGTTCTTAATGGTGAGCTGGAAGAAGTGTACATTGAGAAATTAGATGGTTTTAGTTGACAAAGGAAAAGGATATGGTTTGCAAATTGAAGAAAGCACTGTATGGATTGAAGCAAGCTCCAAGAGATTGGTACACTAGATTGGATAGGTATTTGATGAAGCCTAAATTCAATAAACGTGCTACTGATAGTAATTTTTACTTCAAAATAGATAATAATTACATCTTGATTGTTGAGGTATTTGTTGATGATATTATTTTTGGTGGAAATGATGGTTTGTGCAAGAATTTTTCTGATGATATGCAAAATGAGTTTGAGATATCTATGATTTGTGAGATGAAATTATATTTGGGATAGAAAATTAATTAATTGAATAAAGGTATTTGCATATCCTTAGTCTAAGTGTGTGAAGGAATTGTTGAAGAAGTTTGGTTTGGATGATGCAAAGGTAGTTGGTAATCCTATGGTGACCGGATGTAAGCTTACAAAAGATGATGACTCTCTGAAAGAAAAATACAATAGATATAGATCTATGATTGGTGGACAATTATATTTGACTCGGACTAGACCAAATATTATGAATGTTGTATGTCTTGTTTCTACATTTCAAGTTGATCCTAAGGAATCTCATGTTGTTGTTGTAAAAAGAATTTTCAGATATTTGAAAGGGACTATTGATTATGGTTTGTGGTATACTAGAGATGATGAATATACTTTGAGTTCTTTTATAGATGCTGACCAGGTAGGTGATTTTTATGACTATAAAAGTAGTAGTGGTGGTGTATTTTACTTGGGCAAGAGACTCGTTTCATGGATAAGTAAGAAGCAGAATGCTATATCTTTGTGTCCTGCAGAAGCTGAATACATTGTTGTTTCTAGCAATTGTACATAGGTGATTTGGATGAAGCAGATGTTGAAGGATATCAAAGTTATTTTTGTTGAGTCTGCTTCTATATATTGTGATATTTCAAGTGCTATTAATATTTCTAAGAATCTAGTGTTGCATTCTAAGACTAAGCATATATCAATCAAGTTTCATTTCTTGAGAGAGAAAGTGAATGAGAAGGAAGTCAAATTAGTGTATATGTCTACAAAGGAGCATATTGTTGATATCTTTATGAAGCCTTTGCCTAAAGATACCTTTGAGTTTCTCAGAGGGAAGCTAGGGGTAATTGCCACTCTTGATGAGAACTAAGATGCATGGAGTTGCATCTTATTGGAAATTGACACTCATCCAGGTTCTAAGTGTTGTCATTGATGGCAACACACTTCATTGGAGATCTGCTAATCAAGGAACCGATATTCATATCATCTGCATTCAAGGAATCGACAGGCATGTAAACCGACAAACTTGGAACCAGTACACAAAGGCCGGCATAGGAGATTGATCTGACAAATGTAACATGTTGGTGGAAATGATCACATAGATTAATGCTTATATTTTTGTCTAGGCTGAGATAAGGCATTTGTGTTTATACATGTAAATGGGTATATAATTCAGTCCGGTTAGGTCATTTTGGTGATATATATGTGACACATTATGTGATGTTATGTGAGTGAGATCATGTTCGATAGAATGCAAATGAAAATATTTGTAGTCAATCTTGGTTATTTGTTTAGACGATTGGAGAGCGATTCAAGATATTGATAAGGAAGGATATAGTGTAGATTGGTATAGACATTGCTTAAACTAGAACTCATCTAGCATATCAGATGCATGCTTCGAGTTCAGATATTTGTTTGTAATTCAACATTATAGATCTGTAGTTAGTCAAGCTCTTTTGTACTAAGCAGTGTGCTCTAGGAAGTGTGCCTTCCAGCATGTGGAGGCCTCTCATGTAATATTTATTCATTTGGCCAGTGGATAGATATTATGCGTCACCAATCCCACCATGATTTTAACTCTTTGAGGTATTCCACATATAAATATTTGTGTTATGGTGTTCATCTTGGTGATTTCATTATTACTACTTGCTTTTATTTTCTTTTATGCATACCGGTTACCAATTTGTGTTTTTAACAAGGTTAAAATTAATCTCACCAGTAGAACACTGATTCACCCCCCCTCCCCCTCTCAGTGTTCTTGGATTTCAACAATTGGTATTAGAGCCTGGTGCCTCAGAATAAGTCTAAAAAATTGAGGAAGTTCCTGAATCTGGAATCCTTGGAGATGAGCTTAGAGAAAGAACTTGAAGTAGAACTTAAAGAATATGATGTTTAAAGGATGGAGAACTTGAAGTTGCAAGATGAGTTGAATTCTGCAAAAGAATTCATTCTTACCCTGCAAGAAAGATTGTCATCTGCTCAAGATAAAAGGAAGGAACTCTTACAAAATTAGGATTATAAAGAGAAGAATGCAATTAAGGAATTATTTCAAAAGACGAGTTAGGAGAATGGTGTCATGAAAAATGAAATGCAAGCACTAACCATGAGGATGTCCAAGGAGATTGAAGAGTGAGAGAAGAATGAAGAAATTTTTTCCATATCTCTAAATGACAAATTTGAGGAATGCATTAGGTTGGTACATGAGAATGATATATTAAGAACTGAATTGGTGCAATCCCAAAACAATGAGAAAGATTTGGAAAGAATGATAATAGTCTTAAGAGGAGATCTGGATGCTTCAAATGAATACAAAGACAAGTTTAAGGCCAGTTCTGCAAATCTTGATGAATTATTGAAGGATCACTCAGACACTAGAGATCTTCGATTTGAGCATGGAGAAATCTCTAATACTACAAATCAAGATGACACATCCGATCAGAAGGTCAACCAAAATCAGAAATCACTAGTAAGACAACTAAATGCACATAAATTTAATGGTAGATGCTTGTTTGCAATAAGTTTGTTCATATAGAAAGTCAAAGCGGAAATAAAGAAAATCAGAATAATAATTCAGTTCTCGGTCAGTGTTCCAATTGCAAAAAGTATGGTCATAGGACAACAAATTGTAGAATGAATGTGAAGTGTCATGCATGTGGAAATTTTGGACATATAGATAATCAATGTAGGTCAAGGAATGATCATGGATACAACAAATCAATTCAGAAGAACAATGTCACTTGCTATGCATGCAACAAAATAGGACACATTGCCAAATATTGCAGAAGCAAGAATACATAGGAAAATAATGACACATTCAATGAGAAGGGAAAGTAAAAGTTTGATGAAATCCAGCAAGATCATGCTAAACAATGGGTTAGGAAATCTAAAGATCAACTGGTAGAGAAAAATGTTTTTACATCGGCTGGAAACTCATCCAGTAACTAAGGCATTAGCCTTAGGGGGAGGCAAATTACTGACAGATCTTGCATTATCCTTGATAGGGGTCTAAAAGATTGTTTCAGACTTTGGTGAAGTGAATCTGAAGGTTTACCAACATAGAAGTAATGGATTTTGAATCCAGTACTGACATGCATTAATATCAATGAGAAATTAGGGTTTCATAGAATAAAAGGGCAAAGTTGCTTCATTTTTTATCATATTACATTCAGATCAAAGCAAAGTGAGTTTAAGGTGATCAAAGGTGATTAAGAGCATTTTCAATCCATTTCCAATGTTTTCTAAGTGGATTTTTCCAGGGTTTTTACTGGCATAGGTTGCAAGGTATTTTCTCCATTTTGAAGCTAGTTTACTGAAATCATGATGGCTTTTACATCTGATCCCGCTATGAAAGATGTGGCTACCCCTATTATTATGGACATTAAAGATCGTCCACATCTGGGATTCAAAAAATGCCCCCAAATTATGAAGGTTTATGATTCAGTCGGTGCATTTTCTAGGGTTCTTGACGATGTCCTATATGTTGAGGATGTCTAAGCTTAAATTTAGTGCATTCCATAGGATATGGGCTCATCTAAAGTCAAGACCATGTACATGACAATATTTTTGGTCAAAGATGGCATGATCAACCATGAATTCCAAAATTTGAAGGATCAGGGTCTTACCAATATTTTGGAGGTGGCAGAGTTTGAAGATGAAATAATCTAGTATGTTCTGAGCCATGTTCATGGTCAATTCTTGTAGTTAGACCAATGCTACAAAGTCACCAAGGAGGCTATTTGTTCAATCACCGATTTTCCCCAGACTGGTCAGACCTAGGGAAAGAACAAGATCTCAAACAATGAAGTGAACAAGTTAATTGATGCTACCTTTGATAACCGGTCCATGAGGATTATCACAATTAGAGACAAGGATGTTCAATTTCCTAGCATGATCATTAGTTACAAGGTAAGCCAATCCAAATAGTTGAACTCTTGTTCTGATTCTTGTATCTACTATGCACATAAAATGGTTAAGGAGAATGAAAAATATGATCTTTATCAATGGATGTGGGATGAGCTAATTGTGAATCTAGGAAAGATCAAGGGAGAAAAGAAAGGGGTGCTCTGGTATGATAATCTTATTGTTTTCTTAATCCTTTTCTTTCTTAATGAGACACAAGGATGTAGTAAAAGCCAATGGGCCTTTGATATACTGATAGGCAAATAGATTAAGGATGCCTTGAGGAATTTAGGTTAGGATAGAGAATCCATTGTATGGGGTTATTTCAAAGCTTTTCAGAAGGCAATGAAGTAGAGGGAAACAAAACCTAAGCACATTATTGACAAGTACTCTAGTGAAATATGTTTTATGGTTAAAAAGTATGAAACTCTAATGAAGGCAGTGTAGCCTAGGATGAAATGCATGACTAAGATGGGCTACAAAAATGATACACATATCTTGGAATTGTATGCCAAGATTCTTATTGATGCTTCAGTTGATGAAAAAGAAAAGAGATTTGACATTGCAAAGAAAAAGGAATTAGAAGTACAAATAAGATTTAGCAAGAAGAAGAGGGAAGGGTAGATAAAGAAGGTTGGACAAGTTATCTAGAAGATCTCTTCTGAGACCAAACAAATCATTGAATTAGTAGAAGGATCTTCTCCAGTAGCAATTCAAGCTTCACCGAAAGTAGCAACCGACAAGGGTGTGATGAAGAGAAAGAAACCTAAAACCTATATTTCCCTTGTTGCTTGCATATGTGAGATAGAAGAAGACCCCTAAAATATTCCTAAGACTTACATAAGGATTCAAAGAAAGAAGCCTGAGGAAGGGAAATAATAGAAAGCAAAAGTCAATCCTTTGACAGCTTAGAAGAAAATTTTAAAGGAGAGGAAGCCTACACAGAAGAGGAAACTGGTAAAAGAGTCAGCTACTACTCCCGATAAGAAGAAGAAACTAGATTTAGATATTGTATTAGAATCTGGAAAAAGTGTTAAGGTTATTCCTCCTCTCTCTATTGCTAAATTAAATGATCAAATTACTAAACATAAAATTTTGAGTAATGTACAACATTATTATATGCATACGGATGATAAGGATCAAAAAGAGATAGATGAACTAATTTTGTTATACTTATATATATATATATATATATATATATATATATATATATATATATATATATATATATATATATATATATATATATATATATATATATATATATATATATATATATATATATATATATATATATATATATATATATATATATAAGAAAGCTTTAATTGAGATAGATAAACAAATAATGACAAATTTATATAATAAGTTAGATTCTAGAAGAAGGTCAACACTTGAGGAAGATAAACACATAAATATTAAGGAATTGTTGACTATTTGTGGTGCAATAACTGAAGGGGAAATGTACCAGGGTATATATTTTGCTAATAAAATAATTTTCCGGAGTAGACACCAACATGTAAGCTTTATGGTAGGTAGAGTAAATGAAATTGTCAAAGAGACCCATGAAGCATTGGTTAAATTCTTTATTGATAATCTAGATTTCTTTACATCACCAGAAGTACCTACTATGCTTGTTATTCCAGACATCCCGGTTGATACTAAGGGGAAAGGTATACTAGGTGAAGCTCCACCAGTTTTGGAATAGAAATTAACTAAGGACATTGCTCTGGCAGACACAAATGTACAATATGTAGAGATCAATAAACTGATAGATAATATTGAGGACAATTCTCCTCCGGTAATTGATGATACTTTTCAAATTCATGAGGTAGAGATAGCAAAAATAACTGCACCAAGTGGTGAAGCCACCAATGCTAAGGAGATGTAACAGGAAAAGGAAATAGAATAGAAGAAAGAGGAAAATGGACAGGTTAAACAAACTAAATTCCAAGTACTAGCACCTTCACTGACTCTTGGTCCCTCATTGTTGGCACTTGACTCATCCAGTCAAGAAGATTTTGGTCATTTTGAGAAAAAGAATATTGAGCAAATGTGCAGTTTTGAATTCATGTTTGTTGTAGCTCATAAATCAAAGAAAGAAGGATCAGAGGATAAGCAGGTTATTAAGCAGGTAATTCCAATTTGCAGTAACTTGCACCGTAGTGCAAGATAGATCAGGTTGCAAGTCCCTCTGGTTACTTGAAAGGTTTGACTGAGCACATTGCAAAAGAGTACAAATCTCTACAACAAGCATCAAACCAACAATTGGTGGAAATATATAATGCAGCTAGGAAGGTCACTTGTGATAATATGATCACATCAAACAAAGCTAAGCTGACAGGAGAAATATAAAGGATTGAATAAGGTCTTCACCAATGCAATCATATATACCTATATTGCACTAACACAACAAAACTAACAATAGGCCTAGATAATAATATAAAGGTGGATAAAGATAAAATTGAATAGCTACTAATTAGTTTTGATGGTACTGAGTCATTGACCAACTATGTTGATGGTAAAATTATTCTTTTAGAGTCAAAAATTTTAACTTTAAAGAAGGACAAGGACAAATTAATCCAACAGGCCAGAGAGTTAAGAGGATTGGTTAGTCCTTGGCTAAGTACCTTATTGCTTCATAAGAGAGAGAGTATAAAAGAGATGGGTAAGCCCACGTTGACAAACCTAACAAAGGTAGAACTGCATGCATACATATTAAATGGGTTTGTATCAATTTTAGGAACTCTAAAAACTGATTGGGACACTTACTTGGAATTTTTGAAGGGTGCTTATTCAGATATTTTCAAGTACATCTAATTCAGTAAACACAATTTTTGACTCCATTCTTTTACAAAAATTTATTCATTTCTTATTCTTTGCCTCGACTTTGGCATTGCTATCAAAGGGGGAGAGGTTGGATGTGAAAAATGTTAAGGGACATAAGAATTAATGTATAGCTCAGGGGGAGCAAGCTTCTGAGACCAGTTTTGGGAGATTAGTTTTAGGAAGGAACTGGTACAACACTTCACCGATCCATTTTTCACATTTGTGTTGCCATCAATGTCAAAGGGGGAAATTGTTGGCAATTGAAACTCATCTGGGTTCTAAGTATTTTCATTGATGGCAACACACTTCATGGGAGATTCGGTAATCAAGGAACCAACATTTATATAACTAACATTTAGGGAACTGACAAGCATGCAAATCAACAAACTTGGAACCAATAAACAGAGGCCAACATAGGATATTGATCCGACAAACGTAATATGTTGGTGGCAACAATCACATAGATTAATGTTAATATTTTTGTCTAGGCCGATATGTAATCACTTTGAAATATAATTGTAAGCCAACATAAGGTATTTATGTTTATACATGTAAATGGGTATATAAGTCAGTCCGATTAGGTCATTTTGGTGATATATATGTGATAGGTTATGTGATGTTATGTGAGCCAGATCGTAATTGATAGAATGTGAATGTAAATATCTATAGCTGGTCTTGGTTATTTGTTTAGAGGATTGGAGAGGAATTCAAGATACCAATAAGGAAGGATATAGTGTAAACCAGTACAAACAATGCTTTAACTAGAACTCATCCAGCATATCAGATGCATGCTATGAGTTTAGATTTTTGTTTGTAATTCAACATTTTGGATCTATAGTCAGTGAGGCTATTTTGTATTGCAAAGTGCACTCTAGGTAGTGCGCCTTCTTGCATGTGTAGGCCCCTCATGTAACATTTACTCATTTGTCCAGTGGATAGATATTGTGGGTCACCAATCACAATGTGGTTTTTCCTCTTTAAGGTTTTCCATGTATAAATATTTGTGTTATGGCGTTCATCTTGGTGATTGCATTATTACTACTTATTGTTATTTTATTTTATGCATACCGGTTATTGAGTTGTGTTGTTAACAATGTTAAAATTTATCTCACTAGTAGAACACTGATTCACCCCCCCTCTCAGTGTTCTTGGATTTCAACACGTCTGTTCGGTGAGCTTCACAAAGATATTTTGTGATCTGGATTGATGAGTGAGGCTGCTAATCAGGGGGACTAGTCAGTGTTGTCATTTAGATGTTTAGTTTTGAGAGTTTGTTCTAAGGGTGAGAGATTCTTTTTTATATATGTCTTTGGAATTTCTATCAAAGGGGGAGAGAAACATGTGAAAAACTGCTATATCCTTTGTGAATCTCAAGGGGAGATTGTTGAGAATTATAGGTTTTTTATTACTTTCTTTGCATTGATTGTTTTTCACATTCCTATGTTGTCATCAATGCCAAAGGGGAATATTGTTGGATACTGTTGAGAGGTTTGTTGGAATGATATTTTTTCATTGATGTCAACATATTCTTTTGTGTATTCTAGTGTTGCAGTCAGATTAAATGAGTTAGTTTTATTAGTATGTTGCAAGTAATTTCTTGTAGTTTAATAGGTTTTGAGATAATTATCTCTAGTTGATTCAACAGAAGTTTCAATGCTCCCCATGATGATGTGGTCAAGTTGTGAGATCAAGTATTATATTTCATATTCAGGTGTTTGTGTTATTCAGTATTCTAGGTTGTTCTCTGCATTGCTCTAAATTTGCAATATCTTGGTTTGCATATTTGACAGAATATTTGGCATATTAAAGTGTGTCCTTAATTTAGATGGTTCATGATTTGGAAGTCTACAAGTGAATCTTTCATTTTGATAGTCAGTTAAGTTGATGTTCTTGAGGTTAGATATAATGTTGATGAAGATTCTAGTAAGTGGTGATGTTGTTGTTGTTTTAGTGGTGATTCACATTTCTTGTGGATGTTTCTAGATCATGTTTTATCCATGTTGTTGGTCTGAATTGATCGTTGTGTGTAGTATTGATAATTTTCTTGATCTGGTGGTGTTATGTGTGTTATTGATGTGGTGTTAATTTGTGCTTTGACTATTAATTATCAGATCTGAATTTAAGTTTGAGTTGTGTAGAGTTTTTGTGCAAACTGATTCACCCCCTCTCAATTTTTTGCATTGTTGCCAACACGATCAACCAATCAACTATATTATCAATTGAATCATCAAACCATATCAATGAACCAATCATGATCAACTTTTCTTAAACAAGGAAGGGTATACTCAAAACTAGACAGATCGGTCTTAGACAGGGTATTTGATGTCTACAACTAGAAATTTTTATCAACCATCACAATAAGTAGAATGGAGACACAAATAAATATGGATACTGGAATTTTTTCTAATTAGTCTTTATCTTTTATGAATTAATGACAAATCATGTTCCTATTCTACTCAAGGATGTTTACAAGTGACTAGAGGAGCCAGGATGGTTCATGATATTTTTCCTTGTTTGCTATTTGTGGTGTGAACTGATGAAGTTTTTGGGAAATGGTACTTTAGGTATCTATCTTGGTATGTTCATTTGGAAAGTATCCTATGAAAAAATGAAAATGAAGGATAGCTATGCTTGTGAATATCACACATACCTTGACTCTTAGTACTACACCGAAAATGGAAGGGTTCATTACTTGTCTACTATGTGTTTATTTCAACAAGAGGATATCTATTACATCTTAGTTTCTTATACCCTAATTTATAAAGCTCCATTGAAATATAATAAGGCTCAATGATTATTAGGTTGTGCTCAAAATAAATATACAAGAAGTTGTTGTTCCATATCCATTTCCAATCTAACATTTTCATCCTCCATTTTCTTAGATCATCTCTCATCAATTTGCTAATTTACTAGTAATTCTTTGAAAAGCATTGAGACAAGAAACAAAAAGATATTCTAATAAATGGACAAGTCTTATGGCATCAATAGGTTTCATTTAGTGTGCGGGAAATGTGGGTGACAAGAATGTAAAAGTAAGATTTCAAAGTTTCCACACACCAATGGGACTCTTGGTGCAAGTTACAGGAGCTATATTGAATAGCTCAACTTTCCAAGGGGTGTTCCATTGTTCTCTATCTCATAGGATCCCTGAACTCAATGTCATTTCTCTCAGATCACTGAGCAAAGTGAGTTAGGAATGACAACTCCAAGAATGAGTGATGTTTGCTTATAAGTATGAATGTATTCCTATAACATGTATAATATTGAATCTAGAATGATTTAAACTAGTATAAATATGATACTATGATAAAGATTAGTAATCCTATCTTAATAATATATACTAGTCTAACATGGATATGCTATGATATTAAAATACTTCTAAATGTTTAATGTATTTTAAGAAAGAGAGGCTTGATGCTGAGTAAAATGACTATAACTTAAATGTATGAAACTTGGATGATCTCAAAATGAGAGAATGAGAGCTCTATTTATAGGAAAAAATAGGGCAATGGATGGTTAAGATTGGATAATTTTAATATGGGCCAGGATTGAAAGTTAATCAATCCATGTTCACAATGCTCACCAATGAAATGTTGACAATTGTCAACAAGAGGTTTCTTGAGAGGATATGAAAGAAGCATTAAATCCTTGAAAATACATGAAGGTTACCTTAGGAGGTAAGGGTTAAGGTTAGGCTAAGGTTATCCATTGGATAAAGCTTTTATCCAAGAGATAAACTCTTGTGCAAGGGTTAAAGAAACAACCAAGGTTAAAGCCATGAATGCTTGATGAGACCATTGGGTTAGATGAGGGTTGAGTTAGAGAGAAAGTCTCTAATCATGCAAGAAGGTTGAGTTTAACCATTAATGGTTATGTAAGAGCCTTTAATGGTTTGGAAGACTTTGAGGGTTTGAGAAGTGAATTCCATTTGCTTAGGGATGTGACAATATTTAGGAGATGGATTAGGCTAATTTAGAAATTATTAGAAGAATCTAGAAGGGGTTTAGGAGATAAGTGGGAGATGTGGGATTTTGCAAGTGGGTGGGGAAAATGAATTTAATTAAAATAAAATTACTTTATTTCAATAAAATGGATGCAACTTGCATTAATACAAGTGGGGGATTTAAATAAATAAATTAGATTTATTTACTTGCAAGGATCAATAATTAAATATAAATTTAATTAAGAGGGGAGAAAGGGGAATTAATTAAATAAAGTGATTTATTAAATTAAAGACTAGAAAAGGCTTAGGTGAATTTAATTAAATAAATTGAGTATTTTATTTAATTAAATAGATGAATTGGGAGAAATTTATTAAATAGAGGAAGGGGTTTAAAATGAATATTAAATATTCATTTAGGAGAGTGGTCATTTTTATACATCTACATTTTGCCCCACTTTGAAGTGACGTGTGGGCACATCTTGATTCTGTGAGGCCCTACCCCGATTCAGTTTGACATTTTCAGTTATTTGCATATTGAGACTATTATGGATGCTTTATTTTATGCTTTATGGACTTAGAACTTATATGATTCCATGATTTGGATCACACTGACATATGTTGATGCTTTATTTCATGCATGATGATTATGAAACTTTAGATATGTTACTAGAATAGAATTACATTATGATGGTGAATGTCATTATTGGAAATTTGCAGGACTTCATTTTGATGATAGAAAAATGATGCTTATTTATGAATGGTTCAATTTTGGGAAATTATGTTAATTGCTTATGTGAAATTGAATTTGAAACAAATGAGATATTGAATTATTGTTGTCAAATGTATGAGTGTTTGATGTACAATGAAATCCATGTATTTGATTATGTATAAATGTGATTATTTGGAATTACTAATGTGTTAATTGAGATGCGCAGGAAGATTATCCATGTGACCATGGAATTTATATGGAGAACCAAGCCTGGGCCAATGTGCATTTGTTAAGCCGGGAGTTGTCTATTTGGAGAGACAACACCCCATTGTAATGTATTTTATTTGTGAAGTGTATAATGCTTGAGTGTTAAAATTAATTTATATGTATATGTGTAATCCTACAAGAGACAAATTCCATGTGTGATTTTTATATTGTATTTTTATTGTGTCACTTGACACATGTGCTGATTAGTGTCATTGATTTTGACTTGTCTCTTGGAGGGAGTTTTGTTTCTACCAAAGCCATTCAAAAACATGAGTGTGGTCCCAAAGTTTCCTTGGGTAGGGAGTCTTGGGAGTGGTCAACTCAAGTTTGACCCGTAGGTAAACTTCAGTTGGGTTTCCAAAGGGTTTAATGGACTCCTAGGGTTAGTTTTAAGGCTTTTCCAAGGGTCCAAAGGGTATACCTATGGGTTAGGGGTATTTTGCAACATGTGGCTTCTCCCATGTGACTATTTAGTCACTTCAAAAAGTGGCGTTTCCAAGATGAACGAAAATTCAACTTAGAAAGTTCCTCCTAGGATAGAGAACCTTCCCTTTAGATGTCAGACTCTCTTCCCCATTTTCTTCCACCTTTTACCTTTCCAATTTTGGTAATTTGTAAGAGTTTGGGAAGGGCAACCAATGGGAACTCTCACCTCACCCAAGGGGTTGGGAAGTGTGTGAGAGGCCTTCTTAGGCAAGAATTGGAGACTTAGTGAGTAATCACCCACTCTCCATTCTTGGAGATTATGCTTGTTTTGAAAAAGTTAGTAGGAGACTAGCACTTTTGGTGGAATTTGGAGAAAGTTAGTGTGGAATTGGGCAGCTCATCCCCAACTAATTTTAGCATACCTATTGGCAGAATAAGGTTGGTTTCTTCTTATCTCCTCTTGTTATGTTGTATGTGTTAGTTTATGTTGTTTTGTAAAAGAAAAGAGTTGCTTGTAAAGAAAGTGTTTTATGAAGTTTTTGTTGAAGTTAAGAATGTGTAGTTTTCTTTTCTATGTGTTTTGTTTTGTGTTCTTGTTGTTTTGGGAGTGTCCAAGATCTCCTACTCTTGGGAGGGTAGGAAGATCTTGGGGTGGAAGGAGAATGACAGCCATGGGTGAGAGGCTCTCCTTATGGAGAGTGATCTCAAGGTTGTCCTTTGTGACCCTTTTTGCATAGCCTTGTGTATGCATTTGGGGGTCATAAGGGGAGTAAATATGGCCTTGAGCCTTTTGGGGGGGCATAAGGATTGTGGAAGTATTTTGTTGCATTTGTATTGCCATGAGGTGGCTTGTGTTGTGTTTGGCTTGCAAATCTCCCCATTGGTACTTGGTCCACTTCCACCCATGGAAGAGTCACCATGAATGTGGTGAAAGTGTAGCTTGGGATGGGAAACTTGTATGTGAGTGTCTTCCTATGTTTGTTGTAGAGTTTCTTGTTTGTAACCCGTCTAGTGCTTGGTTCTCCAAGCTCGGGGGTGGCTTCTAGTAAGCCTAGGCTGGGAGGTGAGCTCTCCATGGTCAAAGATGTGTTTTATTGCAGGTTGCATGGGATGGGAAAAGAAGGATTAAAGAACTTTGTTGCTGTTTGGTGTTGCAGAAAAGTGTTTAAAAAAAAAAAGAAATGGATAGATTCAATGTTGTAGTTGAATAAAAGAAGAAATGTGAGCATTTGTAGCATTTACTTTCAAGAAAAGAAAGTGTTGTATTATATTCAAGTTACTATGTAGAGAAAAACATTGTTGGGATTTCATCCCATTTGTATTCATGTTTATTTTGTATCCATAATAATTTTGTATCTAC
This sequence comes from Cryptomeria japonica, assembly GCF_030272615.1. Lineage (NCBI taxonomy): Eukaryota > Viridiplantae > Streptophyta > Pinopsida > Cupressales > Cupressaceae > Cryptomeria > Cryptomeria japonica. The sequence continues at coordinate 689,861,771 of NC_081409.1, forward strand.
CTTGCTAATGAAATACATAATGTCATTCCTACTCTAGTTAGTTTGCAAATGAAGAAAGTAATGCACTAGATTGCATGTAGATTTTCATGTTTTACAAAAGAAAGAGAAGCAAATGCATTTATTATGATTTCTGCAAGAAAATGAAAATTATTGCTACATGTGCTTTATGATATTATGCTGCTGCAAATTAAATTAGAAACTACCATTTATTCTCCCCATTTATTGCAGAAAATGAAACTTGTTATAGTAATTTATTCCTTTCAAAAAAAAAAACATTTAGCAATTAGTTTAGTATTTTGTTACAAGAAAAGAAAATATTACATTTAGATTTAGGTTTATTTTGTTACCCAAAAAGGTTGCATTATTAGTTGCTAAAAAAAGAATGCATTGTTAGTTGTTTTCAAAAAAAAAAATAGAGCCTAAATGGAACATAGTTTAAAGAGTAGCAAACAAAAAAATATATTTATTTATATACATTTACCTCCTTGCATGCTATTCTGTTATTCTGTTATATAACAGATAAAGAAACAAAAAATGTGTTTTACTAAATCTTTTTCCACATATATATATATATATATATATATATATATATATATATAATAAACTGGATCATGCCTGACAAAAAAGTTTATTGCATATAAATCTGTTAGACAGAAAGAAAATCCAATGATATATACATAAATGCATATATATATATATATATATATATTATGATTGAATATTATCTCTGTATTCTTATTAACAACCTTGTTAACATTTTACTAAACCCCCAAAAAAAATTGAAATGTATCCACGTTTGAATAAACAACAGTAAAACGTTTTTAAAAAAAAAAAAAAAGTAGCATGCAATGGAAGCAGCGGGGGCGCGGCCTAAGGGAGGTGGCGCCCGCAGCCTGCGAGCGGCGTCGTCCGCAGACTGTGGGAGCCGCAGCCTGTGGGCGACGCCGTCCGTAGCTGGCGGTGCCCGCGCTGCCGGCGCTCCCCGCTCCGCCTCCTCCCTTCCCCTTCACCGTAGCAAGTTTTAAACAAAAAAAACAACTCCGCCATTTCCCCCCTCTTTGCTGCGGTGTAACTACGAACTCCATTTCGCTCCGCCCCTTCTCCCTCCTCCGCTCGGCCCTTTCTCCGCCCGGCCAATGAAACAAACGCATAAAAAAATTAAAGGGGTGAGGGTTTGGCTGCGGGTTCGGCCTGCGCGCTGCCTCCCGTGGCCGCCAACACACCCTGCACTCAACACACACACACATAGACTTCAAGGATAAAAATAAGAAAAAAAAAAGTTTGGCATTAACATGTACGCCCTAACCCTAGTTTTCGGGTTAGGGCAACACTCACACAATTTAAATAAACATGAGTGTGGTGGAGGGGGGGAAATTTAAAAAAAAGAGAATAAAAGTTCCACTCCCCCTCCCTCCTTTTTGGATTATAATAAAAAACTCACATATATGAGGTTTATAACTAAATATATAAATAATTATATAAAACATATATATATATGTGTATATATATATATATATACATACATATATATATATATATATATATATATATATATATATATATATATATATGTATATATATATAAAAGTGGTCTTAAAATGATAATTAATAGGAATTAAATTTGTTAGTTGTTAAACTAAGTCTTACAATATTTGACAAATGTAGAAGGATTTTTTTTATAAAAGGATTTTAAAAATACCTAGGTAGATTAGGTTTAAAACAAAGGGGTGTAAACACTAAGTTCCTTGTAGGGCCAAGAGGGCCAATTAAGTCTAAGGTTATAAAGTATTTTTATTCCATGAGGTTTTTATTTTAATGAAGTGTTTTAATGACGAGGTTAATTAAACTTAGAAATCTTAGCGGGTTAAGAAAGATAAGATAAATTTTAGAACGTTTAAATTGAGATTAAACGTTATACTTGAGATTTTAAATTATTTATTAATGAAGCTTGGTGATTACCCTTTTTGGAGAAATATTAGCTCGTTGATAACTTAGTAAACCATGTTTCCCAATTGAGTTTAATTACCCGTTTTATACAAATGTAGTTAAGACCCAACCCATAATGCATTATTTTATTTAAGATAATCGCACTTAGTTGATTATATTAGTTAAGTAGGTCATTAATTAGTTAAGTATTTTAAAAAAAAGAAATTTCCGTTCGTACCCAAAAGTTGGGCATGACAGATTCAAAGAAAATTTTGCCGGATATGATGTTTGTGTCAAAATGTCGATATGATGCCCCCTCGAGAGATGAATCAAGGATTTGAAAAATTTGTTGATTTGATGAGTGTTTTTAAATTAATTGCATTTTGAATATTTTGATTGTGTTGGATGTATTTTAATTGATTCATCTCCCAAAAATGATGTTGATAAGGTTAAAAAATGAAAAAGTGAGGAAAATACATGCCCCACTTATTAACTTGGTTGACTTTTACCATATAAAAAGGTAAAAAGTGATTTGATTCTTATCATTTGTACATTTGTCTCCTTGTGATTGTGACACTTGAGCTCTGACGAAAATGCTAGTTCCATATGCTTCACACCAATTTGAGTGCATTCATCAATACCAAACGGCCGCCTAATATGGCCCACCTGTAAGTGATCCAAGACTTGACATGTTTTTAATTGATTTTGTCTATTTTGACCACATTTTAAAATTTTTTTCTTTAAAATTTGTCATTTTAGCACGTAGGGGTTTTTGCATAGCACATACGATAGGAAAGATAGCATGTAGGGTAGACCTAGGTAGGTTAGCATCCAAGTAGCTTTTTGCAATGCGTCAATAGGTTAGGTTAGTGTTTATATCATTTTAGCACATAGGGTTGACAGGTTAGCACACGGGGTATACAGAGTAGCGCGTCTAGTAGATTAGCGCATACGATTAGTAGGGTAGCATAGTGGCAGAACTAGTTAGCATGTAGGGGAATTGAGTGCGTAGGTTAAAGTTTTTAGTGCATTAGAAGAAAAGGATAGCGCATAAGTAGCATCTTAGCATGTAGGAGCCCTAGTTTAGCGTGTAGGGTCCAAAAAAGGGTGAAAAAGGCTTTGAAGAATGCGTCATGGGTTGAATAGATTATGTAGATGTATTAGGGGTTGATAGGTGCCTACTGAGCGTTTGAGATGGGTTTTGAGCCAATGTTTTTCCTATTGTGATGATGTTTGATTTTTGACATGATGATTTGGAGTCTGTTGAAATTTGCTTTTGATATGGAGTGCCAAGGTGATTGATTGTGTTGATGAGGATCCTAATTTTCTTTTAAGGTGGATCTCTAATTTTTACCTTGCAATATGAATTTGATGTCCGATATGAGTTCTGATTCTTGATTTCTGATATGATTTCTGATTTGATGCTTGCGTTATGGATCTGTGATTCTCAATACAGGTCTTTGATGTTTCTTTCGATATGGGTCTTTGATTTTTCGATATGGGTTTTCAATTTTTTATTTCCGATATGATTCTTGATTTGATGCTTGCGATATGATGCTTGCGTTATGGATCTTTGATTGTCGATATGGGTCTTTGATGTTGCTTTCGATATGATGCTTGATTTGATGCTTTGTTGTTTCAAGTTGATTTTGTTTTGATTGGATATATCGGATAGATGTGGGAACTAATGATGGATATTTGTTGTTTTGTAGGCATAGCTTGGTGTATTTCAGTTGCGAGAGCAATTTTCGGAGACCATGGTCATTGATTCCTTGCTTATCACAGGTTGATAGAGATGTGATTGAGAGATGCGGTTTATCATCTTTACTAGACATGCCTCGGTATATTATTAATTGGGGTTTGTTGACAGCTTTGGCAGAGAGGTGGCACAATGACATGAACACCTTCCACTTGGCTACGAGTGAGATAACAGTCACACCAAAGGACTATTATCACATTCTATGGATTCCTATAGTGGGGGCCTTGTTGCCATATGAGAAGAATGAGGAGGGTGGGATAGAGGCTCTCTATTGCATCTTCCAGGAAGATAAGATCTGTGGATATGAGATCCCTTAGCAGGAGTTCATGGATCTTGATTATGCTAAGTTTCCCTCAGTACTAGCAAGTTTTATTGGTGGATTTTTGTGTCCCGGTCGTAGGTCAAAGGGACTAGTTGTGGGATGGGGATTAGTTTTAGAGGATATGGTGACACAGGGGAATAGGCTCCCATGGGGGTCCTGTATGTTAGCCCAACTTTGTTGGCATTATGTTGTCATTGATGTCAACTGGTATGGGATGACCATCAGTAGTAGAGATATATGTGCAACACTACTATGAAGATGTACAAGATCAGATATCTTGCATATCACCTTGTGTTGCAGAACACTAGTAATGGTAAGGAAGATGACCTCAAGAGTCACCAGTGCAAAAAGTTAGTGTCTGGCTTGTGTGATGAGATAGAAAGGTGTTAAAGTGGTTGTTTGTGATGAAGAGGCATAATATTACCTGAATCACATCACGACTAGAAGATAAGAATGAACCAATATGCTATAAGGTTGCAGAATAGCAGGACTCCTACCAGATGAAGATTCAGTCAACATGGGAAGTAATGACTGACAATGAATGTGCTCACATCAGTTCACATGTGCCTGTTTGAAGAGATGCTACTCAATAGGGAATTCACATGAGCATATGGTAGAAAGAAAATGGTGTTACTCCACCAAGCAAGTGCAACTTATCTCCTATTATGCATTAAGTGTGTTATAGTTTGGAGACATAAGAGTAAAGAGGTAAAGGCAAGCACTTGAAGGATCACACCAGATCTATTAGTGAATTGAAGGAATTCCCTAAGTGCTTGAGATCAAAGTTATGAACTAAACCGTAAAGAGAAGCCATGATTGAGATGCCAGTACAAAGGAAGTGTGAAGTATTTGTCACCTTGACAAACCGATAGAGGAAGGAACAACATTGATCAGGAGGAAAGGCTGAGTAGATGTAAACATAGGAATCTGACCTCACTGAAAGAAAATAGGAGTCTTGTGAAGGTTGATGACATGGTGTCATCAAGAGTGGTAACCGGTATATGAGTCCACCGGTTATATAAGCAAGGTGTAGTTGTAGAAGATTTCCCATTTGTGGGAATGAGCATACTTTGGATTTACCAGTCTGGAGAGGGGTTTGAGAGTTCCATCAATAGTTCAAGATGAGAGCAAATATGATAAGGTAACCGGTAGAATGGTTGAGACTGGAAGGGTTAGCAAACCGACAGAAGTAAGGAACCGGTAGGGTGGTTGGTCAGTGGGATCCCACTTGGATTGACTTGAAGTGCCAAGCTGGAAAATAGTCGATATGGATGCCACAAGGAGTCAATGTGGCAAACCTACATTTGGATAAAGATGGAATGTACATTGACAGGGTTGTTGTAGGATTGGTCAGCTTTAATGAAAGGTCACACAAATCACAGAACTTGCGGTAGAGCAATTGCAGGGGTTTGAGGCTCGAGGTCTAGAAGACAACTACGAGTCATCCTAGAGTGATTGAGAATATCGAGGTGATAGAGAAAACAACACAATTAATCTTTCATGATTGACCAAGGGATCAAGGGTAAAAAGCAAGTCGCCAGAGATGGAGATGCAAATATGGCTGAGTTGTGCATTCAAATTTCAAAATAGATCAGATCGTGCAAGATTTGATTGGATTTGGTTTACCTCGAGGATGGTGAGGAAACCCTAACCGCCTAGATTTTGAATTGATTTTTGGAGGGAAAATCGGTCTATAAGTATATGGTAGAAGAGAAAGAATGAAGTGGCTAAAATATTGACAATCAGGGGATTGAGAAGTTGAAGGTCTCTGCAGGAAAGAAGAAATTAGCCCAATGCTCAACGAGCATCTATGAGAAGAGTGAGAGAAAGGGAGAGTCTAGTTGAAGCTTGCAACCAATTGGAGTGAAGAGCCAGTAGTGTTTATACCAGTCAAGGAGAAGAGAATGAGACTATAGAGAAGGTAAATAGAGAACCGGCAGAGAGTAGAGTAGGTGAAGACTAGAAAGAAGAGTGAGTTGGTGTAGCAGAGAGGATATCTCACCGACAGAGAAAAATATTTGAAATGGTTGCAAGATTCACTTGTAACATGATAACCACTTATGTATTTGACTATTCCTTCATGAACATTGAGTTGTAGCTCGATGCAGGGGTTGTAGCTCCTTGGGTTGGTGCCCTAAAGTCAAGGGTTGGTACTCCTTTGGTTTGTAGCCCATAAATCAGGTAGTGGTTGGTGCTCCTTGGGTTGGTACCCTAAACTTTGTAACTTTGATTTACTATGAGGTTGGATTGGAGCAACAGATTCCAGCAACATTGCTCAGTGAGGGTTTTCCCATCTTAGGTTTTCCTTGTATATGCTGGTGTTATGAGATGTCTTCTTGTGTGTGTATGTATTTGAGTTAGTCTCATCACTAACTGGTAAGTCTGCATTGTGTTTGATTCATAAAATGGTATGCTCACAAAGAAGAGCTAAAGGGAAAAGTTTATAGAACCACTGATTCACCCCCTCCCCCTTTCAATGGTGCATTGTGTCTAACAACCTTTATCGAGAGATTCACCAGGTGGTGTATCTAGGATACAATAGTTTATCCATGGGGGTGAAATTACTATAGGTGTGGGCCTAGGTGCACATTCCTATGTCGAGACCACTTGTAGATAGGGATAGGCCAGTTGTTCGAGAATATTCTTATTGGTATATAGGTATAGTTGTCCAATGCAAGCTTGGCAAACTAGAGCACTAGCAGAGAGCATTGGATGATATTGATATGGCCATTTGGAGACTGTATATGGATTGTGAGGTATGGACTGAGGATGGGCTAGAGATGCCCCATGTGTATATGTCAAGATATTTGATCGGGCAGATGACCTTTATTATTGAGCAATTTTTGCACAACCATGTTCAGTGACAGTATGGGATACTATAGGGGATGCCAAAGGGAGCATGTTTATATGCTCACCAGAGATAGGATGTTCCAAACTGGGGACCCACTATGGAGAATGTAGCGATGGTAGAGGAGTTTATGACATTGGTAGGCCAAATCTGGGATTATGGAGCTGGGGTTGTTGATGTTGGGATGACAAAGGAGTTTGCAGTGTACTTCATGGCACATGTAGTGGCATGAATATCAGATCCAGTAGAGATGCTACCTTCCTTTGACGATGATGAGGATGAGCAGCTAGAGAGACAAGGGGGAGTGAGATAGAGAGATGAGGAGGGAGAGGAGGTAGGAGATGGAGGTGGAGATGAGGGAGGTGGTGGAGGAGGAGGTGGTGGAGGTTCAAGAGGAGGAGATAGAGGGAGAGATAGAGGATGAGGGGGATATGGTGGGAGAGATAGAAGAGGAGATAGAGGAGGAGATAGTGGAGGAGATAGAGGAAGAGGGGGAGATGGTGGTAGAGATAGAGGAGATGGTGGGATAGGAGGAGGGCTCATTCTTGGTGTTGGTGGGGTTGGTAGGGTATGTGCAGTGCTAGTAGTGATGGGTGGTATAGAGGATGTTAGGTGACCCGCTCAGAGGAGGATATCTAATGTTCTACCTCTACCAGTGCCTCAAAAAAGGATAGGTATGGGTGGGACCATGGCATAGGTACCTGTTCAGATTAGGGTACCCATCCATCAATAGGATTCACATATTAGAGCCCTACTAGTCACAGTGCAGGAGTTACAGGCACAGGTGCTAGCATAGCAGCTCTAGATTAAACAGATTATCATAGAGCGAGATACAAAGAGAGAGAATTGGGATCAAGAAGAGGATCTTGTTGAGATATTGGAGAGAGCAATAGGTGGTGCCCTAATACAAGACATGCTGAGGGAGATATAGTATACAGCCAAGGAGGCTGAGTAATACAAGCGTCTATATGAGGAGGTGATCCCTAGAGATCATATAGCTCCTAGCTATGCAGCTAGTCGATCTACTCATAGTCATATGGGGACAAAGATTAGAGGTGTTACGAGTCCAGCCTGACATGATCCACCTGATGGAGATCCAGGGGCTAGGACATCTGCTGCGAGACTGTCAGCCTCAGGAGATAGTCAAACCTGAGAGACTTATCTCTATTGTATTTTGCTCATTTTTGTTGTATTTTGATAGACACGATATCCCTTGTACATTACGATCATTTTTTGAGATACACACACACACACACATATATATATGGCACCAATGTTCACTGATCCACATGTGTTATTGATGATGAGTGATTATATGCATTGATATGATGATTCTATGATGATGATGTGATGCTTAGATAATGATGCTCTTGTTTTTTATGATGATGCATGATTCATGTTGAGATGAGAATGTGATGATGTATTTGCATTGATTACTTTGATTTATGAGATGTATCTTGAAAATGAGATGTATGATAATGATGTGAGATGTATCTTGAAAATGAGATGTAATGATAATGCAATATTTAAAATGATATACAACTAAATGATATGTAAATAAATGCAAGATTAAAATGATATGCAATTAATGATATGTAACTAAATGCAAGATTAAAATTATATGCAACTAATGATCATTTTTATTTTGTCATTGTCATTCTGATTTAGTCACTTGTTTGTGTTCTGTTTTTGTTTGTCATCATTGAGCTTTTGATATGTTGAAATTTTATACAATCATAATGGTTTAATTGAACCATAATGACCTGAGTGAAACTTACATGGATTTTGATATTGCAAGATGACACAAGTGTCGAGGTATAATTGAACCAAGATGACCTGAGTGTTGCTTGCGTAAAATAGACAAGAGTTAACCATTTGTATACACAAACTAGAATAATGTCTTCAATGATATGTTTCCAATCATGTCCTGAGACAATATTTGCACCATATGAATGATCGCCTCATAGACAGAAAACCAAAAAAAAATATCAGATTCCCTTGTTGCTTTCTCTAGCCTAATGCATCCACGAGAAATTTAGGAGATTTAAAGTGCAAAAAATGTTAAGATATAAAATAGTTAAAACTTTATGCCAGATGTAAACAATTTATACTTCATAAAATCATCCATCATGTGTGTGTTAAAGTTGTAGTTGGATAATGGTCTTGATTTCGAGCCTAATGAGAAGTTATTGACATTTGTTTCCTTAGCATGTTGTGATCCTTGTTGTTTGTTGTTGGAATGGTTAGAGCGAGAGGGATGCTTCCCCTAGCCACAAATATCTATCGATGTGAATACATACGGTGATCACCAAGCCATGGTGGATATGAGGTGGAGAAATGTTTCTCAGATAATCAAGGACAGTGACTATGCTAAGTATATCTAGGATAAGGTTATGTGCATAAGTGTTTGGGAAATGGACATTAGCTGAGATTTGGATGGATGTAAAATATGTGAGTACTGATAGATAGAGGAGCCAGTCACTTGCAATAGCGCCTATTGCCAAGTTTTCACTACTTGGTTTTATCACACTTTTTTTTTAGTGCATCAGACGACTCAAGTGTAGAATTTCTTCAGATGGATGTTGTTGGTTGGTTCATCGAGCACATCTCCTTCTGAGGTTCTTAACTGCTAGGTGCTTGATCTATAGGCTCATATGATCACAAAAGGACCCCTCTTTTCTCGATCCTGTTGATTTATGGGATTTTATTTGAGTACAAGATCACCGACTTTGAAATCCCTAGGGATGACTATGTGGTTGTAGCTTCTTCACATTCACTGCTGGTATGCTTTGAGATGATCATAGGCATGTTGTCATTTTTCATCTAGAAGCTCTAGTTCATGCAATCGATTTACCTGATATTCCTCATCTAGTATGAGGCCTTTCAAATATACTCTGAGTGACGGAATTTCTACCTCAAGAGGTAGAATTTCTTCTAATACATACTCTAATGAATATGGCATAGCCCTTGTAGGTGTCTGAATACTAGTCCTATATGCTCAAAGTGCCTAATTGAGTTGTACATGCCAATCTTGTTACTACTTATCAAATTGCCATTAGTTTTTATATTCAAAGTCATACTATACATTCTAGTCAGTTAGCACCACCGAATCATGTAGTCGGTATACACAGAGAAGTTGGTATGGACAGTCTAGTCGGTTACAGAGGAAAAGTGGTTACAAAGGAAAAGCATTCACAGAACGCAGTATACATCGAGCTGTCTGCCGAGTATCTTTATGTCTACCGAGCAGTGAAGATGACACACTGAGTTGATATACACCGAGTTATACATGTTACCAGATACATTGAACCTAGACATACATATGAAAATGTGTTACAAGATCGAGGCACATCTAACTGTTATCACATTGGAAATTGCACTAGAAGATTGTGTATGATTTTGAGGGTATCTAACCAATGAAATAATTTGCATGGTTATTCATTCAATAAATCATGTTTGTAAGATCGAAGCAATGAATTAGATCACTGTCATAAGAGATCTATTTATATAGCACGAGTTAAGTATATAAATATGTTTAAGAGAAGACTGTTACAGAGACACAGAGGTCACTGAGAAGGTTTTTAGAGAAAAGTCAAAGAACAGAGTAAACAAAAGGGTTTACCAAGTTACTATATGGGTTACCGAGGTATGCTATAAGCAAGGTAATCTTATTCTGAGCACATAGAATCTGCTATAACATTTCAGATGTAAAGTTGCAGATATTTGTAATGATTTTATTGTAATATTGTGAAGCTGTAAGAGATACCTTTAATAGGGTAAAAGACTCTAATCAAGTCTATAAATTGTAAAGCCTCTAACCAGGTGTAGCATTTAGATTAAGTGTTGTGAAATCCTTTAACAAGGTAGATCTAATAGATCTTGTTACTCCTAACAGGGTAAGCTATCAGAAATAGCTAAAATGTAGCTCTAACCGAGCATCTTTATTATTGCAATAGTGAAGTTGTGGGTGTCATCCCCACCGTAGTTTTTCTCTCTAACCAAGAGTTTCTGCATAACCAAAATATATGTGTTATGGAGTGAATCATGTGTGATTGGTATCTATTTGTTTTAGCTTTATTTTATGTTACTACACTATTCGGTTTATGCATAACAGTAAAGTTATTATTTGAGAAAAATTTTGGAGTACTGATTCACCCCTCCCCTCTTAGTACATTAGCTTTCCATATTGGGCCTAACAAATCCTTACCCACATTTTTTAGTATTTTCTTGAGGATTTACAAGATTGTTTTATTTGATGCCTCTGCTTGACCATTCCCCTGTGGGTAGTAAGGTGTAGAGTAGCCATGTCAGATTTTGAATCTTTCACATAGCTCTCATATTTCTTGATTTTTGAAAGGACGCCCATTGTCTATGATGATGGAACATGGAATGTCATATCTGTAAATTTAGATAATTGAGAATAATTGAGGCAATTTGTTTTCCAGTTACTCTGGTGATCGAGACAGCTTCAATCCACTTTGTGAAATACTCTATTGCAGTGATAATGAACTTGTTACCATTTGAAGAGGAAGGATGGATTTTCCCTACTAAATCAAGTCCCCAATAACAGAAAGGCCAAGATGTTGTAAACGAATGCAGCTCTTGTGTTGGTGCATGGATAAGATTGCCATGAATTTAGCACTTGGGACATTTCTTTGCAAATTGATAAGAGTCTTTCTCCATTTTTGGCCAGTAATATCCCATTCTAATAAGTTTCTTGGTGAGAGTAGGACCACTTGAATGCATGCCAAAGATACCCTTGTGAAGCTCGTGTAAGGCAAAGTCAAATTCATTACGATCAAGGAAATGAAGAAGAGTACCATCTAGACCTCAACAGTAAAGTGTGTTAGCAGTTAAGGTGTAACGGGCGGCTTGCTAGATAAAACTGCATTTTTGGTTACAAGATAGGGTGCATGGTAGGGTATTGTATTTAAGATATTCATATATTGTCCCGTATAGAGGGGAGTCTGAACTAGTTAAGGAATACATGACTTGGGATGCAAAATTGTCAAAGGCTGGGGAAAACAGTTGCTCTACCAGGAACTCATAATGAGTCCATTTCTCTCAAATTTGCAGCAGTGAAGTGATAGTGGCCATTGCATCGGCCACTCTATTGTCCAACCTTGGTATTTGTTTGAAGGTGATGTGTACAAAGAGTACTACTTGAAATCATCCACCATTCTCTTATAGGGCATTAGTTTATCATCCTTTGTCTGATAGTCATCATTGATTTGATTGATGACCAATTGAGAATCCCCATAAACTCTCAATTCTGTACACAACCATTTTGATTCCTATGATGAGGGCTTCACATTTAGCGATGTTGTTGGTGCATGGAAACATTAGTCTATAAGATCATGGAATTGTGTGCCCTTCTGAAGTGACGAACAAGATGCCAACACCTGATCAATGTTGGGTATAGGAACTGTCAAAGTATAGGGTCCATTGCTTGGGTGTAATAGTAAGGACATCCCTGTTTGGAAAATTCCACCTATATTGGTTGTTTTTCTGGTAGTGGTGCTTCAGTGAATTGATCTGCAATTATCTATCCTTTGGTAGCTTGATGCTCTGTGTACTGGATATCAAACTCACTAAGAATCGTGACCCATTTAGCCAATCATCCTGTAAGAGTTGCTTTGCTAAGTAAATACTTGAGAGGACCAATTTTTGCTACTAGCTTGATTGTGTGAGCTAGCATGTAGTGGCAGAACTTTTGAGAGGCGAACACCACAACTAAAAAAGCCTTCTCAATGAATGTGTAATTTAGCTCATATCCATTTAATGTTCTGCTGATGTAATATATAGCTCGTTCCTTTCCTTATTGATCTTCTTTTGCTAGTAGTGCCCCTAATGATACTTCCATTGTTGAGATGTAGAGAATGAGCAACTTCCCTGCTATTGGTGGTACCAGAACTTGTGGATTCATTAGATATTGCTTGAGCTGGTAGAATGATTCTGCACACTTGGCTTCCCATCTGAAAGGTATGTTCTAATGTAGCAGATGATTAAATGGTAGGATTTTATCTACCAGTTGGGCTATGAATCACCGAATAGACTACAACCATCCTTGTAGAGATCTAAGTTGGCTAATGTTCCTGGGAGGTGGCATCTCCATGATGGCCTATACCTTCGCTACATCTACTTAAATGCCTTTTGCAAACACAATGTAGCCTAATAATTTTCCTGATGTGACTCCTAAGACACACTTCTTAGGGTTGAGTCTGACCTTGAACTATTCCAATCTTTGAAAGATTTTATTTAATACGCCCAGATGTTCTACCTGGGTGTATGATTTAGATAGTAAATCATCCACATAGTCCTCCATGAAGGTATGCATCATATCATGGAAGATTGTCATCATGACCCTTTGATAAGTTTCCCCAGCATTCTTTAAGCCAAAGGAATGATGTTCCAACAATATGTTCCCCATGGATAGGTGAATGTAGTTTTATCTTGATCCTCTGGGGAAATTTTGATTTGATTATAGCCAGAGAAACCGTTCAATAATGATAACATTGCATGGCCTACTATTAGATCTATAATTATGTCGATGCTGGGCAAAGGAAAGTCATCCTTTGGATAGGTTTTGTTGACATCTTTAAAATCTATGCATATTCTGATGCTTTCATCAGGTTTTGAAACTAGTACAATGTTTGAAATTAATTCAGCATAGTCAATAGGTCGAATGATTTGATGTCTAATAACTTCTTTAGTTTAGCTTTGATCAACAATGCCACATGCGGGTTCATCTTCCTTAACTTATGTTTGACCGACTTAGCTCCTAGAGTGGTGGATAAATGATGCATGATCAGGTTTCGATCTATTCCAGGCATATTTGCATAGGACCAAGCAAAATTGATTTCCTTTTCTTTAGAGAATTTGATAAAGTCAGGTTGTTCTTCTTCTGTCAGTGATTCTCCTAGGTGTATGGCTTTGACTATTGTTTCTGTACCGATGTTTACTGATTGAGTGGGCTTGATTAATATGGGTGACCGCTCTTGGTAGTGTTCAGGAAGAGTGTCAAGTCTCCCATCTTTAGGTGCCTCAAAAAGGTTTTCACCCGCAGATTCATCCTTTATTTTTACTTTTTTATGATCTAATACTATCATTGATTGGTTTTCAGTATTAGATCCTTTGTTTCTTTCATTTTTGCAACTGAGGGACTTGGCACTCCCCTGATTGTAGATATCGTTATTTTGTTCACTGGTAGAGCATGTTTTTGGATTGGTTGTACATAGATAATGGACAGTGGATTCATACTCTAGGAAAATGGGTATATCATGGTGTTCAGGTTCTTCCCAGTCTACCAAATCAGGAAATATGAGTGGTAGAGAGTCATTTGGTGGGTCGATATCAGCTGCGGTAAGTGTCATGATAGAGGTATTGTTATAGTTGTTTGGGATGTTGGTTAGGTCAATGATATTGTCAAGGTCTTTGATGGTATCATCTTTGATGTAGACTTGTTCGTATTGTTGTTGCTCATTCTCTTTAGCTTGGTAGATATGTCGTGGTCTGAATTTAAGTGATCGAGACTTTGTGTCTTGTCCCTCCTAAGAAAGGAGTGTAGGTGAATGGATAATACCTACCTCGACATCCTCAGTAATATCTGAACAATTACCCCATTCATAGTCATTAGAATCAGTTTTAGAAGTATTGTCCCAGAGTCTCTCACTGCTACTAATAGGTATGTTGTAGGGTGAGAAAAGATCTCTGATAATTGATACTAGTCTTGTAGGTTTTTCTGATTCAAAATCAAAGCCAACTTGTACCCTTTGCATTTGTTCATACATTGTTTCTCCTTGGGGAGTAGTGATTTCTTAGGGTGGTTACTCTACCTTGTTTTGAATAGGTTCTTGCACATGATGCACTTTCTTATAAGATGCTTCTTCCCTTTGAATGGCCCATTCCTCTTGCCATTTCTCTTTTTCTTTGTGTTCTCCCTCTTTCCTTGTTATTTCAATTGCTTGGTGTAGCACTTCCTACCATGAGTTGTGATTGTATTTATTCATTTCTTTCCACTAAGGTTTTTGATACTTATTTTGTTTTTTCCAAGGTGGTATGTTGTGTCCATATCCTAGTCTTGTTTTGTCTCGTGAAAATTGTGAAGGAGGTTCTAGTGGTTTTGTAATTCCTTCTTGACTCTTGCCTATAGGTCCTTTTCCGTTGTATCCCATCCATTGCATGATTCAAAATCCTTTTCCATATTGTTGTGTTGGTAGGCCACCTCTAGAGTAGCAACTCTAACCTCTTCCTCATCCTTATATATCTAGCTAAGGATGTCTTTCTCTTTTGATTCATTTTCTAGTGTGACCAATTGGATAAATTTTCCATCAAACTTGGTGATGGGTTGGGTTACTTGATGTGTCTATGCAGAAGGTTGTCCATGAAATTTTAGTGATGTTGGCATTTTTGATAGACACATGGGTTCGAAAGAGTATTCTCCCATGCCTTGATCATTTATTTTCATCTTTTATTTGAAGTGTATGGATAAAGACTTGAATTTTTCTTGATGATGATTGAATGCTGAGGAAGCTAGAGCCTACTTTTTGTGTGGAACCAGGCTGTCTTGAGCTTCCCCCATAAAATTGCAATGCTGAAAAGGGTTATTATCAGTAGATATACAAATTTCCTATCCATCATATGGGAATTTGATACACTGATGATATGTTGAAGGCATTTCTTGCATTTCATGTATCCAAGGATGACCCAATAGAATATTGTATGATAAGTCTATGTCCAAGACTTGGCACATAGTGTCCTTTTGTATTGGTCCTACCTGAATAGGTAGTATTATTGTTCCTTTGGATGACCTTTCTTCATCATCATAGGCCTTGATGGTGATCTTTTTGTTTGGATCAATAGACTGTTCAAAGAAGCCTAATGCACAGATAAGCTTTAAAGTACAGATATTGAGACCATCTCCTCCATCTATTAACACTCTTTTAACTCGATGTTTATAGACTAAGAATTCGATATGGAGTGGAGTGTTATGAAGATGATTCAAGGAGACATCATCATGTTCAGAAAAGGTGAGTTTATGAGGCCCTGTCATATGAGCCACCATGGCTTGGAATCTATCAATGTCCAGATCTTTAGGAACGATTGTTTCAACTAGTGCTTGCTCTAAGAAATCCTTGTTTTTGGGTGAGAGTTTGAGTAACTTGAGTATGGATATTTGAGCAAGAGTTCTCCCTAGGTGATCAACCAAATTATATTGATTCTTGGGGATAGTGGAGGATGTTGATGTATGCCCTTTCAAGAGGTATTTTTGAGCTCTAGTTGTCACATCGATTGACACATGATCTTGTTTGTCCTTGATTTTTATGACATTTATTTGGTTATCATTTGTCGATATGTGATTGATGGTGTTATTGTATAGGTGATTTATACGAGCTCCTTTGGTATCATTTGATGATGAAGCTCCTCCCTTGTTCTAATTTGGAAGAGGATTTTTAAAGGCATCATGGTCACTATTTGTTTTGAGACCATCAATTGTTAAATCACCTCTATTGATCACATCCTGAATGATATGCTTAAGCCTCATGCAATAATCTGTGTGATGTCCTTTGTTTCGATGAAAATCACAGAAATGAGTCATTCCACCAAGGTGGTTTGACTTGGGGTTCAAAGTTGTTAATGATTGGCAATGTGATAATTTTGTTTGCTAGGAGTTCTTGAAAAACTAATTCTAATGTTTTCCCTAATGGTGTGTAGATACGTGTATTCGGGAAAGTGTTGGTGTTACCTCTTTGGTTTGTATTATTCCCTCGGTTAGCGTTGTTGCCTTGGTTATTGTTTTTGCCTTGGGTATTGTTGTTGGTGTTTGACATTGAAGGTCCTTGATTCATATTTTGTGAATAAGTGTTAGTGCCTTGATTAACACTTTTTTGATTTTTGTTAGATGGTGGGTTACCTGATCAAGCCAAAACTAGTTGTTTGGACTTCACATCATTAGAATCAATTACCCTATCATTAACAACGTTTTTGTTTCTTGTCCAAAATCTGGATTTTTCTAAAGTGTTATTGTTGTTTTTATTGTTAAAGGGGTGAGTGTTTAATGAGTTAGTTCCTTCCTTAAAGAACTTCAATTTTCCTCTCTAGATGCAAGCTTCCTCTACTTGGATTCTGTTTTCTATCAACTTGGCAAAAGATGGTATGCATTGTAGCTTGAGTTGATAACTCATCTCACTATTTAGATTATCAATAAAGATCTTCATCTTTTCTTTTTCAAGCATGTCTCGAGGATATCTTGAAACCATGTGTCTCCAATGCTGAAGCAACACCATGAATGTTTCATTGTTCTTTTGTTTGGTGTTACACACATCCAACATGATGATTGCATGTTGAATACTATAGGAGTATTATGTGATAGATTTGTTTATTAACTCATCAAATGATCTGATTGGAGGCATGAGTTTAGATAACTGTTGGTGTAAATAAATATTCAGTATGGATATTATTACACTTTACTTTAGTTAACTTAGGATAATGCATCTCTTTGTAGTTTGGATTTGAGACACTTAGGGAAGAGTGCACATAGGGATAGAACTTGTACGAGAAATTTCACCTTTTGTGGTCTTGTTTTGTTGTTACACTCCACATTCGGTGGGTCATCCACCTCTTGTGGAATATTATATTATTTCTCCTACCTACCCCTAGTATTTCTTACCTACCCTTGTTTCTCATTGAGCCACATGTTATGATTGTGTGCTCATACATCCATATGGCCTTGCCTATATAAGCAGGCCTATATTCATTATATTGGCAATCCAGTTGATCATTTGCTTAATGATGAGAATACAGTTTGTTCCTGTCCTTCTATTGTCTCCTTTTTTATGCTTTTCATTGTGCCCTTGATCTTGGCAAAATCTCACATGGTATCAGAGCCATTGGGGCTTCATTGATTGGTTTTTGGAGACATCGTGGAAGGCTTCTATTTTTGGATCTAAGGGACTATATTTTTTGGAGGCATATTAGAGTGTTTTTTACCTCACCATTGCGTTTGGGAGGCCATTTCCATAAAAAATCAAGTATAAATTTGACCTATTTTGGTGAAAATCGATTTTTGGGTGTGGAGGAAATTTTCTGCCCAATTCGAGCGGTACGGTACGAAATTTTCGAATTCTTTTTAAAAAAAAAAAATTATTTTTTTTGGAAAATTATTTTCGAGTTTGAAAAGATTTTTTTTGAAAAAAAAATAAATAAAAATTTGGAAATTGTTTTTGGGGTCCGTACCTTCTGCCCAGTCAGTAGTGCACAGTCAGTGCCCAGTCAGTAGGGCCTAGTCAGCATCTAGTTAGTGCCTAGTTAGCATTTTCTTTGGAAATTTTTAGACCCCTCTCCATTGAGCAGTTTAGATTTTTGGGTCAACTTTGGAGGCCCATAACTTGCTCAATTTTGCTCCCTTTTGGGTACAATTTTTTTTTATTTAGGCTTAATTTTTTGTGCTCTTCGCAGTGGTGTCATTATTTTCTGGTTTTGGTGCACAAGTTTTTTGGAATTTTTAGATTCTCTCAGCTGTACCTATCCAATCCTTAATTATGCAACTTCAAAGGCCTCGTTTGAGCTCATAAGACCTCCTATTCAGGTGCTGCTTTTTTTGAAAGTGCATGTTTTTTCATCTACTTTCATAATCTATGATTAGATTTCAGACATTTTAAGTGGAAATCGTACTTTCAGTTATTGGTCTTATTTGGCCTATTTGGTACTTGTAAATTGCTTGGATCTTAGTTTAGATCTCTTGCACTATTAGTTTGAGTCTCTTTTGGCCTTATTGAGGCAATTGTAAAATTGAAATCAGAAGTCCACTTTGTCATTTTTTGCAAGTTTCCCATTGTATACGCACTAAGCATAAAGTGCCAAATCATCACTTTTTTCTGGGGGGGTTCTTTGATTGAGTGAATTTGGGGGGGTGTCTTGTGTGATTGTGCCTCTCTTTCCTTGTTCTCTTTCATTTTTGTTGCAATGAGTTCTCATAAATTTCCACCTTTAACTCCACATAATTATACATCATGGAAAATTAAAATATGGAGCAAATTAATGGAAAAAGGTCTCATGCATTACATAGATGGAACAATAGCAACACCACCTAATCCTAAGGATGATCCTAATGCTCAATTAGAATGGCTCACTAGGAATTGCATGGCTCTTTGAACTTTGCGCAAGTATGTATCAAATGACCTCATCTTTCATATTGAGAAGTGTACTACAATCAAAGATGCTTGGGATATGTTTTAGAAATTGTATGGTCAAGTTGATGAAATCAGAGGCTATAAGATTGACAATGAGCTCACTAACTTGGATCCCAAGAGTTTTGATACAATCCAAGATTATGTCACCAAAGAAAATGAGCTAAGAGAAAAGCTTAAGGATTGTGGAATTGACAAAAAGGATGCTCAGTTGATATTCAACTTGTTGGACAAGCTTGCACCAGAATATGCAACATTTGTGTCTAGCTTCCAAACTCATCGTTTGACAGTGGGGAGTTCCTATGTTATGCGTTCATTTGATGCTTTCATAGAAATGTTGATATTGGAACAATCTAAGTTGTTGAACATGGGGATTCTCAAGTCTTCAAAGTCCCAGGCTTTGGTGGCTAATCAAGGGAATCAAGGAAGTCAAAGCAAAGATTCCAACAAGAAGAAGAAGCAATCTAAGTCAAAGCCACAACAGGGAAAAGGACAATCATCCTCTCCATCACAAGGTGATTTTTCATCCTCTTCCAAGAAGGGAACACCACCTAAGAAGGATAAACCAACTTGTGCATATTGCAAGAAGTATGGTCATGATGAGCATCGATGCCACACAAAGCAAGTTGGTGAGTTAACTAATCTTCTTAAGAAAAACAACATCAACTTGCCATCTTCTTACACAAAGAAGGATTCATCTCCTTCCTTTTCCTCACATTCTAAGGGAAAAGGGCAAGCATTTGTGGCTACAATAGGTTCTTCACAACAATGGATACTTGACTCAGGTGCCTCATATCACATGGGTTCCACAAAGGAGCAATTTTCTTCATTGGAGCCATCTACGGTACCTCACATTTACATAGGTAATGATACACATGTCAAAGTTGAAGGGAAAGGTTCAGTTGACATGGATGATGGAACTTTTGAAAATGTTCTCTATGTTCCTAACTTGTCATAATGGGAATGGGAAAAAGGTTGAGTTTACACTAGATTCAATTGTGGTAAAGGAACTTGATGATGATGCCTTGGTAGCAGTGGGACAAGTCAATGACAACTCAAGGCTTTATTCATTCTCCCACTTTGTGCCAAGTTCACCTTCTAGGGCCTTGCTTACTCATTCAAATTCCGAAAGTAAGCTATGGCATGAGCGGTTTGGTCACCTCAACTACCGCTATCTTCAACAGCTCAGCACTAAAGACATGGTCATAGGTCTACCTCAAATTAGTTTTTCAGAGGGTGTATGTTCAGATTGTTCCATGGGTAAGCATCCCAAGGAGAAGTTTGATAAAGGGAAAGCTTTGAGAGATTTGGAAGTTCTTCAACTTGTTCACAGCGATGTAGCAAGTCCATTTATAACACCTTCATTGATGACTACTCCCGCTTCACTTGGGTCTACTTTCTCATTCATAAGAGTGAAGTATTTGACAAGTTTTAGAACTTCAAGACTCATGTGGAGAAGCAATCTGGGAAAGTGGTCAAGATTCTTGGTATAGATAATGAAAGGGAATATGTGAACAAGAGACTTGAGGATTTTTGTACATTTGAGGGAATTGATCTTTAGCATTCTGTAGCATACACTCCACAACAGAACGGAGTTGTAGAATGCAAGAATAGAACTCTCAAAGAAATGGCTAGCTATATGATTCATGCATGATCTCTTGATCCTGCCTTTTGGGAAGAGGCTATAACTTGTTCCTCACAAAGCTTTGCAAGGTATTACTCCTTTCGAGGCTTGGACTGGTAGGAAACTAATTGTGAGACATTTCAAAGTCTTTGGGTGTCCAATGTGGGCTCGCATATTTGTTGGATATCTCGAGGGTGTTAAGGTATATAGATTGATGGATCCTGAGACACATGAGGTGTTCGTTGAGAGGAGTGTTCACTTTGAGGAAAGCTCACCTAGCTTAGCCTCTCTACCTCCTCCACCTTCCTCCATTTGTGGATAGTGATGCTAGTGATTCAGATGATGAGACTCCTTCAACTCTGACTCGCAGGGTTATGCCTCCATAGGGTCCACTTGTAGTTGAGGAGCCTCATTCTCCACCACCCCCTAGACCTTGTTGGGCTCGACAAACACTTGAGTCAGTGGGTTCTCTTGTTGGGGATTCTTCAGATACACGGAGAACTCAATCACAACATCAGGATCTTCCACATGCATTCATTTCTACTACTTCCAATCCATAGACATTTTAGGAAGCATCAGGGGTTCCTGAGTGGGACCAAGCTATGGAGGAAGAGTATAGTTCCTTGATGAGGAACAACACATGGGATTTAGTCCATCTCCCTAAGGGGAGAAAGATGGTTCGATGTAAGTGGATCTATCAAACTAAGTTTGTAGCGGATGGTAGTGTGGATAAGTATAAGGCTCAGCTTGTTGCAAAAGGTTTCTCTCAAGTTCTAGGTGTTGACTATACTAAGACCTTTGCACCTGTAGCCAAGATAAACTCCATTCGCTTGACACTTGCTATTGCTGTAGCTCATTGTTGGGTTGTACATCAGATGGATGTGAAGAGTGATTTTCTTCATGGTGATCTTGATGAGGAGATTTATATAGAGCAGCCATAGGGTTTCATCTAGGATACTTCCTTGGTTTGTAGACTAAGGAAATCTCTCTATGGCCTTAAGCAGGCCCCCAAGGCTTGGTACACCAAGATGGATTCCTTTCTTCTATCAGCAAGGTTCACCAGATCTTATTTCGATTTGAATGTCTACATTTTGCGACATGATGACTCTCACTTGATGCTTGTGCTCTATGTTGATGATTTGATCATTACAAGGAGTACTGCATCCATCATTATTAGGGTCAAATCTGCTTTGCATGACAAATTTTCTATGACTGACTTGGGTCTTTTACACTACTTTCTCAGGATAGAGATTTCATAGTCACCTTCTGGGAGTATACTATCATAGCCCAAGTATGCTTTTGATCTACTTGTACACTTTCATATGGGTGATTGTAAGCCTGCACTGACTCCCTTTCTTTCAGGAGTCAAGCTTGAGGCTCAATGTTCTTCTCCACCAGTTGATGCCACTTTGTATCATCAGCTTGTGGGTAGTGTCATCTACCTGACTCATACATGCCATGATATTTCATTTGCAGTTGGCATGGTTTCCTGCTTCATGTAGGAACCACATGAGCTTCATTAGAAATCTGCCAAATGCATCCTTCATTACATCCAGGGTACACATAACTATGGGATTCACTATGCAGTAGGCAGAGGACTTCGCTTGGTTGGTTACACAGAATCTAATTGGGCTAGTGATCTTGATGATCGTAAGTCTACTTCAAGTTACAATTTTCACCTTGGTTCAGGCCCCATTCGTTGGCAGAGCAAGAAGCAACATGCTATTGCTCTCTCTTCGACTGAGGCTGAGTATCGAGGCACTATTAATGCAATGACTGAGACCATTTGGTTTTAGCATATTCTCAAAGAGTTTGGGTTCACCACTCCATGACTGACAGTTCTACATTGCGACAATCAGAGTGCTATTGCTATCTTGAAGAACCCGGTCCAGCACTAGCGGACCAAACACATCGAGATTAATATGCACTATATCCGAGAGTTGATTTAGGATCAGGTCATTGATTTGTAGTATTATCCTACAACAAAGTAGGTTGGAGACATATTCATCAAACCTTTCACCGAGAGTAAGTTCTAGCAGTTGCGAGCTCTCTTGGGGGTGCGGGATGTGTCATTAGGGGGGGTTAGCTGACTTCTCCTTCCTCTCTTATGGGGGGGACTTTTTCCTCTTTGAGGTTTTGTCCTTCTTCTTTGAGATTCTTTTGTACATTCATCTCTCTTTTGGGGGGGAGTTTTTTCCCACTGGGTTTTCTCCCTTTCTCCATTTGTGAGAGATTGCATTGCATAGTTTTTCTTGCATTTGCATATTGTACATGGGTACCTATCATAGCCTAGTAGCCAGGACCCATCTTGCATTGTTGACTTGTCTTCATTCCCCTAAGTTGCACTTAAGGGAAGGTTTTGGTGTAAATAAAAATTCATTATCGATATTATTACACTTTACTTAAGTTAACTTAGGATAATACATTTCTTTGTATTTTAGATTTGAGACACTTAGGGAAGTGTGCATATAGGGATAGAGCTTGTAGGACAAATTCCACCTTTTGTGGTCTTGTTTTGTTGTTACACTCCACATTTGGTGGGTCATCCACCTCTTGTGGAATATTATATTATTTCTCCTACCCACCCCTAGTATTTCTTACCTACCCTTGTTTCTCATTGAGCTACATGTTATGATTGTGTGCACGTACATCCATATGGCCTTGCCTATATAAGCAGGCCTATATTGATTGTATTGACAATCCAGTTGATCATTTTCTTATTGATGAGAATATAGTTTGTTCTTGTCATTCTATTGTCTCTTTTTTTATGCTTTTCATTGTGCCCTTGATATTAGCAAAATCTCACAATAACCACTCCATTGTTTTCCCTCCCAAACTATGTGGGAATAACCTCATTAAGTAAGTGTCATTGTGAGAAAACTCTAGGCTTAAGGTTCAAAATTACCAAACATGATCACTAGGATCACTTTTACCATCGTACTTGTCATACTTTAGTATATCTAAATTTGGGGGAAAAGGTACCATGTTCAATCTCCTTTCAAAAGGATAAAGACAAATCTCGTCTAGGGAGTACCATACATGGTTCCTTGTTGCATGTCCTGCATTTGCCTCTGCATGTTCCTTTCTATGTAAGAGCGACCATGGGTTCATTTGTACATCAAGGGAGAGATTCCTCCCTTTCATTAAGATTATCCTAATTGTGGGCATGGTTGTATTTAGGGCTGTTATTTTATTTAAGTATGATTTTCGGGTCATGTGTTTCTTCTTCTCTTTGTTGGACTTGATAGGCGTAATTTCTAGAATTTGTTCTAAAAATTATTGCGTCTACATTCCTTAATTTTTTAGTATCAAAATCTTTAGGAAGTCTAACTCCTTTTCTATTCAGCATGAGTATATATTTTTCCTTATCTCCTTCAATAAGTCTTTCCATGAGCCTTTGGAATGATGGGTTTTCTTGACACTCTTGGAGAAGTTCCTCAGTGATCTTTGTATCTCCCATATTAGCATACTCATCAAAAGGGTTGGATAATATACGACCCATACTTGATTCTGGGTGTGATTCTCTTTGTTTGTTTATCTAAGATCGAGTGATAGTGGGCATTTAGTAAATTTCCACCATGATGAATTCTTTGTTTTATATGGGCGTTTTGGGTGGTGTTGGTGGTTCAGTTCGAGCTTCATTATATGTGATACAAAACTGTGGGAATAAAGTGGGATTAATCCTTTCTCCATGATTTAGGCATTGGCTGAATGCTGCTTTCTGAATATAAGCTCTACTTCTCAAGGGTTCTTTGTCAAACTCATTTGTTTTACCTTGGATATACAATCGCATGTGACAGAAGAATGCGCAATGTGATGCAAAGAGTTGGCGATTAATGTAGAGAAAATTATTCCTTTTTGCATACCTAGGTTGTCTGTTCTTCAACTTAGTTTTGTGATGAAGATTTGTTCTTCTCAAAATATGAGGAGTGGTCATACATGAATGATTAATGGTTTCCGTTTGATGTTGGATTTGAATACTTTGTTTTGAATACTCAAGCTTACTTTATCAAGTAGAGGTCTAGATTCACCTCCACGACAAAGTCTGTCAAATGATATGGATAAAAAGTCTCTTGATATGGAAACTTGATTCGATGACTTAAGGATTAAACAAGGTATGTTGTTTGTGATAGAATCCATTAAATGGTGGAACTTTGATCAATGTGATGATATTGCCCGATTTTGTTGGATGAAGTCTTATCTCAAGCTAGTTTAAGATTTGAAATTTTTTGATCTAAGGATGCTTGTTTATGAGGAATTGTTTTCTCTGATAATTTGATTCATATTTTGACTACCGAGTTTCACAAAAGACCAAAAAGGGTACTAAAGATTGTGGATGAATTTTTTTTAAAAGATCTGATTAGCTCTCTATTTTTCTGGGTTTTTGAATATGTGCTAAGACAAAGACTAGATGCACTAATGAATGTTCTATATGTGCCACAAAAAGTTATCTATGTGCTAAGTTGCCTCTTCTACGTGTTGACTCAGATTGTTTGAAATTCACTTGGTTGGATAAGTCAAGTGCTAATATGTCCAGATTACGCGCTACTGTTTGAGCTAAAAGTGCTAATATATGACTCCTATGTGCTAAGCTGATGTGCAAATGCGCTAAAATGGTGCCGAAAGGCGCTACTAAATGTTTTACCAGTAGGATAGTGGTTATGCACTAATGTTTCTATTTAAAGCATTATGTTTTGGTTGAAATGCGCTACAAAATGGTTGATATGAGCTAGGAAGTTTCTCCTATGTGCTAAGCTGGCCCGATTTCTTTACTTCTGCTATTTTTGTTTTGGGTATTTTTAACTTGTGTTTTAGATGGATGATTTTCTATAAAATAAATTGCAAACACAACATGAAAGAGATAATAAATTTTGCCTATGCTAGACAATTAGTGTATGTTCTGTGAGGATGTGTTCAAATCCCTGATGTTTTCACTAGATTAGATAACAAGTAATACAAATTAGGTAGACTCTTTATTAAAGGGTCATTAACAACATCATATCCTAGTAGTCTTGATACTTTGTCAGCTCAAACAACTGTGTCACCCCCTAGAGGGCGCCCATTTTTTTGTGTTTCACCAGAATTTAACTCAAAGTAAATTGCTTCACAATTGAGTAGTTATCCTAGGAGATATATGGTGAGTGACCTTGGGGGTGGATTCTTCCCCACCCTTTCACTATGATGTTGAAAATGTTTGGGTACTGACTCAGCTTAAGGCTTCTAGTGCTAAGACTTTTAATCAGACTTTTGTTTGGTTTCCGGTGGTAAACTCCCTCGGGAGGCTTCCCAACCTTTAGAATAAAGGCTTTATGTTTCTTAAAGATACTGGGGGAGGGCTAATCGCTAAGAAAAATTGTTGAAGGGGACTTTTGTTAGCCTCAACATTTGATTATAGTGGGTTGGAATACTTGGCGATAAAGTCATTTCCCACTTAGGTCGTTCCCCTCTCACCAGACATTAATGACGCTCTAAGAGCAACTCTGGAGGGTAGGCCTGGTAAAGGTTTTAAATGCTTGAAATAAGGAAAGCATAAGAGTGGTTTGGATTTTTGATGACCTAGTTAAGGAGAGAGCATATACCTTCCACTTTCGAGACAAAGCAAATAAGTTCTTTTTATCTCTGAAAGCAATGATTTGCTAACTTATACTTGGATGTTTTACTCCAAAAAGAATGGTGTTATTTTTAACTTTACATAGCAATTATTTGCTAACTAAAAATGGAAATCCTGGTAAACAAAGAAATTGCGATATTGGTCAACAAAAGTAAAGTTGATAAGTGAAAAAATTTCTTTTGCCTTGCACAAAAATAAAGATGAAGTTCTTTTATTTCTTGCAAAAAAAATAAAAAAACAAAATGAATCTTGCTATTCACCAAAGGAAGGTGAAGTTATTTTTACCTTTGCAAATTGAAAAGTAAATTTGTTTTGTTCTTTTTAAACCCAAATTGAAGTGTTTTCCTAACTTGCAAGAATGAAAAATTCACTTTGTTGTTCTTTTTATCCATGCAATAAAGAGAAGATTGAGTTTTGTTTTAAACACCAAAAAGAAAGCATGAAGTTCATTTTATGCATCCCAAAGGAATCATGAGGTTCATTTTAAGCTTTTGCAAAGAAGAAAGGTGAGTTTCTTTTACTAACTTTGAAAGAAAGTAAAGAAAACCAAACTAACTCGTTATGTTCCTACATAAAAACATTAGCACTTTCACATAGTCAGTTAGCAAGAAAAATTAAAATCATGATGGAGGGCTTTACAAGCCTAAATTCTAATCTTGGTTATATTTTTTTTTTCTCTGTCAGAGCTATGTGCTAGCCTGCTACATAGATGCACTATAGAAAAGTGCAGATGTGTTACACTGGCTACCTAATACGCTATGATGTTTTCCAGATGTGCTACATTATTTGTTCCAATGCACAAAATAAAATCATAATGTTATGTGCTATCTTAGAGTCTATATGCGCTAGGGAACGGGTCTAATGCACTAAACAGTGCACCAAAAGTGCTAGAAAAAGGTTCAAACGCGCTAATGAAAGGTTTCAATGTGCTAAAACAATTTTTTCACGTGCCTGCAATCTTTATCCTGTATAAAAAGTGATGCAATTAATGGGGTCGAGCCCCACGGTGGGTGCCACAAATGTGTGTGGGAAATGTGGGTGACAAGAATGTAAAAGTCATATTTCAAAGTTTCCACACACCAGTGGAACTCTTGGTGCAAGTTACAAAAGATATATTGAATAGCTCAACTTCCCAAGGGGATTTCCATTGATCTCTATCTCACAAGATCCCTGAAGTCAATGTCTTTTCTCTCAGATCACTAAGCAAAGTGACTTACAAATGACAACTCCAAGAATGAGTGATATTTTCTTATAAGTATGAATGCATTCCTATAACATGTATAATATTAAAACTAGTATAAATATGATGCTATGATAAAGATTAGTAATCACATCCTAATAATATATACTAGTCTAACATGGATATGCTATGATATTAAAATGCTTCTAAATGTTTAATGTGTTTTAACAAAGAGAAGCTTGATTCTTAGTAAAATGACTATAAGTTAAATGCATGAAACTTGGATGATCTCAAAATGAGAGAATGAGAGCTCTATTTATAGGAAAAATAGGGCAATGGATGGTTAAGATTGGATAATCTTAACAAGGGCCAGAAATTGAAAGTTAATCAATCCATGTTCACAATTCTCACCAATGAAATGGTGACAATTGTCAACAAGAGGTTTCTTGAGAGGAGATGAAAGAAGCATTAAATGATTGAGAAGACATGAAGGTTACCTTAAGAGGTAAGGGTTAAGGTTAGGCTAAGGTTATTCATTGGGTAAAGCTTTTATCCAAGAGATAAACTCTTGTGCAAGGGTTAGAGAAATAACCAGGGTTAAAGGCATGAATGCTTGATGAGACCCTTGAGTTAGATGAGGGTTGAGTTAGAGAGAAAGTCTCTAATCATGCAAGAAGGTTGAGTTTAACCATTAATGGTTATGTAAGAGCCTTTAATGGTTTGGAAGACTTTGAGGGTTTGAGAAGTGACTTCCCTTTTCTTAGGGATGTGACAATATTTAGGAGATGGATTAGGCCAATTTATAAGTGATTAGAAGAATATAGAAGGGGTTTAGGAGATAAGTGTGAGATGTAGGATTTTGCAAGTGGGTGGGGAAAAGGAATTTAATTAAAATAAAATTACTTTATTTCAATCAAATGGATGCAACTTGCATAAATACAAGTGGGGGATTTAAATAAATAAATTAGATTTATTTACTTACAAGGATCAATTTAATTAAATGTAAATTTAATTAAAAGGGGAGAAAGGAGAATTAATTAAATAAAGTGATTTATAAAATTAAAGACTAGAAAAGGCTTAGGGGAAATTAATTAAATAAATTGAGTAATTCATTTAATTAAATAGATGAATGGGGAGAAATTAATTAAATAGAATTTAATCAAATAGAGGAAGGGGGTTAAAATGAATATTAAATATTCATTTAGGAAAGTGGTCATTTTTATACGTCTACAATGATCATATTTGCATTGTCGCATTCATTATCATATTTGTATTAGGTTACATTTATTGTCATATTTGCATATTTACATTTAGATGGCATTTATTATGCCTTATTACATCTCATAATAAAGACATCTTAAAATTATTATCTTCATTAATCATTCATTCATTCTAAGATTACCATTATAATCATATTCATTCATATCATTATGTAAAACATAATTTAGAATATAGAACATATCAAACATAATTTAGAATAAGAATAAGTTCTTTATCATAATCATATGTAGAATCAAGCATCACATAAGGAAACATATAGCACATAGAACACTGCCAAAGCTACACATCTCATATAGATCTCAAAAATAAATAATATGCAAGAATACAATATCATAAAAGGCCCAAAGGCTTAATAAATGTCTAACTAATGTGTGCGCAAATATTGCCTTTATCATGAGCCTGTCTACTTGATCCTGCCCCAAGATGACTCATTGGTGGATGACGTGGTCCCAAGATGCCCCTACTGCTCGTATCTCAAGTCATTGATTTTCTCGGCTTGGTTTAATTTGAGCTCTGTATGCCCAATAACTATGTACTCACTCACCCATAAGAGCAACCATCTCATAATGATAACACTAATAAGTCAACTCATAGGAAGCCTCAAAAAGATGATCGAGCCTCTGACCTTGGAGAAAAATGCTATTGATAAGGATCAATACATAGTTATGCCCTTTGAATGGCATCATCTCTCCATACAATCTATCCCTCTTGGCAATCAGGGCATCCCACCACTATACCCACATCTTCTGCTAATGATGAAATAGAGCTCGATCATACCTCGTACGTTGTTTCTCTATAGCGAAGGCATCCTGTAAGCTCTGCATTTGTGCCCTCATGACCTGCGTATCCTCAACCAGGTTGATGCCCTATCCTTTGGGAACATCCTCCAACTAGGGCATATCATAATCATTAGTGCTCTTTGTGTTGGATGATTCCAATGAATAATCATCATCACTGCTTGCTAACTCACTTTCTCCACTGATATCTACGTTAGTATCTCCACCCTCCTCCTTTGCTCCACTTGCTATAGTAATGATCACCACTACACCACTCCCTCTTCCATCTCCTCATCCACTAATATCTCCACTATCTCCTCAACACCATCTAGGTCACCTACCCATATATGGTGTAAAAGGTATTGTAGGATCTATCAAGGGAATTGGCCAATGGGAGGCTCACCATGAATCATATTGTGGCATAGTACCAAGATCTAGTAATCTAGCACCCGAAGCCCAATAAATAGGTCTTAGAGAATAAAACTACAAAATCTACATGAGCCTCTATATAGGGCCCCCAATCTGATACCTAGTGAGAAAATTGAGAAAAAATATTCTATCACATCTGGGACACCTTGAAGCTCACCAAAATATGTTAGTGCCTGGTCAAGAAGATGAACATATATGATTTGTTGAGTCTGGATGGTCTTGCCAATAATTTATCTCTATTGTCTATAGTATAGGAGATGTTGTGAATCATCTACCTAATTGGAGAAATCTAGGTAAGGTTTCCATTTAAACTATTGTATCACATCTATAGCATATCACCAATATAGGGTATTACCTATAACCCTATGCATGATATCACTTATGTACTTATATGCATAAGGCTCCTCAACCTATAATCAGACATGAACAACTTGATGAAAGATAGCAATATGGTCCCAGGCCTAAAATTGTAGATGCATGTTACAGTAGGTAATGGATTTATACCTCAAATACTCTACTATGTGCATTTGATAATACAACATGGATAATAAGTGTTGGTGTAAATAACTATTCATCATGGATATTATTACACTTTACTTAAGTTTACTTAGGAAATGCATTTCATAGTAGTTTGGGTATGAGACACTTGGGTGTTTGTGCCACATTGGGATAGTGTATGTAGGAGAAATTCCACCGTTTATGGTGTTGATCTTGTTGTTACACTCCACATTCAGTGGGTGATCCACCTCATGTGGACTATTATATTATTTATCCTACTACCCACACCTATTCTCTACCTACCCTTGTTTCTTATTGAGCCACATGTCACGTTTGTGTGCTCACATATCCCTAGCCTTGCCTATATAAGCAAGCTCATCTACATTGTATGTAATTTTTTTGATATTGATCATTTTTTATTGATGAGAATACAGTTTATTCTTGTCCTATATTGTGTCTCTATTTTGTACATTTCATTGAGCTCTTGATCTTGGCAAAATCTCACAATAAGCATGGATCCCAAGCATAAAATTGTTTCTCAGTAATCATACCTACTAAAACCCTACCCCATCTTATTAATAATCCTTGACATAATCTATCTAGCATTAGAGGTACTTCTATGATTCTACACAATGCTATAGTGAGATCATCATAATCCTCATTGAGGTGGTCACATCCAATCTTTTACTGCCCATCCATCCTTAGATCCTTCTCTCCACACTCAAATAACTCTCAAAGAGTCCAACACATATTGTGTGATTCTACACAACTCTCTCCACATGGATGGGAATGTGTAAAACCCTCCATATGTGCTCTAAGGTGACAAATGCCTCCTCGGTCAACAAATCAAAACTACATGTCTGTGGAAGCCACCTCTCAACCCAAGCAGTGATAAGACCCATGTTGGTCATAATCTCAAGGAGATGAAAAACATGATATAAACTAATGTGACAAATCAGAGCAATGTCCTTGGGAATCAATCAAATCTACAATGCAAGGCCACTAGGCCTATTCTGCCAAGTTCGAAGAAGATCAAGAATTGCCTACATGACAAAAAAATCATATTGTTAATTAAAATGACCATTTATGACATTAATTTGGAGCTCAGTGATAAAACTTTGCAGGATAACAACGCATGAGAAATAGTTAAAATAGATACAATTTATGTGAAATAATAAACACTCATGCAAACAAATTAATAGTCATGTGACAATGTTATCATGTATGCGAAAATGCACAATCGAATGTGAAACACTTAAATTGTATGTGATATACATAACGTATGTGACATCGAAAATAAAAATGTGAAAATGTTACAACGAATGATTTTTTTATGAAATACGCATGCAAAATTGATAAATTGGATA
This sequence comes from Cryptomeria japonica, assembly GCF_030272615.1. Lineage (NCBI taxonomy): Eukaryota > Viridiplantae > Streptophyta > Pinopsida > Cupressales > Cupressaceae > Cryptomeria > Cryptomeria japonica. The sequence goes on from NC_081409.1 coordinate 689,893,580, forward strand.
GCTCTAATAAATTTAGAAAAAAAATTAGAAATACGCAAAAATTGATATAAATTTTGGAGGTACTATGCCTCCTATGCCAACTAGATGTTGGTATGATTGGACTTGGTCAAATAATTATTTTCGTGCTCCAACGTATGTCATCATACTCAAAACACTCGTAGAAAGATTTAAATTAATCTGGATGCTATGAACTCAAATGAATGCACATGACCCAAATGAGGCTTAAATTTTTTTATTTATATGTAAAAGTTAGGGTTTTTTCTTTTACAATAGATATGGTCCCCCTAAATTTGAAGCACATGAAAGTCAGTAAAACAAGCTCAAAATTTTACAAAACTAAAAACTATCACTCATGAGCATATTATTATTGGGGCACATTGGGGAAATTTTTTTTTCTTATTTTCTTTGAAATAATGTCATTTTGACATTGTCTCAAAAAGGGGCAAATGTAGACACCTAAAAATATCACATCACTAACATGCTATTTATTCATCTTAATTAATTAAATAATTCCATAATTAATTAATTAAGCTAATTTAATTCTTCCAATTAACCAAGTCATTCTTTGCAAAAGTTTAAATTCCCCAAATTCTAATTTCACTCAATTTCAATAAGTTTTCATTTCATTTCATGATTTCAAAAATGCAAATTTAAATAAAATTCAAAATAAATGCAATTTCAAATCAATTTCCTCTAACACGTACCAAATTTCTAACTAGCATTGACTTCTAGTCTAATTTCCAATCATCTTTTTTTGACTAGATAATCTAATCAGTCATCTCCCTAGTTAACTTATTTAACTCATCAATCAACTTTTTGGAATAGATCAATCAATTTAGTTAAGGTCCCAATCAATTTTATCTCAACCAATCTCAATCATTGATCGATTTTGTTTTCAAATGAATCTCAACCATTCATTTCCACTGTACAAAATTTATAAATTCAACTTTCAATCTCCCATGTTCAATAATAAAAATATTCAAAATTATTGTGCCATATTTATGTAGGAATCCTAGAGCAACATCGAGAGCTACACAACCACAATAATTGAGAAGAGAAATGGAAGTTTATTAGATCAACACATGGGGTTTTCATGTGTTTAATTTCATATTTTGTTGGTTTGATTCTATTCCATTGTCTTTTGTATGATTAATTATGCATATTTTTTCTATAGAAACAACTTGCACAATAATAATGTAATATGAAATATGATTCAAATAATTGACAATAATATTCCACTTCAAGGAGGCAACCTCCTAATGCAGATAGTCTTTAATAGAAACTCAATGCTCAACATGATGAGAAGTTTATGAACTTTTAAACTCTTGGAGATCATTTTAGTTTGAAAATCAAAATTTAATAATTTTTCTCCTAGTGGAAAAACATGTTTTTTTATGCATAATTGTTTCAAGAGGAGTTGCAGGTGTATGATAAGCTCATCTTCTTCTTTAAAGAAATTCCCCCTTTTGATATTAGGCCTCAAATAGTTTACCCACCTCCTTTGGTAGCTCATTCCACATCTTTGAAACCTTATAAATGAAAAGTTGTTGGTGTCTTAAGTTTACTTAGGTACATGCATATCATAGTAGTTTGGGTATGAGACACTTGGGTGTTTGTGATACATTGGGATTGTGTGTGTAGGAGAATTTCCACCTTTTGTGGTCTTATCTTGTTGTTACATTCCACCTTCAGTGGGTGATCCACCTCTTGTGGAATATTATATTGTTTCTTCTATGTACCATACCTATTTCCTACCTACCCTTGTTTCTCATTGAGCCGCATGTCATGTTTGTGTTCTCACTTATCCATATAGCCTTGCCTATATAAGTAGGCTTATATTCATTGTATGAATTGATTGATTGATGATCCAGTTGATCAGTATTTTCATCTTGATAGAATATAGTTTATTTCTATCTTCTATTTTGTCTATCTATTTTACTTTTCATTGAGCTCTTTATCTTGGCAAAATCTCACATGGTATCAGAGCCAAAAGGGCTTCTTTGATTTTTCTTGGAGAGGTGTTATTGAATCCTTCAAATTTTGGATCTAAGGAGGTGTTATTTTTGGGGGTTTCCTATGGCAATTTCAACATCACGGTTGAGTCTAGGTAGCTGTTTACATAGATTTTGATTATAAAGTCAGCCTATTTTGGTGAGGGAAAATTTTTCACCAATTTTGCTATATTTGTACGAATTTTGAAAAAAAAAAAAAAAATTTCTATAGATTTAAAAAAAATAATATATATTTGTATTAATTCGCAATTTCTTGGTTTGTAAAAGTTTTTATTTAATTAAAAAAATCAAAAATAAATATAAATCAGAAAGTTTTTTGGGGGGTCCATAGACCCCCCTCGTACACTTTCACGCTTGCAGAACTTTTTGGGGGCCCCACCCCTCATGGTTTGCTCCTCTGCTGTGGTATACTGCAATCAAAGAGGCTTGGGATATTTATGATAAATTGTATGGTCAAGTTGATGAGATTAAGGGCTACAAGCTTGATAGTGAACACAACTCTGGATCCCAAGGATTTTGATACAATCCAAGATTATTTCATAAAAAAAAATGAGCTAAGGGGAAAGCTAAAGAATTGTGGCATTGACAAAAAGGATTCTCAATTGGTTTATAACTTGTTGGAAAAGCTTCCTTCAGAGTATGCAACCTTTGTATCTAGATTTTACACCCATAGGTTAGCTCAAGGTTCCTCATACACTTATCCTCATTTGATGCATTCATGGAGATGTTGATTCTTGAGCAATCTAAGTTGACCAAGATAGGGATTCTCAAATTTTCAAAGGCACAAGATTTGGTGGCTACTAAAGGGAGTCAAAGGAATCAAAGAAAAGGCAAGAATCAAAAGCACCCTAAGTCAAAAGCACAACAAGATGGAGCATAATCATCCTCTCCACAACAAGGTGATTATACATCCTCACCTAACAGGAAATAATATAAGGACAATCTTTTTTGTGCATATTGAAAGAAGTCAGGACATGATGAACAACATTGTTACAAGAAGGATATTGATGAGTTGAAGCATCTTCTTAAGAAGAACAAAATAAACCTACCTTCTAGAATGTCTACTTTGGCTTTCAAATAAAATGATAAAGGAAAGGATCACTCTTTTGGGATAGATAAAGGAAAGGGATAGGGTCTTTGTGCTACTACAAGTCATGATTCAGGGAGATGGCTTCTAGATTCAGGGGATTCTCATCATATGGCATCTTTATAGTCTATGTTTTCTACATTTGAGCCTTACCACATGCCGTAGATTTTTATGGGAAATCATACATACATGGATGTGATTGGGAAATGAAATATTACCATTGGGGATAACTCCTTCAATGATGTGTTGTGTGTACCCCACTTGACAAAAAATCTTCTTTCCATATATCAAATCACACATGGGGCAATTAGGAAAACTGTGGAGTTTACACCTGATTTAGTTATCATTAGAGAGTTGGAGACTAGAGCTATCATTGCGACTGGGGTGGTTGCTTATGCATCTTGGTTGTACTCCTTTTCACATTTTGGTCCTATTGATGATGTTGATTCTTCCTATGTTGATTCAGATTTTGAGGAGAAATTTGGGTACTTGAACTTGGGGATTCTCACATGGGAATCCATTCTTGAGCCATGCATTTCATCTCCTCTTATTGATATCACATCACCTATTGCACATGATGATGCATCTAGTGTGACAACTTTTCCTTCTTGTGATTCAGTGTAGTAGGATATTTCTTGTCTTCCAGCTTCAGTTGATTCATATGACTACTTGATAGACATTGCACGTTTGTTTGTGGAGTCCTACATTGCAGATTTGGGAGACACCATTGATGATATTCATCTTCTCTTTGATAAAGATGATCTTTCTTCTATTGTTGTGAGGGAATACTCTGACCCCCTTGTGAATTCTCTGCATGATCATTCTTTTGAGGTTGACATGATTGTGGATACTTTTGTACATCAGTTGGAGGAGGTCTCTTTATCTTTTGGGGAGACATGTGAGTCTTTGGATATTGTTCTGCATTCATCTTGACTAGATCTTGGAGTGCCTTTTTAGTAGTGTGGAATAGTTTACCACCTTTGGAGGGGGTAAGTTTCAGCATCGATATGGGGACACTTGAGCAGTTTTTCAGAGATTCCATTCATCATGAGTTTTTTCCCTACATCTTTCCTTCATGATTGGGGAGACTTCATGGATACACCTTTGGTTTTGTTTCTTCCTAAGGGGAGGAATTTTGTTCGATTCTCATGGAGCAGTTTCTTCATTCATCTTCAAGCTTCTACCATTGGTGCAGATTCTACATTGAGGGGGGGCTACTTAGCTTCTCTTCTTCTCTAATATGGAGGGGAATTTTTCCTCACATGGGGTTTTGTCCTTCACATGCTTCTATGAGAGTTGTATGTGTATAGTTTTCATCAATGTTTTTGGTAGAGGGTTTTTCCCCATTGGGTTTTTCTCTCTTTTCCCGCTTTGTGAGAGATTTCATTGCATTGGTTTGTGTACATTTGCATTTATACATGGGTACCTAATATGGCCTTGTAGTTGGGACCCATCTTGTATTGCTTAGTTGCATTATAGACTTAAGTGCATTCCCCTAAGTTGCACTTATGGGGGGTGTTGGTGTAATTATTTATTCATGTTGGATATTATTATACCTCAAGTTTACTTAGGTACATGCAAATCATAGTAGTTTGGGTATGAGACACTTGGGTGTTTGTGCCACATTGGGATAGTGTGTGTAGGAGAATTTCCACCTTTTGTGGTCTTATCTTGGTGTTACATTCCACCTTCGGTGGGTGATCGACATCTTGTGGAATATTATATTGTTTATATTGGAGTTGAGGAAAAATCAACTCTACAATTCCCAAAGATCACCTGGATGAAAACCTATCATAGAAAGAGAGAAGCAAAAAAGATATGGAGGCTAGAATACAAAGATCTAGAAAAGAGGAGTCATATTGATTGTGCAACAAGAATGCAACTCAATAATTATAGTTGTTATGAAAATACAAAGAGAGAATCCTTATAAAATGATAATCGAAACCCGAAAGGAGAAAACTCTAAAGAATTATAAGATTCCTAAGTTTAGCTTAAACATAAAGTATAATAGACTAATAATTAAATAAATAATTATTAGCTAATAAAAGATTACTCTAACACCACCCCTTAAGATGAACTTAGGGAGTAGCTAAAAAATAACTAAGGACTAAAAAGCATATAAAAAATGTAGGAAAGTAGCAATGGGTCCCGACAAATAGGCCTGATGAGGTACCCAAGTAGAATAAAATCTTTGTAAAGTGGAGAAGAAGGAGAAAAACCTGGGGGAACAAAAATCCTCTCCAAGAAGATATGAAAGCTCAAGTGAAGGACTAAGAAGCCTCCAAACAAGAGTGTTCCAAAAGATAAGAACAAAAAGAGGAGACTGAAGAAAACCACTAAAGCATGAAATAGCTGCAAACACTATCGAAGAGTAACTACTGATCTGAAGAACCTCCACTGAAATAGAACATGACCAGGTAGAGAAAACTATAATCTGCATGAGTGTCATCAAATGACACTACTCAAATCAGATGGCAAACAACTGAACTCGAAGATACAGATGACATGAAACACCAAAGTTTGAAGAGCTGATCAATTGAACCAAGGAAGCATTAGAACAATAGGACAAACCTCCCCATAATGCTGAAAAGGGAGAGGGACAAGTACACTGAAAAGAACGGCCAACAAGAATTTCATGATGAAGAACGAGGAACATCGAAGGTGTAGAGAAAGTACATAGTATCATCGAAGGAACACTCGCTTGACATACATCATGAGGCTAATGTCATGGAAGGAACACTCACATGACAAAGGTAGATGGAAAATAAGGCAAACATCAACCCCCCCATGAAACTTTATAATGTAGTGCATGTACAATAAGGCATAATATGTGCAAGATCCCAAGTATACAATGCATGGTGGCACTTTATCTCAATGCATTTGCATAAATAAAATGCTACAATAATCAGATGAGATAGAAGACTGAAACTATAGAAATAACAACCAAGGACAAGACATCCTACTCAAAGAGAGAGATCCAAGGACCTGAAACATCCAAGATATTCACCAGAGTGCTGAAAACAAAAAATTGAATAAAAAATACATGGAGCAGAATCTGAAAAGAAAACTCATATGAATGGAAATAACATAGAACAAGCTTTCCAACAATATAATTTTTTTCAAAAATGGAGTTTGGATACTCAAGTTATGTCTCCCAGAGTGCAAAATGAAACTTATGGCTTTGACAGAAAAAAAAAACACCATCATAAAAGAAAAATCAAAAGATCAAACCTCTAGATCTGGATAGAGATCGGAAAGAGCTTTTCGACGATATAAGATTTGTTGAAAAAATCCTTTGTTTGCCCAAGTTACAGTCAAAAGAAAAAAACCCCTCTTGTAGGGCATAAAAAAAAAAAATTATATTTTTTGATGAAAAATTTTCTGATGCATTTGTGGGTACAGTTGTACGGATTTTCATGCCTTGAAAAATGTGCCAATAAAAAATCATGCCCCATATGGCTCTATCACTGAAAGTAGGCAAATTATATATCAAAATTCATGGAATCAACCTTCTGAATCCAACTACGAGGTCCTTTTGGCACCAAAATGTACCATAAAATTAGCTACCTCCAGAAATGGAAAAAAAAAACCCTTGAATATACAGATCTGAAGAACAAGGCTCAAAATATCTCATGAAGAGAACATGGGCATGCAGATCTGGAGCTTTGATACCATATTGGAGTTGAGGAAAAATTCAACTCTATAGCTCCCAAAGATCACCCGCATGCAAACCTGTCAGAAAGAGAGAAGCAAAAAAATTATGGAGGCCAGAATTCAGAGATCCAGAAAAGATGAGTCATATTGAATGTGCAACAAGAATGCAATTCAATAATTATAGTTGTTATGAAAATAAAAAGAGATAATCCTTATAAAAAGATACTTGAAACCCAAAAGGAGAAAACCCTAAAGAATTATAAGATTCCTAAGTTTAGCTTAAGCATAGAGTATACTAGACTAATAATTAAATAAATAATTATTAGCTAATAAAAGATCACTATAATAGTTTCTCCTATCTACCAGACCTATTTCCTAGCTACCTTTGTTTCTCATTGAGCTATATGTCATGTTTGTGTGTTCACTTATCCATATAGCCTTGCCTATGTAAGTAGGCTCATATTCATTGTATGAATTGATTGATTGATGATCCAGTTGATCAGTATTTTCATCTTAATAGAATACAATTTATTTCTATCACCTATTTGGTCTTTCTATTGCACTTTTCACTGAGTTGTTGATCTTGGCAAAATCTCACAAAAGTCATAAGAATTAAGAAACATTTTCTAAAATTTGTTCAATGCATACGACATCCTTTCAATTTATAAAAAAATCTTTTAAATCGTATTGAATTCATATAACGTTTACTTTACTAATGAAAGATAAATAGATAAGTTGTAGGTTTTACTATTATTATAATATACAGAAAACTAGGGTTTCATAATTTATTCTTTGTAAATTAGGAATTGACCTATCTTTCATATATGTCAAATTAAAAGAGGATGAACTCAATAGATCCAACCTCAACTCTATTAAGAGGAGTGTTGAATGCTAATTTGAGTCCTATTTCCTTTTTGTTTTAGTTGAAAACGTACTTCAAAAGTTGTAAATTTAATTTTAAATCTAAGGTACAAGAAGGAATGTGTATGAATTATAAACTTAGACTAATTATGCTAATTGATAATGAAACAAAAACTTAACAATAGGTACAAAAATGGATAGGGAATTTGACTATTCACCTATGACTAAAATTTGATGTTGATATGGGAGGATTGGGACACCTAATGCATGGGTCTTTTGAGTTATTGTTGGAGATTTTGCAACTTGAAGTAGTCTGAGATTTATCTACAAAATCTAATAAAAAATATTTAGGATAGGGGTATCCACAAAGTTTTGATCCATACAGGGGTGCGCCCACCACTCTAGTCCTTGAAAATCATGTCCAAATTCTAGCAGCAAATTTGTACCAACCTCTTGATACTATTTTAGGTCTTCCAACTTCGTTGAGTAATTGTAGTTTCACACAAGATGAAGAGAAAGGAGTTTGTGGATATGGGTTTGTCTTAGGTCAAACCCCAAGTTTCTAATCAACCCTAATTAAAATAGAAATGGAATTTGAATTGAATTAGAATGATTACCTAAAATTAAAATTCTTGAATGTAGATGATTATACCTTTAATAGGTTATGGAATTTTCTTAGGATAAGTCCTTCATGCGTACATTCTATAACATGATAAATAACATAAAATCCATTATGAAATCATAATTGTAACATAATATGAAGATACCTTGATATAGTTTTCTCCTCCTTGCATTAGATCTTCTCTTGAGGAAGAAAAATTTCACTTTAATTGATGATAATGTTAGCATAAGCTGTAATTATAAAAAATGAATTGAGGGGGATGTATTATATATTGATTTTACAATTAAACCACCATTAAGATGACTTAAAATTGATATATTTCCACATAGAGTGATATTTCAATCAGATAAGACTACTAAATTGTCCTCCCAAAATTTAGGGAAAAATGTGTGGGACCAAGTTGTTGCCATTGACTTGGTCATATCAATTTTTTTTTGAATTTATAAGGATGAAAAATAATGGGGTTCTAATTATGAATCCAGCTTAGTGGCTCAAACCATAGTCCATGGGTATAAAAAATATGCATTAAGAGTTGAAATTGGGGTAGGATTAAGGATAAATTAAGATGAAATGATAAAAGGAACATCTATAATTAAGGGCCCAAATATGAGTGTAATGATGTAACAAAATGTAATAAGATACATAATTTTAATCTAAAAATTAATTTAAATCAATAAAGGTCCCATAATGCATATTGGGAAGGGAAATAATAAAATAGGTGCTAGGAGAGTGTGAAACTAGACACACTAATAAAGGTGTACAATTTAAGATGATACATTTAGCACCCACATTAGCTGAGTATGATCTTACAATCATACTCTCATTAAAGTAAAAATGAAGAGATAAAGGATATGAGATCAAGAAAAACTTGTGATAGAATAATATTGAGGGATGATGAATCCCCCAAGCATGATATCATATCAATCCATGCAAGTAACCTTGAAATATAAACAAAGAAAACAATGTTAGTACTGCAACATAAAGTTCCAAATCAACTAGTTGAAAGGACCTTCATGGTGCAGGAGCACCCAAGGGTCTTGTGAGACCACATGAGTAAATGTTTCAAGTTGAGTGTAGATGAAGTTTAATAAGGTCATTATCATTTTGTGATTAAATAATACCATTTATGGTCCATGGTGTAATATGTAGGGTTCATGTGTCATTATTTTCAAAAGTTGTCTAGTTGAGTCACAGAGTTGTCATATGTGCAAATAAATGTAAAAATGCTTGTAATTGGTGTGAAGATAATTTTTTAGGTGATTTTGAGTCTAATTAGGTGTTTTGATTAATCAAATCATGTAAACAGTCAAGTAATGTAAGGTTGTCATGAAACAACTTGTTAAAGTTGTCAAATTTGAATTCCAATGGTCATGTTTAGTTTAAAAGTTGGTTAGGAGATTGGAATCGATTGAATGGGAATGGAGAAAGTTTAAATAATAATTTTCATACCTGGAAAAGGTTGATGTTGATGGTTGAAGGTCTGATCTTGTAAAACAAAGAGTTACTAGCAATGAATAAAACGGTTCCTTGTAATTTTCTGTAAAATTTGAACTTTTCCTTGGTTGCAACAATCCATACAGGGAAATATTGGATTGATTTTTTATTGGATGTTATAGGGAAATGTTATAAAACTCATTTGGTAATGGTTTTAAGGCTTAATCAATCCTTTTTGTACATATATTGTTGAGTGTCCTAAATTCTACTATATTTGACAGTTTTGTAAGGGTTTGAGGGTCACAATGAAGAATTGACCCATTTCACTTTATGTATCCATTGTTTCTTATGGAATGGGTCTATAAATTTGTATTATATCCTATTATAATAATTAGAGTGCAGGCATGGCCATGGAGTTGTGATGGTGAAACCCTAGGATGAAGAGAGGTGAGGAATTGTGTGTTTGAGTAAGTGAATTTATGGTGCCATGTGTGGAGTTGAGTGAAACCATTGAATTAGTGGGTGTTTTTATGGTTTATGGAGTTTATGCAGGTTGTATGGAATTCTTTTGGTCCTTTTCTTAAGTCTTGAAGTGATTCGAGGGGTGAGATTGAGAAAGCCCTAGTTTGTAGCACTAAAAAGGAGGGTTTTGTGTTTGTAAGTGCAAATGTTCATGGAACTACCTAAAAACTTGAAAATATGTTGATTTGTGTCCTTTAGTAAGATTTTTTTGGGGTATGAAGTCTTTTTGAAAAGTATTTAAGGTAGTTTCTTTGTAAAAGTGGGCTAATTAACCTAGTTTAATGTATAGGAGAGTTTTGGTCGGTACAGTTGGTCCAAAGTACCTATACCTAAGTTTTGGATATGTTGTATAATTCCCAAATGGGTGTTTTAATATGTAATTTTTGGGGATTGTTTTTGGAATAATTTGGACTTAAGCTGCAAATGCTTATTTATTAGGGCTAGTAGGCATAAGCCTTATAGAGCAATTTGGATGTAATGAAGTTATAACCTTGATTTTGATGAGTGATTTATTTTTTTAAAGTTAATGTGAGTGTTTTGAGACCTTTGGATGTTTTGGATAAGCCTTTGGAGTTGGAATCCATAGTTGAGTGCATTGAATGAAGCCTAGTGAAGGCTAAATATCAAACAAAGTAAATAGATTATTAACCTAGTTTGGGAAAGGTGTTGATGATATCCCTCTAGAGTTGATCAAGACCAATATCCTCTACATCACTTTGTAATCAAAATGTATCAATCACTAATATCATTCTCAGTGTGTTATTGCAAGAGCGCAAGTGGACTTATAGAATGAATAAGGACACACACTAATTGAAATCACAATAAATAATGATCCAACACTAGAAAATTATGTTATGCTATGGGTTGATTGGAGAATTTTTTTGATCCTTGTAGGAAGGAAGAGTTTGAATATTCTAACAAGTTATGTTATGCTAGTTCGACTCATCTTAGTAAAATGTCATCTGGTTTTAGGAGATAAGAATCCAATCTAAGACTTTGGTCTAGTTTAAAGCATACAACAACCAATATAAGAAATACAATTAAAATATGATGTGTCTAGTTTTGGAAGGGTAAAAGCACAAAACTGTGTCACGTTTTAGGCCAATTTATCAGCACAAGTGAATTTAAGTAATTCTAACTAAAACATAATTTTATTCAAACGTATGGTTTATATGGATTCATTATAGCGAAGTTATATATGGGCTACAACTTTTCCAATTGGAAATGTCTCCTAAATGCATATTTTATACCACTTTGGGTCTAATTACAAAAAAAAATAAAAATTAAAAAACTCAATGTTTCAACAACTCCTACTCTTGTATAATATTTTTTTTTGAAATGTAAAAAATACCCTTTTATAGATCTATAAGTAAATTTTCCAAAATATGTATCTTTTAATATTTTAATTAGTGTTTATATTTTATTATTATTTTTTATTGAAAGTAGATCATCAAAACTAAAATATAAGGCTGATTATCTTGTGAAGGAAAAATACTAAAATTTTGAATTTTTTTTGAAAAAAATATGTTGCAATAGAGATAAGAATATATGTCATGATCATGTATTTATTTTCTAATTTGGATAAATAATTAAGAAAAAAGGTGGCGGGAATTGGAAAGAGTTATATTTCAGCACACACAACTTTTCAAATTTATTGAAAAATATTTATTTATAAAAAATAGTAAAAAATATATCCATGCACTAAAGTTTCAAGTTATCAATATACACAAAAAAATTGAAGAATAAAAAGTAAAATTTACTAAATAAAGTGTGGAAGATTGTGTAGCTTCAATTTCAACATTTTATCAACAACTAAATTGTAGTGTTTACTTTATAAAAAACTACATTCAAATAATTTTTTAAATTTTTGCTAAAACTACAAACATAAAATAGACAAAAGAACATAAGTTTTATTATTTTACATCATTTCAAAATTCAAAACATATATTTCACTTTCTATTGATTTATTTTAAAATTTTGAATCAGCATTGACCATTTCCTTTATAAAAGCGTGACACAACTTTGTACTTTTACCTGGGAATAAAATGTCTCATATAAGAGCTAGGTTTGGTTTCAAGAATGTACACCACATATAAGACATGCAATAGGGACAACAAATAAAGGCATTGTGCAAGTAAATCCATAATTTTAGTTGAAAAATATGCTACAAGGAGGTCATGATGTATGCTCCCCTTAAGATGTCAACATGACACTATGTTGATTTCTTAAGGAAGATAGAATTAAGGATACACACCTTCATAATTAAAGAGATATCATTTAGGTAAAAATGTACACAATTCCAAGCTAAAGAGGCATGACTCTTATAAGAAAGGAGAATATAGTTGCAAAATAGGTACCTTGCAACAAGTTTAAAGGGATCCTTTTGAGGGATATACAGTGGAAGAGATTTTTACACAAAGACATCCACCTCCAAAAATATAGGGGATAATTAATAAAGATAACATCTTTGAATAGGAAGAAGAATAATAAGAATACACACCTTCTCCCATGTTTTGGAAAAATGGATCATTGGTCAAGAGTCACACACCTTCACTAAGGAGAGATTTTTCAAAATAGATGTACTATTTAAAACAAAGAATAGGTCTTAGCCAAGTAACACACATGCAAGAAATGACATCAAATGAAAGATGCAAGTCAATAAAGGAAAGGTGGATCTTTTGAAAAAGTGAGAATAGAAATATTATTCTTGACTATGCCCAAGCATGGAGACAAGGACACCAATGAGGGATCATTTATTACAAAAAATCTCTTCTAAAATGAAGAAAAATATCCTCATTAGGGATTCAATTTCGTTACAATATGGATGAGATACTTAGTAGGGATATGCATGTCCAAAATATTGAAGGGTTCATTAAAAAAGATACAACTCAATAAGTATAAAGATTTGATGAATTATTATAGACTTCCAACACTAAAGAAGATATCCAAATTAATAATAGGTACTTATAAGGAACGGATAAGAACCCCACTAGAGATACTTGTTCCAATAAGAGGGAGGGGATTCTCAATAGGAATATACAATACCACTATATATATATATATATATATATATATATATATATATATATATATATATATAAGAAATCCTTAAAGAAGACACTACTTCATGAGGGGAAAGTTTAATCTTAAGAAGGAGAGATATTTAAAAATGATTATTGCCCTCAACATAGAGACAAGAGAAGGTACAAAATAGGCTATTTTGTTGCTACCAAATTATGATTTCACATGAAATTGTACCACCATGAATGGTAATCAGTCCCTAATGGGTAAGATACTAATTTAACATAGTGGGAATCAACAAAATAGCCACTAATATTATTTAATTACATTATACAGTGGAAAAACAAGGTGAATACGACATGTTAAATTCTCTACAATCAATGAAATTAAAACCATACATAATATAATAAGTATTGGAATGTCTTGATCAACAAAATAGTCTATATGGGATGAATAGGCCTCTAAGTCATGCTTCTCTTACACACAAACTTCCTCATACATAAAAGTAACCTTAGGAGAGGGACATATATAATTAATTAGGGTCTCATTTCTATAGGAGAGGGTATTTGAATAAATAGAAGGTAAAGTCTTGTAAATTGGATTGTCAATCCTATTAACCTCTTAGCAAGCTTCATAGATGGGCTTTCCAATCATCACAATTTTCTTATGAGAATTGAGAGATATAGAGGATGATCTAATTGATATGAAGTCATTAAGGGATTCATTTAAGATATCATAGTAATCACTATTAAATATGACTTTCACTTTAAAATATGGTTTCTTAGATTCTTTGGTGGGCTTTGAAATATTATATCCAAGTCCAAATAAGGTATCACATTTATTATTTTCTACAATAAATTGAGTGCATTTTTCAATTGCACCACAACCATTGCCATTGTATCTACTTTTAGCTAGAATATGGAAACCCTAACCATAAAGGGATACCATATAAAAAGAGATGGTAGGACCTCATAGGTCTTAATCTCTTAATTGGATGAGCTAGAAGAAGATTTCAAATAATTTTTAGAAGCAACCACAAAATTGTTACTAATTTGTTTAGACAAGGTTGGTTTCTTCTTAGTTTTCACAATATCATCATCCTTTTTAGTCCTAGTCTCTATTGGGGAGACACTATATTATCCTAGAAAGTTACATGTAAAATATAGGGACCCCCAATAATCTTCTAAGAGTACCTCTTAAGATGAAGAAATATCTTCAAGAGTATGGTGTTTCAACTTGAGTACTAGAAGAATGTGAAGAAAATTTAGAAACACATGAATTTTGCACACAATCTTATAAATTAGTATTAGTGTGCAAAGTATACATCTTCTTGTTATAAATTAATTTCACTTGGAGATTAAGAGAAAAAGGGACAACTTGCATACTATAAATCCAAGGTTGTAATAATCAAATATTATAAGTAAGACTATCAAACATTACTTAGATAGGTGTAGGTAAAATCATGCTTCTATCTTGATAGGAAAGGGTATAGTACCTAAAGATGATTTAAAAAAATTGTAAAATCCATGAATAGAAAGAGATTTGGGTTGTATAAGAGAAGGATCCACATTAATATTATGCAATAAATACATGCTATAAACATTAAGGCTAGATCCATTGTCCACTAGGTTTTATCTTATAGAATTATCATTGATAAAAACAACAATCATAAGAGGAAAATATTGATTTTTAATTTCCTCAGAAGGTAACTCACATTTTAAAAATGCATTTGAGCTTTAGGCTCTTTCAAAGAATCAATCAAACAAGACATATTATCAGGTGTCACTACATGTGAGTTATTTAAAGCATCATGTAAAATTTCATGATGTGTGGATGAAGTTTGAATCCAATTCCAAAGAGATATCTTAGCAAGAGTGGCTTTAAGTTGTTCAATAAGATCAAA
Source organism: Cryptomeria japonica (assembly GCF_030272615.1). Taxonomy (NCBI): domain Eukaryota; kingdom Viridiplantae; phylum Streptophyta; class Pinopsida; order Cupressales; family Cupressaceae; genus Cryptomeria; species Cryptomeria japonica. Next base: position 689,908,696 of record NC_081409.1, read on the forward strand.
TTATTTCCTAAGATGTTGAAAAATATGAGGTAATGGTGGAAGTATTGGATGAGAAATAGGAAGGGAAGCTAGAATAGCGAAGAAATATTAGGGTTTAACCTCCTCTTTCCAAGGATTGATTTGGATTGATTGAAAATGGGGAAAAATAGGTGATAATCAAATTATTCTGACATAAAAAATAAGCTACATATTTACTACAAAGCCATCGACCTATATCTAGGCAAAATAAGATTTTTGAAATCTATTCTCATTTGTAGTGATTTTTTTAGGTCCAGGTAGCATCAATTCTCTATCATACTTTGAATTTCTACCCTCAAAAGTTGAATGTGTTCATATCTGTGAACTTTGTTGATCATCTTGAGTACAACTCCACACTTGCTTCTTGCACATTGAAAGAAAGGAAAATATGTTGTGGATAGGATTTTCCTAAGTAAATTCTTAGTTTAGAAATTAACCTTTAATGAAATAATGCAAATGATAAAATAATTATGAACAGGTATACCTTAGATCTGTAATTGCTGATGGTGATGTAATTTTCTTTTAATATAATCATAAATGTTGAATGTATTGGCATGCCAAACACATGAACATGAAAAACTCTAATCGTAAACACATGCTTGCACAAGATTGATGTATTTTTTCTCCATAATGATTGAAGGTTGGATATGTAGCCTTGAAGATCTCTAAACATGTTTAATTATTTATACATCATAGATGCATGAAAAGTAGTGATGGGTCAGTGCAAAAAGCTAAGTCCACTTTTTGGCCAAAAAGTGGAAGTGTTTTCCCTGATTTTTCAGGTTCTATCTCATTTGAGCTTAAATTTTGAAACACTTGGAGATTAAATCTTGGAAAAAGTTAGTAATATAAAAGATATCCCTTTGAGTCTACTTTCCAAATATGTAATTTATTTTAATACCCACATAATAAAATATAACTTTCTAAATGGAGTTCTAAAAACTATTTTTAAAAATGTCTGTTTCAGGACCATACCATGCATGTGTACGACCCACACTTTTTGACACAATTAAAATTATTTTCTCAAACCATTTTTTGAAATGGTTTGTAACACACTAAATATTGATGAGCATATTTTTTTGTATTTTTTTTTTTTAAATATTTTTTTTAATTAATTTTTTAATGACTGTAATTATCTTTTTAAAAAGTTGATGTGTACGGCCCACATAATTTAATGTAAACTTAAGACTTTTTTTTATTTTTTTAAAATAGAAAATAATTTTGTGTAGATTGATGACATATAACTTTTTAAAAATAATTTAGTAAAATAAAAAAGTTATTAAATTAACAAATTAGGTAATATTTCAAGTTTATGGACCTGATTTAGTATAAATTAAATGAAAAATAGTTAAAATAATCAATTTTAATTTTTTTTACATATTTAGAATCTAGACAGTATAATTTGGAATGGGTTTTAATTTCATATAAAAATTCTCTAATTAGAGGCACGTAAACTATTTCAAAAATTCATATTTGTGCTTTTGTTCATTGAGATTTGACTTTGTAGGTCCATGTATCAGGTGTGGCCATCCCAGGCCTATACCAAGCCTAATCCCAAGGCAAGTGGCAGGTTATGGAATCAACTTCCATAGAACAGGCCCCTGTTTTGGAAACAGGGGCCCAATTATGAAACGAGGGCCCGTTCCTTTTTTGTGAGGATAAATGGTTGTGAGGATGGGTAAAATCGGATTTGAGAATAAAATGGGGGCCCATTTAGTTTCCCCTCAGGCCCCTATTACTTTTTTCCTCAGGGTCCCGAAGCAAAAATGAGCCCCCATTTTTTGAAAACAAACCCCTGTTCCTAAGAGCATGTTTTCCAATGCGTGGACTTCTGCTAATTTGTGACCCATTACCTTGCACTTACTTTGATAGAGTATTATATTTCTTAAATAAAAATAGGTTGATAAAATATCTTTCTATAGGGCTCCCTACGTAATTTACCAACTAAGTCGACCTCCAATGGTCATGTATAGCCATGAGTTTCATTTTTTGGTGGGGAGATATAACACCTACCCTAATTCAAATTAGGGGCCCCATTGAGACGGACCATGAAATTTTAGGGAATCAGGGCATTCCATGCCTTGATCCTTCTATAAACGGAACCATGATAAGACACAAATGGGAAGCATACCTCACCATGGGTGTTCATGACTGCAAAGTTTAGAAAGAGGGTCAAACAAGATCTAGAGAGTGGATGAGGATAGGACATGCTAATGTGGGAGCACAAACATGAGGTGTAAATTGGATGGGTGTCAATTTATGATGCTAAACCTTGAGAAAGATATCTTTGAAAGAAATGTTAATAATTTCTTATTGAAATAGGACGTCTTCATATATAGGGCCAATATTGGGAGAGGAACAAGCATTAATTATTAACACTTCATCTTTAGAAGGGAGAAAATTAATAAAGGTGATTGAAATCATCCTCTTGCCTCAAAATTTCCTTGGGAGGACCTTAGGAGTGGGGTGAAGGGTCATAAGAAGATCTAAGAAAATATCATAATGTAAAGATAGGTTAGTTGAAGGTTGAAGTTTTATCCTAGAATCAACAACATGGAATGGGGAATGAGACAACACCCCCAAACTTCTTTTTGGAAACATGAAAAGATTTGAAAATTTCTTCTTTTTTTACAATGGAATGATAGAAACAATGCAAAGGATGAAAGAAAACTGAATATCCAAGCAATGAAACAAGTATGTGATGAGCTTGTTGGCAATTTGAAGGAATTGATTGTGTGTTGCATTGAAGTTTGTCATTGATGTCAACACTAGCTGTTTTGGTTGTCTAACAAGTTTCGGTAAAGTGGTTAGTTTATGATATTGATCTAGAGATCATCTCTGGTATGTTTTGGTTGTTGGAATTGGTTTGGATTGGTTATTCATGTGTTCTTGATGCATATCCTATTCTATTGGTTCAGGACTTGATGATCCAAAAGTTATCTTTTGTTCTAGTAAACCTTTTGGTTACCGGTAAGGGTTTTACCGGCAGTGCTTTGTTGAAGATATTTTGATAGATCTGATAAGTGGTGTTGGTGCAGCTTCTATATGGTTATCAGGATACTGATAGTTATCATGTTCATGTTTTGGTTGATCAGTGGTGTTCCATTTGGCTTATGGTGCCCTATTTTAGGTCCAGTTCTATTATGCTAGGTTATGGATCAGTTTATGTAACATATTGATGGATGTTCCTGATTCGTTACCTGTTGGATTTATTTATTGGTTTATGTTGTTTCGGTCTCAAGATGACTTGGTTTATCATTGGTTTGTAGGATTATGTAATTAATTTATTGTATTATCTTTTAAGTGGCTGACCTAATTGTTTAGGTCCCAGGTCAGTATATATATGATGTAAGATCTCTTTGTAGATCCTGGGATTGTGGTAATGGGATTATCTACATACGAATAATGTTGTAATCATATGCAGAGGTTTTTTTCGATCATAGGTGATTGAATTAGGTTTGTGTAAGAGGTTTTAGGCCTCTGGTATTGAGCTTAACCGAAACTGTACTTAGGCATAGGAGATGTTATTGTTGCAGTTCATTCATCTTTCTGGATTGTAGTCTGGATTTTTTTTGTAGTCAATGAGGCTCCTTTGTGATGAGCAGTTTGTTGTAGGTAGTGTGTCTTCCTGCATGTGTAAGCCCATATTATTGTAATTGCATACTTATTGTAGAAGTATTATCTGGCTGTGGGTAGGCTTGCCACCATGGTTTTTCCCTTTACCGGGTTTTCCATGTATAAATATTGGTGTTATGTGTTGGCACCTAACTGTTATATCTTCTATTTGGTTTATGCATTTCGGTAGAAGGTTTAATAGGTTTAAAGTTTTATAATCTACTGACAACTGATTCAACCTCCCCTCTCAATTGTCTACCAGTTATCCTAACAATTGCTAACAGAGCTTGGTCCTATCTACAAGAGCTTAACCTCTTGAGGAAGATCTGATGGCAAGTAATCATTCAACTTCTATTGCTTACTGGAAGGACAAACCTAGGCTTGAAGGAACAAACTATAGGGTATGGAAGCTTCAGATGGAGGCTCATCTGAGATGTCTTAGCAAGGAAATTTGGGAGATCACTGAGAAATTCTATACTTCTTATGATTCGGCATTTGGAAATCCTGCTTCGACAAACTTGGATAAGAACATTCAAAATTATTGTAGAGTTGAACAAGCCCTTATGAGTGACCTTTCTGATCAACAAGTTATGGGACTATTAGACAAATCATCTAATAAAGATATTTGGGATAAGTTGGAGACTTTGAATGGAGGTGACCCTATTGTTAAAATTGCTAAACTTGATGGTTGTCAGGTGAGATATCAGAACCTTAAAATGGAGGAAGATGAAAGAATTACTTCTTTTATGGCAAGAGTCAATAAAATTGTCATGGGAATTCAGTGTTGTGGTGGATGTCTAAGTGAATATGAGATTGTTTCTAAAGTATTGAGAGATTTGCCACTAGTTTACAAGATGAAGGCTACTATAATTAATGAATTGAGAAAAATGTCTATGACTTATGTTAATAGGGATACTTTAGTTGGAAAGTTATCTGCTTTTGAACTTGAATAATTTGGTCATATTGGAGCTACAAAGATTGAATCTTCTTTTCATACATCTACATCATGAACCGACAAGAGTGATTGGAAAGTACTATATGCAAAGGAACTAGAGGATATGAAGAAAGAAGATGAAGAGTTTGAGCAACTTGAAGCCCTATTTGCTAGAAGAGTACCAAAAGGTCCGACTTGAAGTAAGTATGAAGTAAAATCACCTTTTAAATATTTTGCTTGTAATAAGATAGGTCATTTTGCATCTAGATGTCCTGAGAGGAATTCAAGATTTGAGGAGAAATCTAGAAGATCTTTTAGGCCTAACCATGATTATCAAAAAAAGCATAAGTATAGGAGAAACAAAGACAAATCATGCTATTATGTGGATGAGGAAGGTGTCACTAATGACTCTAATGATAAAACAACACAAGATTCAGCTAGTCGATCTGAAAATGGGAAGGAATGGGTATTCTTGGCTATTAAGGAAGATGCTTCAGAACTGGTTACTCAAAATAAGGAGAAGGCCCTTGCTACTAAAGTTGAAGATAAGGATGAATGGGTGATAGACAATGGATGTTCACATCATATGGATGGAGATAAAAGAAAGTTTCTATCTTTGCAAGGATTTAATGGCGGTCTGGTTACATTTGGAGATGACAAAGCATGCATGATCAAAGGAAGATGAGGTATATCATTGGATGGTATGAATAACACTGATAATGTTTATTATGTTGAAGGTTTAAGGCATAATATTTTGAGTGTAGGATAGTTGGTGGATAAGGGATTTCAATTACAATTCAAGGATGAAAAATTCAAAATTATTAACAGATCTAGATTGAAGATTGTAGCCAGTACTCAAACTAAAGGTAACATCTTTCATTTGAAATCCAGTGAGAATACATGTTTGATTGCACATATTGATGATAGTTGGCTATGGTATAAGAGGTTGTGTCATGTGAATTTTGATTACATTGTAAAGATCAGTTCTACTAAGGCAGTTAGAGATATACCTAAGATTGTGAAGCCCTATAATCCGATATGTAAGGAATGTCAAATGGGTAAGCAGGTCAGAACTTATTTTAAGAGTATAAAAGACAAAATTAATGATCTTCTTGATCTTATTCATATTGATTTATTGTGTCTTGCTAGAATAAATTTATTTTAGCGTGATATATATTTCATGCTAAACATTGATTACTATTCTAGAATGATGTGGGTTACGTTTCTAAGGGAGAAATCTAAAGCATTTGAAAAGTTTAATATCTTTAAAGCTAAAGTTGAGCTAGAGACAAGGTTCAAGATTAAATTCTTAAGATCTTATTAGGGCGGTGAATTCACATCTAGTGAATTTAATAGTTATTATGAGAAGAATGGTATAAGGAGATAGTTGTCTGCACCCCAGACACCTTAGCATAATGGTGTTGTGGAAAGAAAGAACAAAACTATCTTGGATGCAACTAGAACTATGATAATGGAAGCTAATTTGCCTCATATTTATTAGAGATAAGTTATTAGAATGACGATGTACACATTCAACAAAGTTCATATCAAAGGAGACAACGGTATGAAACCTTATGAGTTATGGTTTGGTCATACACCTACAATTAAGTATTTCACAATCTTTGGTAGTAAATGCTATATTAAAAGAGATTAAGGTGTTATAGCAAAATATTTCAAAGAATTGTGGAGAGTGCTAATGTCAAGGTGGATGAACACTACAAAGGTCAAATCAGAACTTATGAGAGACAAGCAGAAGTGGAAATGTGTTGGGATCCAAGAACACTAAGAGGGGGTGGTGAATCTGTGTTATATCGATGAGATGAATTTTAACCTTATAAACAAAATCACTTAGTAACTGGTATTCATAAAAGAAAGTAATATGATATATCAATGCAACCACAAGATTGAACACCATAACATAGATATATATATATATATGTGTGTGTGTGTGTGTGTGTGTGTGTGTGTGGAAAACCTCAAAGAGAAAAAACCATGGTGGGATTGGTGACCCACAATATCTATCCACTAACCAAATGAATAAATATTACATGAGGAGCCTACACATGCAGGAAGGCATAGTGCCCAGAGCACACAAAGGAGCCTCATTGATTATAGATATAAAATACTAAATTACAAACAAAATATGAACTCTGAATGTGCATCTAACATGCTGGATGAGTTCTGGTTTATGCACTGTCTATACTTGTTTGTACTGTATCCACCCTTACCAGTAACATAATCACTCTCCAATCCTCTAGATAAATAACCAAGATCGACTACACATCTTTACATTTGGATTCTGTCGATCATGATATTGCTCACATAACATCACATAACCTATCACATCTATGTCACCACAATTACCTAACTGGACTGACTTATATACCCATTTACATGCATAAACATAAATGTCTTATGTCATATTAGAGTCATATTTAAAAGTGATTACATGTTAGCCTAGACAAAAATACAAACATTAATCTATGTGATCATTGTTGCCACCACAATATATTTGCTGCATCAATTTCCTATCTCGGCCTCTGTGTACTGGTTCCAAGTTTGCCAGTTTACATGCTCGTTGGTTCACTGAATCCCAATGATATGAATGTTTGCTCCTTGATTATCGGATCTCCCATGAAGTGTGTTTCCATCAATGACAACACTTAGAACCTGGATTAGTGTCAATTTCCAACAATCTCCCTCTTCGGCATTGATGACATCACTCATGTGAAAAATGGATCGATGAAGTGTTGTATCAGTTCCTTCCCAAAACTCATCTCAAAAGGCCGCTCCGCCTGAGCTATACATTACTTCTTATGTCCCTTAACATTTTTCACATCCAACCTCTCCCCCTTTGACAACAATACCAAAGTTGGGGCAAACAATAAGAAATAAATGAAATTTTGTACAAAAGAATGGAGTCAAAATTGTGATTACCGAAACTAGATGTACTTGAAAATATTCAGATAAGCACCTTTCAAAAATGCCAAATAAGTGTCCCAATCGGTCTTTAGAGCCCCCAAAATTGATACAAATCTATTTAATATGTATGCATGCAGTTCTACCTCTATTAGGTCTACCTATGTGGGCTTACCCATTTGTTTGATACACTCTCTCTTATGAAGCAATAAGGTATTTAGTCGGGGACTAACCAATCCTCTTAACTCTCTGACCCACTGGATTAATTTGTCATTGTCCTTCTCTAAATCTAAAATTTATAACTCTAAAAGAGAATTTTGACCATCAATAGGGTTGGTCAATGACTCAGTACCATCATAACTTATTAGCAACTATTCAATTTTATCTTTATCCGCTTTTATCTTATTATCCATGTGTTGTTAGTTATGTTGTGTTAGTGAAAGACTTGTATATATGACTATATTGGTGAATAAATTCGCCAATCCTTGATATTTCTCATGCCATCTTAGCTTTGTTTGATGTGATCATATTATCAAAAGTGACCTTTATAGCTGCATTATTTCTTTCCACCAATTGTCTATTTGACACTTGTTGAAGAGTTTCGTACTATTTTGTAATGTGCTCAGTTAAACCTTTGAACTTACCAAAGGGACTTGCAACTTGATCTATCTTGCATTCTAGTGCAAGCTGCTGCAAAATTAGAATTTCCTTCTCAATAACCTACTTATCATTTGATCCTTCTTTCTTCAATTTCTAAGCTTTAACAAATATTAATTCAAAACTACCTAGCTGCTCAATGACCAAAATATTATTGACCGGATGAGTCAAGTGCCAACAATGAGGGACCAACAACTAGTGAAGGTGTTGGTACCCAGGCTTTAGTCTATTTAACCTATCCTATTTCCTCTTCCTTCTATTCTTCTACCTTTTCTGGTTACTTCTCCTTAGCACCAGTGGCTTCCACCACTTGGTGTAGTTATTTATGCTACCTCTATCTCATGAATTTCAATTGTAGCAATATCAATTATTGGAGGAAAATTATCCTCAATATTATCTGTCAATTTATTGATCTCTACATCCTATATAGGTGTTACTGCTAGAGGAATATCCTTAGTTAGTTTATGTTCCAAAACTGGTGGAGCTTCACCTAGTATACCTTTCCCTTTAGCATCAACCGGGATGTTTGGAATGTTAGACTTAGGAGTGACTTCCGGTAATGTAAAGAAATATGGATTATCAATAAGGAATTTTACCCATGCTTCATGGGTCTCTTTGAAAATTTCATTTACTCTACCTACCATAAGGCTTACATGCCAGTGTCTACTTCAGAAAATTATTTTATTCAAAAAATCTAGATGCTACTGTATTTCCCCTTCACTTATTGCACCACAAATAGTCAACAATTCATGAATCTTTATATGTTTATCTTCCTAAAGTTCCGACATTCTTCTAGTATCTAACTTATTATATAAATATGTTGGTATTTGTTTCTCTATCGCAATTACATCTTCCTTATATATAAGTATAATACATTTTTTTCCTCTATCTCTTTTTAATCCTTATCATCCATATGTATATAATAATGTTCTACATTACACAAAATTCCATCTTTAGTAATTTGATCAATTAATTTGACAACCAAGAGAGGAGGAATACACTTAACACTTTTGCTGGGTTCTAACGTAATATCTAAATCTGATTTCTTCTTCTTACCAGGAGTAATAGGTGACTCTTTTACCAGTTTCCTCTTCTCAGTAGGCTTCCTCAACTTCAAAATTTTCTTCTAAGCTGCCGAAGGAGTGACTTTTTCTTTATGTGGTTTCCCTTCCTCAAGCTTCTTCCTCTGAATACTTATATAAGTGTTAGGAATCTTTGAGGGCTCTTCTTCTGTCTCAAATCCGGAAGCAACATGGGCAATATAGGTTTCCAGTTTCTTTCTCTTCATTACATCCTTTCTGGTTGCTGCTATCTGTGAGGTTTGAAATACTGTCGATGAAGATGCTTTTGCTAATCCAATGATTTATTTGATCTCAGAAGACATCTTCTGAATATATTGTACAACCTTCTTTATCTTCCCTTCCCTCTTCTTCTTGCTAAATCATATCTCTACTATTAATTCCTTTTGCTTTGTAGTGCCAAAGGTCTTTTCTTTTTCATCAAATGGGGCATCAATAAGCATTTTGGCATGCATCTCCAAGATCTATGCATCAAATTTGTAGCCCTTCTCAATCACCCATTTTGTCCTAGGTTGCATTGCCTCCATTAGAGTTTCATCCTTTTTAACCATAAAACATATTTCACTAGAGTACTTGTCAACAATGTGCTTAGGTACTCTTTCCCTCTACTTCATTTCCTTTAGGAAAGGTTTGAAATAACCCCATAAAATTGAATCTCTATCCTCACCTAAATTCCTCAAGGTATCCTTAATCTGTTTGCCTATCGATATATCAAAGGCCCATTTCCTTTTACCGAATCTTGGTGTCACATTAAGAAAGTAAATCATTAAGAAAAAAATAAGATTACCATATTTAAACACCTCTTTCTTTTCTCCCTTAATATTTCCTAGATTTATAATTAGCTCATCGCACATCCGCTGACAGAGATCATATTTTTCATTTTCCTTAACCATTTTATGTGCATAGTAGATACAAGAACTAGAAACAGAGTTCAACCTATTGGATTGGGTTACCTTGTAACCAATGATCATGTTGGAAAATTGAACATCCTTTTCTCTAATTATGCTAATCCTCATGGATTGGTTATCAAAGGTTGCATTGCTTAACTTGTTCACTTCTTTTTCTGTGATCTTCTTTCTCAGGGTCTAACCAACCTAGGGCCAACTAGTGATTGCAAGAATAGCCTCCTTGGTGATTTTTTAGTGCCAGTCTAGCTACAAGAATTTTCCATGAACATGACTCAGCACATACTAGATTATTTAATCTTCAAACTCTACCATCTCCAAAATATAGGTGAAACCCTTATCCTCCAGATTTCTAATTTTAGGTTTAATCATGCCATATTAATCCAAAAATATGGTCATGTACATAGTCTTGACTACACATGAGCCCAAATCCTCCAAAGTATATTGAATGTAAGCTCAAACATCCTCAACATACAAGATATCATCAGGAACCCTAGAAAATGCACCGATTGAGTCATCCACCTTTGCGATTTGAAGGCATTTCTTGAATTATAGACATGGACAATATTTAATATCCACCAAAAGAGGGCTAGCCACTCTTCCAGAGCGGGATCAAATCTAGAAGCCATTTTGATTTCAGTAAAATAGCTTGAAAATAGAGAAAATACCTCACAACCTATGCCGGTGAAAACCCTAGAATAATATGCTCAAAAAATACTGATAGTCACCTGGATATGCTTTTAATCGCCTTAAACTCACTATGCTTCACTCTGAATGCAATGTGATAAAAAATGAAGCAACTTTTCCTTTTTATTCTATGAAACCCTAATTCCTCATTGATATTAATGCATGTCAGTATATCATACTGGATTCAAAATCCATTACTTCTATGTCGGTAAACCTTCAGATTCAATTCACCAAAGTTTGAAACAAGCTTTTAGACCACTACCGGGGGTAATGAAAGATCTAATAGTAATCTCCATCCCCCTAAGGCTAATGCCTTAGTTACTAGATGAGTTTCCAACTTGTGTAGGAACATTCTACTCTGTCGATGGAGTAACCGGGATATTTTCCTTTGCCAGTTGATCTTTAGATTTCCCAATCCACTGTTTAGAATGAGCTTACTGGATTTCATCAACCTTTTTCTTTCCCTTCTCATTGGATGTCTCATTCTTTTCTGATGTATTCTTTCTTCTGCAATATTTGGTAATGTGTCCAATTTTATTGCATGCATAGCAAGTAACATTGTTCTTCTAAATTGCCTTGATGTATCCTTGATCATTCCTTGACCTACATTTATTATCCATATGTCCAAAATTTCCACATTCACTCTACAATATGTTGTCCTATGACCATACTTTTTGCAATTGGAACGATGGTTGAGAACTAAATTATTATTCTGATTTGCTCTATTTTTGCATTTAATTTCTCTATGAGAAAACTTATTACAAACAAAGCATCTACCATTAAATTTATGTGCATTGGGTTTTCTTACCGTTGATTTATAATTTTGGTTGACCTTCTGACTAGATGTGTCATCCTGATTTGCAATACTAGAGATTTCTCCATGTTCAAATCCAAGACCTCGAGTGTCTCCTGTGTCTTTTTGATTCTTCAATAATTCATCAAGCTTTGCATAACTGACCTTGAACTTATCTTTATATTCATTTGCAGCCTCCACATCTCCTCTTAGGACTATTATCATTCTTTCCAACTCTTTCTCATTGTTTTGAGATTGTACCAATTCAGTTCTCAATATATCATTCTCATGTGCCAACCTAATGCATTTCTCAAATCTGTCTTTCAGAGATATGGCAATATTTTCTTCATTATTCTTCTGGTCTTAAATCTCCTTGGACATCCTTAGGGTTAGAGCTTGCATTTCATTCTTGATGACACAATTCTCTTGACTTAGTTTTTTATATAGTTTCTTAAGTGTATTATTTACTTCATCATCCTAATTTTGTAAGAGTTCTTCCTTTTTGCTTGAGCATATGACAATCTTTCTTGTCGGGTAAGAATGAATTCCTTTGCAAAGTTCAACTCATATTGCAAATTCAACTTATTCATCCTTTCTGTTAGGTCCCACGGACAATTGAGTTGGGGTTGGGGGGGGGGGTGAATCAGTTGTCTAATAATATTATACCAAAAACAACATAATCAAATTACTACTTAATACTAGTGAACCAGTCTGTTATACCGGTGGACAGATTTAACAGATAAATGCAATACGGGTAAAGATTAATGCATGAAACTAAAAGACAAAGTCATCCACAACACATAACACCAATATTTGTATGTGGAAACCCTATAAGGGGAAAAACCATGGTGGGAAACCTTACCCACAATCAGATGATACTACTGCAGATAGTAAGTGTACATAAATGGGGTATGCACATGTAGAAAGGCCAAGCACCTAGAGCACACTGCTCAAACACAAATGGGAGTCACACTGACTACAATTGGATGGTTAAATCCAATAAGAATGTACTACTCAAAATAGCATCTTCATATGCTAGATTCAGTACCGGTGTAGTTCTGATATGCTTTCACAAAAACCTAGCTTCACCTTCAAATGATGTCTGCATGTATAGCTTTGCTTAATCTCACATATACCTACACACAAAACCTTTTTCACATTCCTCCATCAATCTTATAATTAAGACCTTACATTTATACCATAACCTAAGACCAATTTTAGTAGGTCATCTCTACAAGATATTACAATAAAATCATTTTACAAACAATACAATATCCAATGCAATAACCAATTGAACATGTTAGCTTAATGCATTTACAACAATATTTAATCATCTCCATAGTGTGCCATGTTGATCTGGAAAAGATAAACCTGTTGGTGTAACCCTAGACCTATTTGCCGGTAATAGCAAATATGCAAATATGAATATGCTAATAAACAACTCTCCAAGATAAGATGTCCAAATGATGTCTTCGACATTACCAACTGTTTTCCATGTCATTCCAAGTTTCGAAGATCATTATATCCTATTGATGTACCATATACTAGTGACTGTGCATTAGTCACTTGCTTGCCGGTGAATGTTGCTAGATCTCCAAAGTGCCAGAGTTGATAAGTGTTTAGTAGGTGTTGACATCAATTACAAAACCATACCAAAATACAAACAATCTCCCCCTTTGGCATTGATAGCAACACAAGATGGAAAAACCATCAAAGTGCCAAAATAGAAATGCCAAATACCAAAAACCAACAATCTCCCAAAAAGATCATTACAGAGTTCGAAACAAGAATAAACAATCTCTCCCCCTAGGAGTAATATGTATTTTTCTATGTTTCTTTTTATTTTTTTCCATAACAATCTCTCCCCCTTTGACATCAAATGCCAAAGTTAAAAAAAATCAATTACAAAATACCAACTACTCCCCCTAAGAAGTACCTTCCTCATCAAAGCCGGAGTAAGAATATATCTCCGTTAATTCTCCCGGTTGATGACAATCATCAACTTCCTAAGTTTCTACTAGGGGGGTATGACCCCAAGCTGATCTCTGAGATATTCAAAGGTCTCCTTAGGCAGAGGTTTAGTAAAGATATCTGCAATCTACTCTTTAGTGTTCACATAAACTAGTTTTATTTCCTTTGCTTCAACATTTTCCCTTAGAAAATTCAGTTTGATAGAAACATGTTTGGTTTTAGAATGTAGTACCGGATTTTTGGATATATCAATTGTTGTAGTGTTATCACAATAGATAGTAATAGGTTCCTTGCAATTTACCTTTATGTCCTTTAACATTTTCTTAAGCCATAATACCCATGTACAATTTGTTGTTGCTGCAACATATTCTGATTTTGCTGTTGATAAGGATGTGCAACTTTGTTTCTTACTTAACCAAGAAATTAATCTATTTCCAAGAAAAAATGCTCTGCCGGTGGTGCTTTTTCTATTGTCTACAACTCCTGCCCAATTTGCATCTATGTATGCACATAATTCAAAGTTGTCATCTCTAGGATACCATAAGCCAAGATTTGTAGTGCCTTGTAAGTACTGGAAAATCCTTTTCACTGCTGATTCATGATTTTCTCTAGGATTACTCTGAAATCTTGAAACAATACATACTGCATTCATAATATTAGGTCTTGTTTGTGTCAAATATAATAAACCTCCTATCATAGATTTGTACCTGGTTGGATTAATAGGTGTAGATTCATCTCTTAGTGATAATTTGTTATTTGTAGTCATAGGTGTACTTATCAGTTTAGAGTGCTCCATCCCAAATTTCTTTAGTAACTCTTTTAAGTACTTGGATTGACTCAAGAATATACCTTTATTAGTCTATGAAATTTGCAATCCTAAAAAGAATCTTATTTCACCAATCATAGACATTTCAAATTATTGCTGCATTTTGACAGAAACTTCTATAACCAAGATGTCATCATTTGTCACTTTATAGTATAAATTACTATCTACATTACCTTTAGAAAAACCAATCTCCAAAAGGTACTTATCTAGTCTTGCATACCAACCTCTTGGAGCTTTCTTTAACCCATACGAAGCTTTCTATTACTTGCTTTAACCTGCAAACCATATCTTTATTATCTATCAAAGAAAATCCATCAGGTTGTTCAATATAAACCTCTTCTTCAAGAATTCCATTAAAAAATGCACATTTAATATCCATTCTAGCCAAAAACAATCTAACTACCTCAATTCTACCAGTGCAAAGGTTTCATTGTAGTCAATTCCTTCTTTTTGAGAATATCCCTTACACACTAGTCTTGCTTTATTTCTAATAACCTTACCATCTTCATTAAGTTTGTTTCTGAATACCCATTTTGTTCCAATTACATTTTTATCTTTAGGCTGGGGAGCTAATGTCCAAGTGTTATTCTTCTCAATCTGTTCTAATTCTTCTTCCATAGCTTTAATCCAAAATTTATCTTCACATGCCTCATTAATTGATGATGATTCAATCTGAGAAATAAGGCATACCTCTTCATTTGCCAATCTTCCTCTTGTCATAAATCCTCTATATTTGTTTCCATTTATTTGATCTTTAGAATGATTCAATCTTACATACCGGGGTGTCTTTGTTTGCTATTGTTCCTCAGTTACTGTGGAATTTTCAGATGATACTGGTGTAACTGGATCTTCATTCTGTACCGGTGGATTTAGAGTAGGTTTATTTGTTAAAATTTCTGTTGCCAATTTAGAGTCTATATACCTTGAAGTTCCTCTGAATTGTTCATCAATCTTTACATTTGTGCTTTCAACAATTTTTTGCAATCTTTTGTTAAAACATCTGTATGCTTTGCTCTTAGATGAATAACCAAGAAATATTCCTTCATCACTTCTAGGATCAAATTTTCCAATATACTCATCTCTTCTAATATAGAATTGGTTTCCAAAAATTCTGAAATATTTAAGAGTAGGAGTAATGCCATTCCATAGTTCATGAGGGGTCTTACCGGTTTCACCTTTGATGTGAACTTTGTTGAATGTATAGACCACTGTACTTACTGCCTCTCTCCAATATACATGTGGTAATTTTGCTTTTGATAACATACTTCTTGCTGCATCCAAGATAGTTCTGTTTTTCCTTTCAACAACCCCATTCTGCTGTGGTGTCTGAGGTGCTGATAGCTGTCTTCTGATTCCATTCACTTCATAGAATGTATTAAATTCCTTAGATGTGAATTCACCTCCTTGATCTGATCTTAGACATTTGATTTTCTTGCTGGTCTCATTTTCAACCATTGCTTTGAACAGTTTAAACTTTCCAAGTGCTTCTGATTTTTCTCTCAGAAAAGTAACCCAGCACATTCTAGAATAGTCATCAATGATTAGCATGAAATATCTATCACCTTGTAAGCTTTTAGTTCTAGCTGGACCACATAAATCAATATGAATTAAATCAAGAGCATTATTTGATTTTTCTGGAATACTTTTGAAACTAGCTCTAACCTATTTTCCAAATTGACATTCCTTACATACTGTGTTATGAGGTTTGACAATTTTAGGTAAATCTTTGACTGCCTTAGTAGTACTGATTTTTACCATACAACCAGAATTTACATGACAGAGTCTCTTATTCCATAACCAACTTTCATCAATGTGTGCAATTAAGCATGTCTTTTCACTGTTATTCAAATGAAAGATATTACCTCTAGTCTGATTACCGGTTGCAATTTCTAAACCAGTTCTGTTCATAATTTTGCATTTTGCATTCTTAAATTGTAATTGAAATCCTTTCTCAACTAATTGACCAACACTCAAAAGATTATGCTTTAAGCCTTCAACATAGTAAACATTGTCAGTGTCATGCTTACCATCACGAGATATTGAACCCTTACCCTTGATTGAACAAGATTTGTCATCTCCAAATCTTACTAGACCTCCATTATATTCTTGAAAGTTCAAGAATTTACTTTTGTCACCGGTCATGTGATGTGAGCATCCCGAATCAATGATCCATTCATCCTTTACTTCATTTTTTGCTGCCAAGGCCTGTTCTACCAGTTGCACTATAGATGCCGGTTGATCTTCTATTATAGCAATAAAAACCCATCCATTGTCTGCTAGATCCTCATCAGAATCATCAGTTACTCCTTCATCAGCAACATAACAAGATTTGTCCTTATTGTTCTTGAATCTGTATCTCTGATATTCAGGGTTAGGCTTGTATGTCCTTCTAGCTTCTTCTCTTAACCTAGCATGTCTATCAGGGCATCTTGAAGCCATATGACCTATCTTATTGCAGTTAAAACATTTGAAGGGTACTTTACCTTCATACTTACTTCCAACTGGACCTTTAGGCATTTTCCTTGCAAATAGTGCTTCAAGTTCTTCAAGTTCTACATTTTTTTTCCTGCCTTCTTCAAGTTCCCTTGCATAAAAGGCTTTCCAATCAGATTTGGCAAATGATAATGTAGATGACGTTGATGCTTTGAAGGCTAAATCTATCTTTATAGTAGCAACATGACCAAATTCCTCAATTTCAAAGGTTGATAATTTTCCAATCAATGTATCTCTAGCTACTAATGTGTTAGGCATTGTTCTAAGCTCGTTTATTGCAGTAACTTTAATTTTATATGCCAGTGGCAATCCTCTTAACACTTTTGAAACAATTTCATCTTCACTTAAGGTTCCTCCACAACATTTAATACCCAAAACAATTTCATTTACTCTTTCCATAAAAGCAAAAATTCTTTCATCCTCTTCCATTTTCAGACTTTCATACCTGACCCGGAAGCTTTCAAGTTTTGCAAGTTTGACTATGGAATCTCCTTCATTTAGTGTTTCCAAATGATCCCAAATAGCTTTAGTAGTAGACCTATTTGATAGTCCCATGATTTTCTGATTTGATAATGCACTCAGAAGTGCTTCTCTTGCCTTGCAATCATTTTCCTCATCTTTAGTTAGATTTGGTGGATTGGGCTGATTCTGAGTAGGAGCAGTATAACCATTTTTTGTAACATCCCAAATGTCCTTTCCAATGCAATTTAGATGTGTCTCCATTCTGATCTTCCATATGCCATAGTTGGTTCCATCAAGTTTAGGACTGTTCTTCCTGAAATAGTTGCTAGACATTGGATCTCCTCAAGTTGTTAAGCTTCTACAAAAGAGGACTAGGCTCTGATACCGATTGTTACATTTCAGAGACAACTGAGAGGGGGGGGGGGGGGTGAATCAGTTGTCTAATAATATTAAACCAAAAACAACTTAATCCAATTACTGCTTAATACCGATGAACTAGTCTATTATACCGATGGACAGATTTAACAAATAAATGCAATACTGGTAAAGATTAATGCATGAAACTAAAAGAAAAAGTCATCCACAACACATAACACCTATATTTGTACGTGGAAACCCTATAAGGGGAAAAACCATAGTGGGAAACCTTACCCACAATCAGATGATACTACTGCAGATATTAAGTGTACATAAATGGGGTTTGCACATGCAGAAAGGCCAAGCGCCTAGAACTCACTGCTCAAACACAAATGGCAGTCACACTGACTACAATTGGATGGTTAAATCCAATAAGAATGTACTGCTCAAAATAGCATCTTCATATGTTGGATTCAGTACCGGTGTAGTTCTGATATGCTTTCACAAAAACCTAGCTTCAGCTTCAAATGATGTTTGTATGTATAGCTCTACTTAATCTCGCATATACCTTCGCACAAAACCTTTTTTACATTCCTCCATCGATCTTATAATTAAGACCTTACATTTATACTATAACCTACGACCAATTTTAGTAGGTCGGGTCTACAAGATATTACAATAAAATCATTTTACAAACAATACAATATCTGAAGCAATAACCGATTGAACATGTCGTCTTAATGCATTTACAACAATATTTAATCATCTCCATAGCATGCCATGCTGATCTGGAAAAGATAAATCTGCCGGTGTAACCTTGGACCTATTTGCTGGTAATAGCAAATATGCAAATATGAATATGCTAATAAACAACTCTCTAAGATAAGATGTCCAAATGATGTCTTCGACATTACCAAGTGTTTTCCATGTCATTCCAAGTGTCGGTGATCATTATATCCTATCGGTGTACCATATACCAATGACTGTGCATTAGTCACTTGCTTGCTGGATCTACAATGTGCTAGAGTTGATAAGTGTTTAGTAGGTGTTGACATCAATTACAAAACCATACCAAAATACCAACACTTTCAACATCATAGTATTCAAGTGCTACTTCAAGTTCTTTCTTTGTGCTCATCTCCATTGATTCTGGATTTAGGATCTTCCTCAGGTTTTTAAACTTATTTTGAGGCATCAGGCTTTGATACCAATTGTTGGGATCCAAGAACACTAAGAGCGGGGTGAATTAGTGTTGTGCTGGTGAGATAAATTTTAACCTTATAAATAAAACCACTCAGTAACCAGTATGCATAAAAGAAAGTAACAAGTAATATCAATTCTACCACAAGAATCAACACCATAACACAAATATTTATATGTGGAAAAATTCAAAGAGGAAAAACCATGGTGGAATTGGTGACCCACAATATTTATCCACTAGATAAATATATAAATATTACATGAGGAGCCTGGACATCTAGGAAGGCATACTGCCTAGAGCACACTGCTCATTACAAAGGAGCCTCACTAATTGCACATATCAAATACTGAATTACAAATACAATCTGAACTTTGAATGTGCATCTCACATGTTGGATGAGTTCTGGTTTATGCACTGTCTATACCATTTTTTACTGTAACCACCCTTACCAGTAACTGGATCACTCTACAATTCTCTAGACAAATAACCAAGACCAACTACAAATCTTTACATTCAGATTCTGTCGATCATGATCTTGCTCACATAACACATAAACTATCATATATATGTCACCAAAATGACCTAATTGGACTGACTTATATACCCATTTACAAGTATAAACATAAATGCCTTATTTCAACTTACAATCATTTTTCAAAGTGATTACATGTCAGCCTAGAAACAAATATAAACATTAATCTATGTGACTGTTCCTGCCACCACGTTATGTTGGCCATTGACACTGAGCTAGTTTAGTAGTGTTGTCATTGATGGCAACACAAATTAGTTTTGGGTTGGACTCATAACCGACAACCACTGGTATTCATGGTTTGGACACAAGCATTCAACATTAAGTGAACCAACAAGTCTAGGACTCTAGTAACCAACAAGAAAGAGAAACCGACAAACTAGGAACCACTATATGAGGCCGACATAGGAGATTGGTTCGGCAGGTCTACACGACAACGATCAAAGCCACTAGTATCAAAGTTTAATGATTTTTTTTTTGTTTAGGCAAACATGTAAATAAATTAAAATATTATTGTAAGCCAACATAAGTCATTTATGTTTGTGTTTGGGAAGGATATTTAAGTTAGTCCGGTTAGTTTATTTAATAATGTAATGGAATATAGTGATGTAATATTGTGCGAGCAACCTTGATCGACAGAATGTGAAAGTAATATTCTATAGTCGGTCTTGGATATTGGTTTAGAGGTTTGAGAAGCGAAGCAAGATAGTGGTAAGGGAAGACACAGTGAAAACTGCTACAAACTGTTCTTTATTCGGAACTCATCCAGCATAGTAGATGCACTTTCAAAGTTCAAAATTTTGTTTGTAACTCCATATTTGGTGTTTGTAGTCAGTGAGGATCCTTTTGTGATGAGTAGTGTTCTCTAGGTAGTTGGCCTTCCTTCATGTGTAGGCACCTATTGTAATATTTATTCATTTGGCCAATGGAGAGATATTGTGAAGGTTAATAATTCAGTCGGTGCATTTTCTAGGGTTCTTGATGGAGTCTTGTATATTGATGATGTTCGTTCATATATTCACAATACTTTGGAGGATTTGGGTTCTGTTGAGATCAAGAACATGTATATTGGCACCTTGTTGAACCAGGATGGGTCGATAAAACCGAAATTGTTTTACCAAAATTTTGGAGAGGCTGAAATTTGAAGATGAAATGATCTGGTATGCACTAAGCTGAGTCCATGGAAAATTCATATGGCTAGAATGGTGCCACAAAATCACCAAGGAGGCTATTCGTGTGATCACCAGTTTACCCCAGACTGATCTGAGCACTGGAAAGAAGAAGATATCAAACAATGAGGTGGAGAAGTTAACTACTGCAACATCTGACAACCGGTCAATGAGAATTAGCACTATCAAAGACAAAGCTATTCAATTTGCAAGCATGATCATTGATTACAAGGTAACCTAATCAAAGCAGTTGAACTCTGTTTCTAGTTCATGCATTATTGTGCTCACAAAACGATTAAGAAAAATGAAAAGCTAGATCTATGTCAATGGATGTGTGACAAATTGATAATAAACCTAGGGAAGATTAAGGGTGAGAAAAAGGACATTTTTTGGTATGGCAACCTTGTTCTGTTTAATGCTTTTTTTTTGAATGAGTTACCCGAAACTGGTAAAACCCAATGGGCATTTGATATACTGATAGAAAAACAAATCAAAGATTCTATAAAGAATATGGGGTAGGATAGGAACTCCATTATTTGGGGTTATTTAAAATCATTCCAAAAAGCAATGAAGAAGAGAGAAAGGGTTCCAAAGCATATTGTAGATAAATATCCAACTCAAATCTATTTTATGGTAGAAAAGGATGAAACATTGATGGAGGCAATGAAACCAAGGAAGATCTAGATAACTGAGATGGGCTATGACAAGATTGAAATTGCTTTTTCACAATGCAGGGCTCACTCTAGAAAAAATCCATAATTGAAATTTCTTGACTGGGAAACATGTCATCTCTATGGAAGGGTTGAATTGTGCGGCACTCAGCATTTGAAGTAGCAAGATCGAAATTGCCTGTCATCTCTTCTACTGCTGCCATTGCTATGGAAGGGATGAATGGTGCGGCGCGACTGTGGGTCGATTCCTCGGCTCAACAATTTTCTCTTGATGTGGGTCGACTCCCTGTGATTATTTATTTCATTGTCCGTTTGCCCAGGCAATCTCCCTGCAATCCGAGACCATTTGTGGCGCCAGAAACAATAAGACATAACCAAATTAATCAATCAACTTAATTGAAAGATACAATTTGTGCAATTCAGTGAAAGAAACAAGTGTCAATCAATGGTTTTTTGTACTACATAGTTATGATTTCAGGTCCATGTAACAAATTGAATCAGAAAATTAGAAAGAAATCAAACTATTACAGAGTAGTTTTCATTGTTAACCCAAAAGAATGAATCAAGGAACCCTAAAGAAATCAAACTAGGATGAGTAGTTTTTAGATTTACAGCATGACAATAAATTGAATCAAAAAGTTTCAAAGAAATTAAGTTATGGGAGAGTAGTTTTCAGAGTAGTTCTCGGAGTTGTTATTAATCATAAGGTCGATAAGAGGACAGCAATCATAAGATATATTTACTTAGTGTGAAAATAGAGTTGATATTAATTATAAGATAATTTAACTTGGCTAAAAATATTATCTTATGATAAAATTTTAAATATTTTGTTGGTTTTGTAAATTTAAAAATATATGATTAGCAATATTAAAAATAAAAATAAAAATAAATCAAAAAAAAATGAATTATAGTAATTAGTTGTAAAGATGTAACTATTTTATCCTAAAATAGAACCATAGTTAATATTAACCTTAAATTATTTTTTTATTTTTTTTGATAAAACTCACAAAATCACTAAATAATTCTATTAATATATATATAAAAGATTACAAAAGCCTAGTTTGGACATACATACCGGTAGGAAAGAACCAGACAAAGTTGTAGCCCTTGACCAAAAACCCATAAAATTGAATAACCCAATACATGATAGCAGACCCAACCCCACAATGACCAACCCACAAAATTACAAAAAAAAACATAATATTATGTCTCAAAAACCATGAACATGGACATTCCTCCCGAGGTGCAGAAGAAAAAGGATCACATCATCAGACAAAGACAAGCAAAACCAATCCATCCAATTGTCCAAGCTAGAGAAAATCCATAGAACACATAGAGAACAACAACATGACAAGGAGGGGGAGCATGGTCACAGAGCCATTGGAGCCATAAAATTGTATCAACAAAACCATCACCACATAGTTGGCACCTGGCTATAGAAACCAATTCTCCAAACCATATATTAGCAAGAGACATATTAAAAGATATGAAACCTATGTTAGGGAGAAAACTACAATCAAGACTATAAAGATACAAATCATATCCAAAATCAAGAGAAGAGCAGGATGCTGAGATCAAGAAGTAATCAACTAGAGCTTGAACCATATGAGAAACCATAGATGAAATCCTTTTAGATATTCCAGATTTACCCACCACCTACCAAACTATACAACCAACATCTGAAGGAACCAGATAAAAAACCCACACAAGTTTCTCATCATCAAAAGCATGAAAAACATAAGCTACAGGATGAAAAAGAGCGACAAAAGAAGAAACACAGAGAATAGAAATATTGAAGAGCTCATAATCCAGAAACATAAATAGGCTGAAGAACATATCTAGCCACACCATAACAAATAATGCCTAACAAGCACAATCGACTTCCCACATGAGCGGAGAAAAATATCCAGCTAAATTTATAATGAAAACACAACTCTCACAAGATACAGCCAACCAAGACAAAACCAAAGCAAGACACCACAATGTTCCAACATGATTGCAAAGGCATAACTTGAAGAAACAATAGCCTATTCAAAATGGAAAACAATCGCTTGTAAATGTATCATGCACAATAGCCAAGTACGGGGAAACAAAAGAGAGACCGCCAATTTAGAAATAAAAGATCCCAACTCAAATGAAGTAAATGTAAATCTGCACAACGAAATCATAAGAGAAGCAAATGAAACAAAATCCATTCATAACCATAGAAGACACCGCCCACAAATTATGAGACACACAAATGGCACCACCTCCCAATGATGACACACTCAAATTCATAGTATCAATGAAATGCAGCTACCAAAATGACTATATGATCAACACCACCCCTAATGCAACACAAACCAAATGATCAACCTCACAAGGAGTGCCAGCAAAATATTTTAAACAATAACAAAACCAAGAATAAAGGATAAAGATAAGAAATGCCAGTATGAATGATGTACACATAAAGTGTGCATCCTTTGCAGGAGTGCAATGCTATCAAACCATGTCAATGCCCGTAATTAACCATTATATTCAAAGAAAAGGTTCATCTTGACTAACATAAAGATGTACCATTTAATAGAAATAGTCATAGGCCGCTTGTCATAATAGACACTAACCCACACCAAACATGTTATCCTTGAGATATAAGATCAAACAAATCATATTGAAACACCTCACTTCACTAAGGAGGAGGGAATGTTTGAAGCAGGAACATCCAAATTATCAACTTTCTCATCAATTGACATATTAGCTAAAAAAATTGCAACTCTTTTAACCTCTCTATAGCAATGAGAAATCGAATAAGAATCAAAAAATGAAAACTGCAACAAGATTCGATCTAACATATACTGAATATGCCAGGAGTAACTTTTCTTATTAATAACAGCTTGAAACATAACCATAAAATCACCATCAACAATGATATCTTTAATACCAAGGGAGATTGACAAATCCAAACTAAAAGGCAAAGCACAAAACTCAACATAATTATTAGTCCCAATAGCGATATCATGACACCCAACTTTTACAATTTGGGACATGATAAAAAATGACCACTCCAATTCCTGTCCTACCTGGATTTCCCCTAGAAGCTCCATCATAATTTAATTTAAATTTAGCATGAGGAGGAGGACACCATTTGGCATTTTTCATTTTGATAATTGAGGAAATATGAGTAGCAATCGAACCATGAGAAGGAGGAGATTTGAGAGCCTGCCAATATCTGGTAATCCAACTAACCCATTGAGAGAAGGAATTAATGCGATCAAGATTCTTATAAACATAAGAAAGAACAACTTCTAAAATTGAAACCTCAATTTTAGTCAACACTTCCTGCAATGAAGAATACTTATTCTTAAAAATTCTACTATTCCTTTCTAACCAAATGTTCCACACAATAATAGAAGGAGCCACCACCCATAGACATGAATAAGAGAAAGAATTGGATAAGAGAGGCCACACCCTAAACTGAGTCGAGAGATCTTGACAAAGAGCAGAGGACCAACCAAGCTTAGCAAAAAGCCAATACCAACATTCAGATGCAAAATGACAATGCAAAAATAGATGGGAGGAGGATTCCAAACAAGAGCCACATAAAACTCAATTAAAAACATTTGTACCCCCAATCCTATCTAATCTCATGCCAGTAAGAATTCTATCATGAACCCCAAGCCATGAAAAAACCCTAGCCTTGGAAAGACAAGCAATATGCCAAAATAGCTTGGAAGGCCAGGAATAATCATTTGAGACAGGCATGAGAGACTTATATCCTTCTCTAACTGAAAATAAACCTCAAGTGTTCTTGGCCCATATCAATTCATCTTCATCATTAAGAAAGACTAGTGGCCTCTTCTGAAGTTCCTCCATATAAGCATTTTTTAAAGCTTGGACCTTAAATTAATTTTTATTTGGCTAAAAAAATATAATAAATATTTGATATAATATTGTGAAAATAGAGTTGATATTAATCATAAGATAATTTAAAATGGATAAAAACATTATCTTATGATAAAATTTTAAATATTTTGTTGGTTTTGTAAAATTAAAAGTATATGATTAGCAATATTAAAAATAAAAATAAAAACAAATTGATAAAAAATGAATTATAGTAACTAGTTGTAGAGATGTAACTATTTTATCCTAAAATAGAACCATAGTTGATATTAACCTTAAATTAATTTTTTATTTTTTTGATAAAAGTGGTAAAACCACTAAATAATTATATGTATATGTAAAACCTCGTTGTAGCCCTTGACCAAAAACCCATAAAGTTGAATAACCCAATACATGATAACAAACCCAACCCCACAATGACCAACCCACAAAATTACAAATAAAAGCATAATATTATGCCTCAAAAACCATGAACATGGACAATCCTCTCGAGGAGCAGAAGAAGAAGGATCACATCATCAAACGAGGACAAGTAGAACCAATCCATCCAATTATTCAAGCTAGAGAAAATCCATTGAACACATAAAAAACAACATCAAGACAAGCGGGGGGGGAGCACGGTCATAGAGCCATTGGAGCCATAAAATTGTATCAACAAACCATCACCACATAGTCCACAGTTGGCTATAGAAACCAATTCTCCAAACCATCTATTAGCAAGAGACATATTAAAAGATATGAAACCATTGTTAGGGAGAAAACCATAATCAAGACTATAAAGATACAAATCATAGCCAAAATCAAGAGAAGTGCAGGATGCTTAGCCCAAGAAGTAATCAGCTAGAGCCTGAACCATATGAGAAACCATAGAAGAAACCCTTTTAGATGTAATAAAACCTGCAATCTCTACCAGTCAAGACTTACCCACCACCTACCAAACCGCACAACCAACATCTAAAGGAACCAAATAAAAAAACCACACAAGTTTTATCATCATCAAAAGCATGAAAAACGCAAGCTACAAGATAAAAAAGAGCAACAAAAGAAGAAACACAGAGAATAGTAATATTGAAGAGCTCATAATCTAGAAACATAAATAGGCCAAAGAACATATCTAGCCACATCATAATAAATAATGCCTAACAAGGACGATCGACTTACCACATGAGCGGAGAGAAATATCTAGCTAAATTTATAATTAAAACACAACTCTCACAAGATATGGCCAACCGAGACGAAACCAAAGAAAGACACCACGGTGTTCCAACATGATTGCAAAGGCATAACTTGAAGAAACAACAACCCATTCATAATGGAAAACAATTGCTTGCAAATGTACGACCCATAATAGCCAAGTATGGGGAAACAAAAGAGAGACTGCCAATTTAGAAATAAAAGATCCCAACTCAAATGAAGTAAATGAAAATCTGCATGATGAAATCATAAGAGAAGTAGGTGAAACAAAATCCATTCATAACCATAGAATACACTGCCCCCAAATTATGAGACACACGAATTACACCACCTCCCAATGATGACAAACTCAAATGCATAGCATCAATGAAATGCAGATACCAAAAATGAATATATGATCAACACCATCCCTAATGCAACGCAAACCAAATGATCAACCTCATGAGGAGTGCCATCCAAATATTCAAAACAATAACGAAACCAAGAATAGAGGATGAAGATAAAAAACACTCGTACAAATGATGTACACATAAAGTGTGCATCCTCCACATGAGTGCAATGCTATCAAAGCATGTCAATAGCCATAATTAACCATTTTATTCAAAGAAAAGGCCCATATTGACTAACATAAAGATCTACCATTTCATAAAAATAGTCACAGGCCGCCTGTCATAACAGACACCAACCCACACCAAAATATATACTTGTTAGCCCTGAGATATAAGATCAAGCAAATCATATGGAAACACCTCCCTTCACTAAGGAGGAGAGAATGTTTGAAGTAGGAACATCCAAATTATTAGTTTTGTCATCAATTTCCATATTAGCTAAAAAGTCTGCAACTCTTTTAACCTGTCTATAGCAATGAGAAATCGAATAAGAATCAAAAAATGAAAACTGCAACAAGATTCGATCTGACAGATACTGAATATGCCAGGAGTAACTTTTCTTATTAATAATAGCTTGAAACGTAACCATAAAATCACCTTCAACATTGATATCTTTAATACCAAGAGAGATTGACAAATCCAGACTAAAAGGCAAAGCACGAAACTCAACATAATTATTAGTCCCAATAGTGATATCATGACACCCAAGTTTTACAATTTGGGACATGATAAAAAATGACCACTCTAATTTTTGTCCTACCTAGATTTCCTGTAGAAGCTCCATCATAATTTAATTTAAATTTAGCATGAGGAGGAGGACACCATTTGGCATTTTTCATTTTAATAATTGAGGAAATATGAGTAGCAACCAAACCATGAGAAGGACGAGATTTAAGTGTGCCAATATCTGGTAATCTAATGAACCCATTGAAAGAAGGAATTAATGTGACCAAGATTCTTATAAACATAAGAAAGGACAACTTCTGAAATTGAAACCTCAATTTTAGTCAACACTTCTTGCAACGAAGAAGACTTATTCTTAAAAATTCTACTATTCCTTTCTAACCAAATGTTTCACACAATAATAGAAGGAGCCACCACCCATAGACATAAATAAAGAAAGAATGGAATAAGAGAGGCCATTCCCTAAACTAAGTCAAGAGATCTGGACAAAGAGCAAAGGACCAACCGAGCTTGTAAAAAAGCCAATACCAACATTTAGATGCAAAATGACAATGCAAAAATATATAGGAGGAGTATTCCAAACAAGAGCCACATAAAACACAATGAAAAACATTTGTAACCCCAATCCTATCTAATCTCATACCAGTAAGAATTCTATCATGAACTGCAAGCCATGAAAAAACTCTAGCCTTGGGAAGACAAGAAATATGCCAAAATAGCTTGGAAGGCCAAGAATAATCATTTGAGGCAGGCCTGAGAGACTTATATCCTTCTCTAACCAAAAATAAACCTCAAGTGTTCTTGGTCCATATCAATTCATCTTTAGCATTAAGAAGACCAGTGGCCTCTTCCTGAAGTTCCTCTATATAAGCATTTTTTAAAGCTTGGACCTTAAATTAATTTTTATTTGGCTAAAAAAATATAAATAATATTTGATCTAATATTTTAAGTAAATTATATTAATTTTAAAGTTTAAATATATAATAATAATAATAATAAAAATTTAAATAATTTGTTAGTTTTGTAAAATTAAAAGTATTTACCACAAATTGAAAGAAGAGTTGATATATTTTATTGAACATGTCCTAGTTGAAATGATTTCTTTGATCCTATTTGGTCTATGTGTCTTTCTAGGATGCAATTTATAGTATTGTACATTGGTAATCTAATAATCTTCGATCTTTGCTACACATTCATCTCATTCCTAAATTCTTCATGTTGTTTATCTTGAACAATCATTTCAGAAGTATTTTCTCTAGGATCAATATCGTTGAATTTACCTTTCTTGATGACTCCACACACCTTGGCATGCATTACTCCCAACTTATCCCTCATTCCTTGCCACCATCATTCACTCATGAGAGATCCTTGCAACCCTTTTTCTAGTTTTACATGTGTGTTTTGGTGTGTAGAGATAGGTGGATTTTGTCAGTTTTCTCTTCTGCATGTAGATGGATATTTTTACACCTTGGTCTCCTTGGTCATCTTCTTTTTTATGGCTTTTTTAGTGTTTCCCTTTATGCATCCATATTTCCTCTCTCACTTAGTCTTTCTTCTCATACTCTTTTGTCTTCCCCTACTTCATCTTAGCGATGGCTTCCTAGGTTGCTCTCATGAGTTGATTCATCAAAATGAAAGGGAGATAAGATGCTCTGTATTTGAACCTATGCTTCACATTCATGATTCCTTATCTTGAGCTGGAAGATGCCTTGACCACTCTTCTCTCCCTTGCTTCGGTGTATCTTTGTTCACCTCCGTCGTGACAGATCTTTCCTTATTGATGGGCTTGACCAAGAGCTTCACATGTCCCTGTACAAATTTTATCCTTTTCATGACTCCTCCATCATTGGTGGTTTTCTTCTTAGATCAGAAATTCTTGAAGACTCAATATCCAGGTCTGTGTTAATTTCCATGGTGAATGGTCTTCTTGGAGAATCTCCTTATGCTTTCCACAACTGGGTTCCTATACATTTTTCAAAGATTGGTGAATTGCTTACTTATCCTTTGGCTTGCTTTGATGTTGTTTTTGAGATTTTATCTCATGCATTGGTTGATGCTCATGCTTCTCCCATTACTTTCCACTCTCCTATCTCCATCACTGGGTTGGTTTTTTTGGTTTTCTCTATTTAGTATTATCTCCTCCCAAATGGCTCTTTGGTTTTCTCTTAATATTAATGGTAGGTTTTTCTAATGTACATCTTGGTTCCTTGCTCTTGAGATTTTTTGGTCTCTTTTATGAAAGGTTGAGTTCCTTTCAAAGCCCTCTTAATCTCTTTGTGTAATCCCTGTAATCTTTACTTTTTAATCTATATCTGCAAGCCTCACCTTTTTACTTGAAAAAAAAATAGAGTTGATATTAAGCATAATTCAATTTAAACAAGCTAAAAATATTACCTTGCTACTATTTTATTCAATATTCTATAGAATTTATTTATTTTAATATTATAATAGACATGTCATATTTTGATTGTACAATATAAATTAACTAATCATGCACATAAAAGGATGCAAAGCCATAGTAAGGAAATCAAGGAGATTAAGCCAACAACGGACAATATGGAACGGATGGAGCTTGAAGTAGAAGAGATGCTTCAAAAATTAACCTAAGCCTGGACTACTATTGGCCTTTTTTGGTCTATAATCTGCATTCTCTTATTTGCTGGTGTTTGGTTTGCCAGCTGTCTTTCCTTTGTTTGTTGTCTTTTTGCTGTGTTTTAATGTTTATCTTTTGATTTTCTGATTGTACTAGGTTTTAGGGACCCATCAAAACCTATTCTCCCATATTCAAAAACTAATCATGCACATAATAAAATATTTAACTTAAAAATCATGCATCTTAACTTTTGAAAATTGGAAAAAAAATCAAAGCAAAAAAAATCACAATTCTAGTTTAAAGAATGAAGCATATAGATAGTATAAGAAAAGTGTCTAGTTTCAAGAATGAAATGCCCTATGTAAGACAAATGATAAGATGAAAAGGATAATGTTTGATTTCAGAAGTAAAACATATTATATAATATAAGTGTCTGGTTTCGAGGACAAAAAAATTGTATAAAATATTGGTTAAGTTGTACTTTACCTTGGTAGTTTGTCTATTGAGTCATGATTTGTTAAGCTTAGTGGTTTACGTAATGCTCTGGTTGCATCTATTCAAAGATTCAATGTCTTAGCAAGAGATAATTTATTATGGACAATGGATGGTGATAGATTTTGATTAGATGTTGACAATATATGGTTAGGGTTTTATTTGGATATTGTTGGACTTTTGAGATATTTGATATTTTAAAAATTTTCAGATTTTTTTAAGAGTTAATTTTTTTTTTTCTTTTGAATTTTTGAAATTTTCTATTTTTTTCGATTTTTTATTTCATGAAAGTTGTCTTTGAATTAATTATTGAGATGTAAGACATATATCAAGATTCATTATCAAGAAGGCTACATTTATTTTTCTCTAGTGTCTAGCAAACGATAATGCATTATAAAGAGATGAATAACTGGTGAGAGAAAGTGGACACATGAAGAATAAAAAAAGGCTACAAAGGGATTGAATACTATAATATAATGTGATAACATGGTGTAATTAATAAAATGTAGTGCATGGCATGTTGAGGGGTTTCTAAAAATACATTTTAAATTTATTTCCTTAGTTTTGATCAAAATGAAGGCATGGATTTGGATAAGATAGAGATAGGATGCAAATGAGATACATAAAGTATAAAGTAGTAATGGATGATGGATGTAATAAATGGATATGGTCTAAAGAATGTGGATAAGATGAAGTAGATATGATGCATGATCTATATGGATACCCTTATCTTTGTCAAGTTCAAAGGTGGAAAAGGAAATATGGATGTAGTTAGGGTTAATGAGGGATAATGGATTATATATGATTCTTATTTATTAGGTTTTCATCATGGTAATTACCTATGGTGTCACAAGAGGTGGTTTTCACCACTAGATATATTATTTCTCTTTAATTTCTTTTTTTTTCATTTTTTCTTTTCTTTTAGAATTGTTTGAAGGTAATGTATCCATGATAAAAGATAGATGAAGGACTCAAGCAACTCCTTCTCAAAATATTACTACTAAAAGATGTGATACAATGGACCATGGATATTGAATATATGCTCAAAGACATCATTAGAGTGATGGTCAAGGGACATGAAATGGATGATAATACTAAATAAAGGATTAGATTGGATGGATTAAATGATGGAAAATAGGCGTGAGATAATGAATGGGTTGTTTAGATACTTTTTTAGTGTGATAAAAATGTTGACGAAGAGAAAATTTGGCAGACACCTTAAAGTATGGTGGAGAGTTGGAGGAAAAACAAATATTGGGGTTTGAGATAATGTTGGAGAAATGATAGGGATTTTCAAACATAAGGACCCAAAATAGATGATAGAGGTGGTGAAGTATCTATGATATTAGATTTTAGGTCATAGGGATACAAAATAGATATTATATGTGAGAGATATTTAGACGGAGGAGTGGAGGAAACATTTAGAATAGAAAATATGGATGACAATTTTAATTTTTCTTTAGGATGAAAGCCTTCTATTAGCAACTTGGGAATTCACATGGTTTTTTATTTTTATTTCTTTTGTGGTTATTTGGAATGAGTTTGTTCTATAGAAAAATTACAATGGGGCATTTAATTTTTTATTTTTTCTTAATGGGGCTTTGTGGCCTTTTAGATATTTATTTATATTTAGGGATCACATTTTTTTAATTTTTAAGTGTCTTTAAAATGGGCCTCATGTTGGAAAAAAATATTGTTTTGGTGAAGATTGATGCATGATTGATGCTTAATGGTTCTAATTGATGGAAACTCAGTTCAATAATCAAATCCAGTGTACATAGATTTAGT
Source organism: Cryptomeria japonica (assembly GCF_030272615.1). NCBI lineage: Eukaryota > Viridiplantae > Streptophyta > Pinopsida > Cupressales > Cupressaceae > Cryptomeria > Cryptomeria japonica. The sequence goes on from NC_081409.1 coordinate 689,941,001, forward strand.
TTACCAGAAGTCATGTTATTCATGAGGCATAAGTCTAGATGGTGGAACATAGTAAGTGATGGAATGTGCATATCTTGATCTCAATTGTATAATTTTGGTTGTGGTGATATAGGAAATTGATTCTAGGCTTGAGGAAGATTATTTCATGATTCTGACACCAGTTGTTGATTCATGAGCAAGTTTAGAGGTATGGTTTTTGGTAATTCAGTTAGATCAGAGCTATTTTGGTAAAATGTGTGTTGCAAAATCCTATGTTTGATTTCTGTAATTAGTTTGTTGTTCAAGGTGATTGGTTCAACTTATGGGAAGCTTACTATTATTTAATTTTGTTCCACATTTGGATTTTTGGACAGATTAAACTAACTTGGTGATACATGTTTAATGGTTGCATGCTATACAATTTTTGGAAGCCGCCATTGTAAAAGATTTTTTATATTGGTGTGGATATAGAAGATTGATATGGATGAGTATATTGGTTTATGTTAAAAGTGAGGGAATCTTGTATGAGAAAATTTGCAGTTTGGTGAATGTGATTGAAGGTTTTGGTGGTCTGATGTGTGATAGAGCAGGAAAATAGAGCATAATGACAAATCGGTTTCAGGAGATAATCTGAGCCTAACTGAAACTTCATTTTGGAATATGTAGATGTTATACTTGAGTTCATTCATCATTGTAATCAATTGTAATAGCCTCTAAGGTAGTGAGCCTTCCTCCTAGTTGTAGCCCTTTTGTATTTGAGTAGTGAGCTCTAGGAAGTATGCCTGAAATGCAAGTGCATTCCCCTTATGTAATATTATCATACTCCTGGCTATATTATAATAATATTGTGGGTTCATATCACACTATGGTTTTTCCCTTTCCAAATTTCAATATAAAAAATTTGGTGTTATAGTTGTATGGTTAATTTATTTATATTTCTCCTTTTCACTTTCATTCTTATGCATCCAGTGGCTTAAGAATCAAGTTAATAAGTTTTGAAATTATATAACACTAATTCACCCCCCCTCACATTTTTCATTAGTTACAACAATTGGTATGAGAGCTTAGTTCCTCAAAAGAAGCATAACATCTTGAGGAAGATTAGGAAGATTGAATCAATGGACTCTGGTTTTTAGAGACAGTTTAGTGTGGCACTTGAAGATCTTGCTAGAGATAATGAAATCCTAAAGAATGAGATGCAATCAATTGTGATGAAGCTAACAAATGAGAATGGAGACTAAAAGAAGAGTGAAGAAAATTTGACTCAGTTGTTGAAGGACGGATCTGATGAATGTTGCAGATTGACATATGAGAATGATCAATTGAAACTTGAATTGGTGGAATGCAAGAATGATGGACAAGAACTAGAAAGGGATATCATAATTCTAAGAGATGAACTTTCTACTGCTAATGAGTACAAATAGAAATTCAAAGATAGTTCACCCTGGTTAGATGAGATCCGAGAAAGTCAAAGACATGGCAAAGATGTGTGAGGACTTGGATTTGAGAAAGGAGAATCCTTTGACAATGGACAAAGAAATCATCAGGAGAACAAGAAACCATTGGTAAGAAAATCTAATACCTATAAGTTCAATGATAAATGTTTTTCTTGTAGAAAATTTGGTCATATGGAAAGTCAATGTAGAAGTGAGATGACTAATGTGATGAATAATCGTTCTACCTTTATCGACCAATGTTTCATATGCAACAACTCTGGTCATGAGTCCAACATGTGAAGAAGAGTGATAAATAACTTTTAGAAGAAGAGCTTCTATGCTTGTAGATGTTCGGGCATATTTCTAACCAATCCACGATGAGACCAAACCAAATGAATTTTAGGTTTGTCCAGAGAAATGTTATTTTCCATGCATGTAACAAATGTGGTCACATTGCAAGATATTGCAAAAGAAAGAATACTCTGGTAGACATGAACAAATCAGATGAAAAGGGAAAAGATAAAGTAGAAGAGATCAAAGATCAAGATAAGAAGATGTGGGTTAAAAAGAAAGATTCAAATGTGCAAATGGCTCCACACCTAATTCTGGTGTTGGAACCTCATCTGCTAACTAAGGAATTTGGGCTTAGGGGAAGTTTTTCATGCAAATCTTTTAAACCCCCTTTCGTAGATCTGTAACTGGTCGAGGATGGTTGTAGATGATGGAGATTAGCAGTGCAGTTGATATCTTGATGATTTCATGCCTATCTGAGTACCCGGTGATGAATTATTGAAGATGCGAAGTATCCAAAATATTTTAGGGTCATTCATTTATTACAATGTAAAGTTAGGTTTTCAAAAGATAAAAAGACATTTTAATCATTCATTCTTCACATTATGAATGAAGAGTAAGAGCAGAAGACCAAGGAAAATGAGATTGAGTAGTAATAAACAAGCTTGAAGTGATTTGCCAGATATTCCTTACGTCTAGCTAAGAGTGAAAACGTATTTATCCATTTATGAAGCTATCTTTTCATACTCTTAATTCAAACTGGTGTCTGCATTGGGTGTTGCAACTCCATTGGTGCTTGAAATTACTCAGTGAGAAAAACTCGTATTCAAGAGACATCCATTCAAATCTATTGAAGATGATCCAAAAGGTGATTTTACCTCTGTCTTGTATGTTGTGTTGCATAACAAAGAAATTAGGGCATACATCCACTACAACATCAAGGATCTTAGAAATACAGATATGCTATCTCTTTATACCAAGCATATGATAGATGGAATAAAAAATTTGAAGCCAAAAGTCAAGTCATTGTAAGACAACGGTTTCATATAGCTTATTCATTTTGTAGTGTTTGATGAACCCGAATGGGTCCAATATATCCTGAGCCAAATCCATGATGAGTTTATATGGCTGGACCAACCTCATAAGATCATGAAGCAAGCCATTCAAGCAGTTACCTATTTGAATGCAACCGATGAGATTCCCAACCCGAGGAAAGTATAGAACACAACAATGAGAACTATTAATGGATCCCAATATGACAACTCATCGATAACAATTAGTGATATCATAGAGCATGATGTGAGATTTGCCTCAATGGTGACGTGATACAAGGTATACCATTCCAATAGGTAGAATTTAGTATCTGGTACTACCATATTTGTAGCAGGCCTAACCAAGGAAAAGTAAGTCTAAACCTATCTCTAGTATGCAAAAGCCAGTTCCTCCACCTAATCCACAAAAAACATCAAATAGTGGAACATAGAAGAGAAAGAAGGAGAATGCAAAAGGAAAATATATAGCTACGGAGGAAGAAACCAAATCAGAGGAAGAGGTCAGAAAAGTAAACAAGACAACCACTTATGGTAGATTGGTGAAGAAGCCTCAATCTAGTGGTGTCCATCTGACCAAAAAGATAAGAGATGAAGCTAAGTGAACTGGTAGAGATAGAGCGAGAAAGAACCATAAATCTGAGATATATGAAGCTCTCAAATCTGGTAAAATTGAAAGTACTTATGAAGTTGTGTCCCCAATAACATTACAATAATTAATTGATGAATTTATTCAAGATGGTAATCTACGAATTTTGATGATAAAGACCAGAGGGATATAGAAGAAGCAATTGTTCAATACATGGATATTTATAGTAAGACATTAATAGTACTATCATCCATGATTCCCAAAAGCCTGTATGACATTTTAGATGCAACGAGGAATACTACAAGTCTAGAGGATGATAGAATAAAGGAATATGTATTAGTAAATCTATCCTCTATTATTTCTAAAATTGAAGTGCTTAGACTATTAAATCTTACAAAGGAAATATTTTGAAGCAACAATAGAGTTAATAAGATTATTCTCAGAAAAATTGATGAAGTCACTAAGGAGACAGAGACAATTTTTGATAGACCAGAGGTATGATGTGAATCTGAAGCATGATGACACTAATCTAATAGAGAAATGTCATGATACATCTATTTCAGAAGTGCATGAAGCCATTCTTAATAAAAAAAAAGGTCAAACATATAGTCATGCCTAATTTTTTTGAAGTTGACTTTGGGCATTGATATGAAAATTAGAGAATATGAAGGCCAGCTAGCTAGCATATCACAGTCATATGCACCTCAATCAGTCTCAGCTAGCAATTTTGAACCACAAGTTTTAAGTATACTAGATAATATTAAAAGTCAAAATCAAGAAAAGGAAAGGGTTTTGGATAGATTAGTATAATTCATGAGTCTTATCACTCCCTAGATAGATTCTTTGATAAGTAGTATGTAGGATTGTAAGGATGCTCTAGATTCTAATGTTCCGGTAGATGGAAGAGGAGCATAAATGCTTTCTTATCTTTTCAATGGAATGATCAACATTTTGGGTAGCTTTAAGAAAGCATGGGATAAAATCTTTTTTATCCCTTAGGACAATTCTTTTAGACATATTCAATTATTTGTGAGCACCTGTATATATCCTTGTAGATAAGTTTTGGTGGATTCCTATCTTTGGCATTGTCATCAAAGGGGGAGAGAATTGAGTGAAAAATGAGGCTAATTCTTAGGGGGAGCTTCTATATTCTTTGTGAGTTTGAATTTTGAAATTTTGAAGCTTTGCAGTACTCTTGAGTGTACAATTCATTTTTCATAGTATTGCCATCAATTCCAAAGGGGAAGATTGATAGAAAGAGACATTTTTCTAGTGAAGATCGATGCATGATTGATGCTTAATGGTTGTCATTCATGGCAACTCAGTTTGGTAATTACATCTAGTGTATATATATTTGATTCACCAGAAGTCATGTTATTCATGAGGCATAAGTCTGGACGGTGGAACACAGTAATCAATGGAATGTGCATATCTTGTTTTTGTTTGTATAATTTTGGTTACGGTGATAGAGGGAGTGAATTAAAGGATCAAGGTAGATTATTTCATGATCCTTACATTTGGTGTTGATTCATTAGCAAGTTTAGAGGTCCGATATCTATTAATTCATTTAGAGAAGAGCTATTTTGGTGAAACATGTGTTGCAGAATCTTAGGGATGATTTTGTTATGTTATGAGTGAGAGAATTTTCTATGAGAGAATTTGTAGTTTGGTGAATGTGATTGAAGGTTTTGGTGGTCTGGTGTGTTAGAGACTAGGAAAACAAATCAAAATGACAAATCAATTATAGGAGATAATCTGAGCCTTCTTCAAGGTTGTAGCCCTTTTGTATTTGAGTAGTGAGTTCTAGGTAGTACGCCTGAATGCAAGTACATTCCCCTTATGTAAATTTACTATACTCCTGACCATAGTATAATAATGTTGTGGGTTCAAATATATCATGGGTTTTCCCTTTCTTGGTTTTCACATAAAATTTTTGGTGTTATGGTTGTGTGGATAATTGCTTTATGTTTTTGCATTCCACTTTCATTATTATGCATCTAGTAGTTTTAGAATCAGGTTAATAAGTTTGCACTTTATAAATGCACTTATTCTTCCTTACTTTTCCTCTTCCTTGTTCTCATCCTTCTCCTCATCCTCATCCTCATCCTCATCCTCATCCTCATCCTCATCCTTTTCTTCTTCCTCTTCCTCCCCCTCTTCCTCATCCTTGTCCTCCTCATCCTTCTCATCATCCTCGTCCTCCTTAACTATACCTCATATATATACCATATTGTGCCTTGGATACCGCATACAATGAACTAGATACTTAAATATGACTCCTAGGATTACCTAAATATATAGACGATTATAATTATTATTATGAAACTTATTTAAGATTTAAGGGGGCCACAAGTTGACTATTCAAAACACAATACACACTATAGGGTTAGGAGCGTAAGAACCCAAAATGGATTTGGAGGATGGATAATGTGTATATTTGGGTTTATATCGACAAATGTGGTGTTTAGAAAGATTACCGATATTTTTAGAGTAAACTTTACAACCAAGGCCATGATAATTTAGACTTTATTTTAGATGAAGGGGTTTCAATATATATTTCTTGAATGGATGATTAACCATTTTCCTTGACAATGTTTTATTCAAAATATTTTTTTAGTAGTGGGATAATTATTGGTTTTGAAACAAGTTATAAATCCATTTTGAGTAGGGTATGTTATAGAAAGAATGATAATATTTCTTGTTGATTTTGAATTATCTCAACATCCAAGAGGATCATTGGATTGAGTGAAATGGTGCTTTGTTGCTTATTTTGAATAGGATCATTGGAAAGGATGGTAGGGATACCATGATTTTTCTTAGGATGTGGATTATGAATGGTACTCAAAATAATACTTTTCTCTTGATATGAAAGAAGATGAACTTGGATTCCATCAAGAGGGATTGTGGGATCATCTATGAAGATACAATCACATTAAAAGATTGGATAGAATTGAAGTATTGGTATCTTGATTTTGATTCATTTTAGGAATTGTTTCTTCATGCTCTGGTTTATTTTCCTGATAAGGGGTATGATAATAGATATGTGCGGGGATTCTTAAATGAAGCATATGTTTTTTCATTATAATATTAATTTTTGAATGAGACCTCTCTAGAGTGGGACTAATTATGGATGGATCATATGGTGGCATTGGTTTTTGGATTTATTAATTATTTAAGGGATTTATATCCAGAATTTGATTATCTTGGATTTATATTGTCAATAGCCCTTGGGGATAAAATGGAAAGGCATCATCATTAGATTTCTTGTTTTATGGATTATGTGTGGATTGTTGTTGTAAATATTTAAGGGGTGAAGGAATGGTGTGAGAGATGGAGGCTACTTGTGGAGTTCAATTTCATCTGAATGATGTAATATGAAAACACATGAAGTAGATGTGTCATTGGTGTGATTATTTTGAAATGAGCCAATGATAGAAATAAGTAGATAATTTTGACTATGCTTGGGAAAGTATCTTGACATTGATGAATACTAAGAGGGGGCGGGGTGAATTAGTATACCAAAAAATACTGAACTCAAACACTTAAAAATTTTAGCAGTAAACCAGTATAACACATTTACTAACAAACTGGTTAAAAGAAATGCAAACCAAATAGAAAATAAGGCATTCACCCACAAGAGCACAATCACCATAACACAAGAGGTTTTGACATGGAAACCCAAATGGGAAAAACCACGATGAACTGAAACTCACAAGTAACTATCTGCACAATAGAAACTAGACTGGTTAAGATCATACAATGTTCTTCACTAGAACAGAGACTGTGGGGAATCTCAATCTCTGTTAGGAGATAAGTTTGATTAAAGACTACCTTGTGAGAAGATTTTAGATCCAAAGTTGTGAACCACCTTGTTAGAGGATTTACAAAGGCTTTTCTGGGCCTACCTGGTTAAGGGTTTCAGACTTGCCGAAGATGTGAGTAATCAACAAGTGAGTGATCTAGAAAATAGCACAGTCTGCTTAATTAGATCCCTGATAGCTCATTGTTAATGCATTTCAGCATTACTTCAATCTTCAATATCTCCACACTCTTATTCTTCATATAGACCTTATCTTCTCTTCTATGATCACACATACAAAAACCTCATCAACCATCTAAAACCCTAACTCGTACACAAACCCCAGACATGATGTCCTTATTAAAGGAATCTAATTTTATGTCTGTTCAATAGGATTACATTGCAAGTTCCTAGGTTCAATGCATCTAGACACATTTGGTAACATGGCACAAAATCACCGCCAAAGTGTTGGTGGATGATAACTCATCACAAAAATACCAATTGGTAAGTCATCACAGAGTAATACCGGTTCATACATTTAACCAATTATTGGTTGTCAAAATGAAGACTGGGAAAATGATAACTGCCACTTTAGTTCCTTCGTACCACTTGAGATCCTCAAACTGCTTGAGGTCTTCATACTGCTTTGGGTCTTCATACCGCTTGAGATCAGTAAACACTTTCTGCAAAACACCGATAGTCTAAAGACTATAATACATAATACTGGTTGGAACAAATATCGGTTGAACATAACTTATACATACACAAAGTGATCTCAAAGCAAGTGTGTGTCCATCAATGACAATCACAACATCATCATCAAAAATTCCAACAATCTCCCCCTTTGGCATTGATGGAAACACTTTGGAAAATTTTTGACATCTAAGTGTTTTACAACAAAAATATTCCATAATCAAAATTACTCCCCCTAAGCATATACACTATCCCTTTTGCAGAAAATACAATGTCTACTACTCCCTTAAAGAGATAACATTAAAGTACACATAACATTCAGCAAAATTTTAAATACAAACTACTACTCCCCCTTTGCCAACAATGACAAAGTATTGTAGAATAACCCTTGTTTCTCATTATCATTAATATAATAAATGTTTATGACAATAATGAGTGAAAATTATCAAAAACTGATTTAAAATCCTGCATAAAGGTATTCATGGATAAAGACCATGACTCAATTAATGAGGTAGCTACCTCACTTTTTGTTTGCATCTGGGATACCTATTCATCCATGGAATCTAAGGTACTCATCTCTTGACTGACCATTACGACATCCAGATTGAGATAGCACTTATGAAGTATTTGTAGTCTAGGTAGTAGAACCAGTTGAAGTTCCTACAAATCTCAAGTCTGGTTGCTGATCTCCAACTTGATTCTAGCAGACTGGGGCTGAAACCGATGAACAGTTTTCCCATATGTAGTGAAGAAATCATAGGGCATCTTAAATGTGCTTATATATGCCTGCAAATCAGATTACAATTTTTCCTTCTGTGCAAGCACATCATCACAAAATAGATGGGGTTGGCTTATCTTACTTAGCAGTAGTTTTCCCTCATCCATAGCATCTCTTATGTCTTTCTGCTCTTTCTGAAGTTTAGATCAGAGCTCATTTAGTTTCTTCACTGAGGCAGTGTTTAGTGCCTTTTGATGCTTCTTCTGTGCGTTAGCTTCAACAACCTCTTCCAGGCTTTGTACTTGGTCCTCCACAACTATTCATAGAAGTTTTAGCTGGACCAAAGAGGAATCAGTATAGGGGAGGTTAGTACTAGGAATCAAACTGGTAAGAGTTTCAACCACAGTTTGAATAACATCTTACTCCTTTTTCCTCCTTAATGCTTCTAGTCACTCTTGAGCAAACCTAATGCTTTGGAGTAGCTCCGATTCATTTGCAAATTGGAGGTCAATAGGACTGGTAATGTCAGCTAGTTTGGCTTGACTACCCGTTGCCTTTGGTGTCTCCACGTGTGTTCTCTTTGCCGCTTCCTTCTTCACTTCGACTCTTTTCTTTTCTTCTTCTGCCTTCTTTTGCTCGTCTGCTTCTTTCTTTTTCTTCTTCTCCTCTTCTGCTTCTTTCTTCTTCTCCTCTTTCTATTTCTTCTTCTCGTCTTCTATTTTTTTCTTTTTCTCCTCTTCCTGTTTCCTTTTCTCCTCTTCTTTTTGTTTCTTCTTCTCCTCATCTTCCTTTTTCTCTTTCTCCACTTGCACTTTGTGAGCCTTTTCTTTGTCCTATTTTTCCTTGTCCACTCTCTCTTTATCAGCCTTTTCCTTTGCTGCATCCGAAGTGACATTTTTAACATCTAAGGCATCAACGTCAATAGTTTCTCTCTGTTCAGTAACTGATTCTCCTTCACTATCATATACTTCATCTCGTTTTCCAGTTTCTAGTTCTTGTTCAACTGTCTTGTTGGATTCAGACACTTGGTGCAATTTTAGAGCAGCTTTGGCATATGAGTGTGTATCTTTCACCACTTCAAGGACTTTGCCTTCTAGTAACAAGAGTCTTCTTCTTCTCATGAAGAAGAGGCCTTTGTATTTATCCATAATTTCAAAGAGCTTTGAATTTGACACATTAGGAAAATATTGTGCAAAAATTTCCTCTCTTATTTCCTATTCTTTTTATATGGCAATGCGCCATTTGTTATCTTAAAAATTGTATAAAGAATTCGGTGTCACAAATTTAATTTCTGATGGTGACCGATCATTAATACATAAATATTGAATAACTTCCTGTTCAACTTCCTCCTCTTCATTGTCATTAAAATAATCAAAATGATCTATTAAATCACTTAGCACTTTTCTCCTAATATTCTTGATAGTTCTTTGGCAATGTGTCAATGGTTTGTAAGAGTAAATGTCTATATTTACTGGTACTGATGATCCTGGTTCATTGCCGGTTGTCTTTTCTTTCTTCCTCATTTGCCTAGTCTTTTTAGGCTGCACTTCAAGTTTTGTATCGTCAGAATCTAGTGAGTTGTTCTTAGTCTTCTACTTTCTTTCAAAAACCTTGGCAGGTGCAACTTTCGGTTTCTTCTTGGCCGGTGACCGCTTGGTCACTTTAGGACTTGCTAAAGTAACTGGTGCCAATACCGATGGCACTGCCTTTCCCTTCTTCACTGAGGGCTCTTCAACTGGTGTTACCCTTTCCAAGTAGGTGTCGGTTCTCTTCTTCTTTGGATCAAGAGGTGAGGCAAGTATGGTAGAGGCATACCCATCGAGCATGTCATACATCACCTTATATCCCATGGGCTCCACTTCTTCCTTTATGGGCTCAACTGCTTCCATTATACACTCATCTACTCTGATGGTAAAGCAGATGTCCTCTTCATATTTCTTGACAATATCACTAGATATCCTCATCTTCTGGCTCATCTTCCATCTGAATTAATCAAATTATTTGTTCAAGACTTCAGGATAACTGGTTCCCACCACTTGAAGACTTGCTTTGATTTTTTTGGTAACCGGTTGGTCAGAAGACCATTGAATATTACCAACTCCCAGAAAATAGCCTTGAAAGTAGAAAAACAATCCTACCAATAGTTGTCCAAATTTAAATCTTAAGGCATTGTCCTGTTTAATATAATTCAGGTTTACCAGAAGTTGCCTCTACATACAGGTGCATAGATCAAATGATGCATCTTCCATGATCATTCTATAGGAAACATTAACCACAACAGTAGAGACATAGTCAATTTTGCTAGCATAGAATGTCTTGTATCCTATCACCATGTAGGCATACTTGACTAGATCATCCTTGATGGCATTAATAGTCATTCCCCGTGGGTCGCTCATAGAACCGGTGAACTTGGTCATTTCTATCTTAATAACTTTCCTTAGGGTTGGCACTTCTCCAACATTACAGAAACTGGTGACAACATGAATCGCTTCTGGTCTGATGTCATGTGTTTGCTCAAGATACATTTTGTCACCGTGCACTCTGCTTAGGATGATGCAGATGTGATCTTCTATGAATTCTTCAATAAAATAGACCACTTTGTGAAGTTTCTTTCTTTCCAGGATGTTGTATTCCAATTTGATCTTCTTGTCATCCCCACAAAATAAAACCTAACTAAGAATGGATCACTAGGGATCCTAGGTCTTCTATTTTCCAATCAATATAATCTAAAATACCTTCCTCAACTATAATACCAGCGGGTATCTGGGATAGGGCACTGTATTTCATCTTATTTTGTATGAAATCCACTAAATCAATAGGTGCACTTGAACTGGAGTATGAAGCAGAAACCATAATAAACAAATAAACTCAAAAAAAACCTTCGCAAGTCAAGATTTAGGGCTTTGACACTATAGCTAGAAACACACCACTTCGGTCGCTTGGAACACCGCTTAGTGTTCTTCACTAATAGGTTGCAAATATTTCAAAATTCTTCTGCTAGATTTCAATTCACTCTGAATCGCAAGTCAAATCGCCTTTGGTCGCTCTGCACTTGAAAAATTCTTCCCTCCTAAATTCATAAGTGAAAATGACTTGAAAATCCCATTTAAATGAATTCTTCACCTACCACAATAAATGATCCACCATTAGGGCATAAACCCTAATTTTTCCTTTTACCATTTCCGCTCTTCTGTCGATTGATAGGTAATGCATACTAGTTAAGGTCTTTTACTGATATAAATTGGGGGTTTGAAATATTTCACCGATTTTCTCTGCCTAAGCTTTTATGTAGCTTAGTTTGCCAGTTCAGAGATTTGCACACTAGGTGGGTTTCTTTTTCCAATTTTTCTTAATGTCCATTTGAATAGTTTCAACATCAGTCTTTCATTCTGGAGTGACCGGCATATCATCTAATATGTTGTTTCTCATCCTGCAGAATTTTATTGTGTGACCTGATTTGTTGCAATGATAGCAAACCATTCCAAGTGCTCTCCATGGTCCATTATTCATGTTTCCATTCTTCCTTCTGCATGTTGCAGTAGTGTGACTGCTACCATGACAAATCATATAGGTTTCTCTCCAACTGGTTGCCACTTGATATGCACCACTACCTAACTGATGATTATAGGCATTATACTGGTTTGGATTCCGGTTCACAGAGGATTCAGGAAAAACTCCTTGACTCCTTTGAGGATATCTTCTAGTGTTGTACATGACAGACTTGCATTGAAATGCTCTATGCCCAAACTTGTTGCATGCATAACAATTACCATTGAATCTATTGGATCTAGGCTTATTATTTAGAAAGTAAAGAAAATTATTGTAAGCCTTACTTCTACATACATTGGCAGTATGTCCTTCCTTGAGACAATTAAAGCAAATAGGTTTTAAATTTTTCTTACCTTTATCCTTTGGTGTAGGTTGCTTCTTTGATGCTCCATCTTTTATTCCAGAGGTCTCACCTTCCTCATAACCAAAGAAACCAAGTCCATTAGTATTCTTTACTGGTTTCACTAATTCAAGCTTTTGCTCTAACTTAGCAGCACTCTGATTGAATTTGGAAAGTATTTCCTTTGACTCAGTGAGTTCCTTGGAAATAGTAGCATTGGATTCCTTCAAGGTTGCATTCTCAGAAATAGCCATGTTTAGTTCACCTTGCATTTCTTCTTTTTCCACTTTACTCTCTTGGAGATGAGCGGTAAGTGCACTGATTTCTTGCTTCAGCTTGGAGATCTCATGATCTTTGTCTTTTACTAGATCTTCATCTTTCCTCTAGTTCTCAAGCTCTTGACACATTCTGATAGTGAGTCCTTCCAGTTCCCTTGTCAAGTTGGCATTAGACTCATTCAATTTTTCAACTTCTTCAACTAGGGCTTCCATGTCTACTTCATTAGAAGAACTGTTTTTAGTAAGCTCCATCAGTTTCTCAGCATGCTCTCTTCTTTTTGCCAAAGAGGCTTTATATTTGACTTTGAGTTCATCATAGGCTTTCTTAGTCTGAGTGAGCTGATGAGGAAGTTTTCTCTCATAGTATATTCCCCCATATCTCCTTCCAAGTGGTTAGACTTATAGAAAGATTGGCTCTGATACCAATTGATGAATACTAAGAGGGGGGGTAAATTAGTATACCAAAAAATACTGAACTCAAACACTTAAAATGTTTAGTAGTAAACCGGTATAACACATTTACTAACAAACTGGTTAAAACAAATGTAAACCAAATAGAAAATAAGGCATTCACCCATAGGAGCACAATCACCATAACACAAGAGGTTTTGACATGGAAACCCAAATGGGAAAAACCACGATGAGCTGAAACTCACAAGTAACTATCTGCAGAATAGAAACCAGATCGGTTAAGGTCAGACCGGTAAGGTCATACAATGTTCTTCACCAGAACAGATCCTGTTAGGAATCTCAATCTCTATTAGGAGATAAGTTTGATTAAAGACTACCTTCTGAGAAGATTTAGATCCACAGTTGTGAACCACCTTGTTAGAGGATTTACAAAGGCTTTTCTGGGCCTACCCGGTTAAGGGTTTTAGACTTGCCAAAGATGTGAGTAATCAACAAGTGAGTGATCTAGCAAATAGCACAGTCTTCTTAATTAGATCCTTGATAGCTCATTGTTAATGCATTTCAGCATTACTTTAGTCTTCAATATCTTCACACTCTTCTTCTTCAGACAAACCTTAAGTTCTCTTCTATGATCACACATACAAAAACCTCATCAACCACCTAAAACTCTAACTCATACACAAACCCTAGACATGATGTCCTTATTAAAGGAATCTTATTTCATGTCGGTCCAATAGGATTACATTGCAAGTTCCTAGGTTCAGTGCATCTAGACACACTTGGTAACATGACACAAAATTACCGCTAAAGTGTCGATGGATGATAACTTATCACAAAAATACCAGTTGTTAAGTCATCACAGAGTAATACTAGTTCATACATTGAACCGATTACCAGTTGTCAAAATGAAGACTAGGAAAATAATAACTGCCGCTTTAGTTCCTTCATACCACTTGAGATCCTTGAACTGCTTGAGGTCTTCATACCACTTTGGGTTTTCATACTGCTTGAGATTGGTAAACACTTTCTGCAAAACACCAATAGTCTAAAGACTATAATACATAATACCGGTTGGAACAAAGACCGGTTGAGCATAACTTATACATAAAAAAAGTGATCTCAAAGCAAGTGTGTGTCCATCAATGACAATCACAACATCATCATAAAAAATGCCAACAAACATATGCCAAATTCCTCATTATAGCAATTATTAAGATGCTATTTAATAATAATGTTATCTTGATCAATAAGGTCCTCATTGAGATATTTAAAATTTACACAATGAGAACTTTTAAGTTTGTTATGTGTATACAACTAAAAATGGTCTAGAGATAATTGATTAAATACATAGTTATTTAATTAATACCCCTATGTAATTAATTGAATTGGCAAGTAATTTAATTAATTTCCCTAATTCCTCTACTTGTGATTAAATCTAAGGATTTATTCATATAGTTAATTTTCATATTCCCCTTTGATTAACTAATCTAAATTAATTAATTAATTCTCTCCTCCATTTAATCTAATTCTTCTAATACCAAAATTAAAATTAACAAATTCAATGTTTGTTGAGTTTAATTATCATTTTCCTAATTATTTGAATTTCTAAATTCAAAATGAGCACAATGCTCCTAACTTCTAACTACCTAGGCTAACCACCCCCTAACCTAACCCATTCTATCTAATCTTAGGGTCTAAAAAATGCTATCTTATCTTGCACATTCTAACTTCCTTATTCTAACCTCATATGGGTTGGATATTCCCTCTTGGAGACACATGGCACCTTTGCCACATGTCTTCTCCCCTTTTACACTTTCCTTATTGTGGGAAATTTGTTAGATATTCCTTGACACTTGTCACCACAAAGATGATATGTGTCCCTCCCTCCAATCTCTTCTCCAACTTCTTCAATCACAACATTTGATATTTGCAGATTGAATCCTAATTGTCCATTCCTACCACCTTATCTTTGTTGGCATTTTTGATGATTATGTTGTGATTGTCATTGATGGACACACACTCGCTATGAGATCACCTCTTGAATGTATGAATTATGCTCAACTGGTATTATGTTGTAGTCTTTAGACTATCTGTGTTTTGTAGAAAGTGTTTACTGATCTCAAGCAGTATGAAGACATCAAGTGGTTCGAGGATCTCAAGCGGAATAGAGCAAAGGAACTAGAAGCAATAGTTATCATTTTCCCAGTCTTCATTTTTGTCAAACAGGTAATTTGTTTAATAGTCAAACTAGTATTACTCTGAGTTACCAACCGGTAATTGATAAAGTTGTATAAACTAGTAATACTTTGTGATGAGTTACCAACTGATATATTTTTGTGATGAGTTACCATCCACTGACACTTTGACAGTGATTTTGTGCCATGTTACCAAATGTGTCGAGATACAATGAACCTAGGAACTTGCAATGTAATTCTATTGGACCAACATGAAATCAAATTCCTTTTAAGGACATCATGTCTAGGGTTTTAGTGTGTGTAGTTGTTAGGGGTTTTTGGTCGTTGATGAGTTCTTGTATGTGCGATCTTAATAGAGAAGATCAAGTCTGTGTGCTGTAACAGAGTGTGGATTTACTAAAGACTGAAGTAATGCTGAAATGCATCAGTAATGAGCTACCATGGATCTAATCAAGAAGACTGAGACATTTTCTAGATCATTCACTTATTGATTACTCACATCTTTGACAAGTCAGAAACCCTTAACTGAGTAGGCCTAGAAAAGCCTTTGTAAATCCTCTAACAAGGTGATTCACATCTATGGGTCTGAAATCATCTCACAAGGTAGTCTTTAATTAGACTTATCTCCTAACAAAGATTGAGATTCCTAATAGGATCTATTCTGGTAAAGAACATTGTATGACCTTAACCGATCTGGTTACTATTCTGTAGATAGTTATTTGTGAGTTTCATCTCATCGTGGTTTTTCCCGTTTGGGTTTTCATGTCAAAATCTCTTGTGTTATGGTGATTGTGCTTCTGTGGGTGAATGCCTTACTTGTTGTTTGGTTTGCATTTGTGTTAACCAGTTTGTTAGTTAAACTGTTATACCGGTTTACTGCTAGATTGATAAAGTGTTTGAGTTCAATATTTTTTGGTATACTAATTCACCCCCTCTCTTAGTATTCATCAATTGGTATCAGAGCCAACCTTTCTATAAGTCTAACCACTTGGAAAGAGATATAGGGGAATACATTATGAGGGAAATTACTCATTGGCTCACTCAGACTGAGCAAGCCTATGATGAACTCAAAGTCAAATATAAGACCTCTTTGGCAAAAAGAAGAGAGCATGCTGAAAAACTGATGGAGATAATTGAAAAATGTTCTTCTGATGAAGTGAACATGGAAGCCCTAGTTCAAGAAGTTGAAAAACTGAATGAGTCCAATGCCAATCTAAGAAGGGAACTTGAAGGACTAACTATGAGAATGTGTCAAGAGCTTGAGAATCGGAGGAAAACTGAAGATATGGTAAAAGACAAAGATCATGAGATCTCCAAGCTAAAGCAAGAGATCAATGCACTTACCACTCATCTTCATGAAAATAAAATGGAAAAGGAAGAAATGCAAGGTGAACTACACATGGCTATTTCTAAGAATGCAACCTTAAAGGAATCCAATGCTGCCATTACCAACGAACTTACTGAGTCAAAGGAAATACTTGCCAAATTCAATAAGAGCACTATCAAGCTAGAGCAAAAGCTTGAATCGGCTAAACCAGTAAAGAATACCAATGGACTTGGTTTCTCTGATTATGAGGAAGGTTAGACCTTTGGAACAAAAGATGGAGCATCAAAGAAACAACCAGTAGCAAAGGATAAAGGTAAGCAAAAGTTCAAACCTATTTGGTTTAATTGTCTCAAGGAAGGACACACTGCTAATGTATGTAGAAGTAAGGCTTACAATAATTTTCCTTATTTTCTAAATGATAATCCTAGACCCAATAGATTCAATGGTAATTGTTATGCATGCAACAAGTTTTGGCATAGAGCATTTGAATGCAGGTCTATCATGCACAACATCATAAGGTATCCTCAAAGGAGTCAAGGAGTTCTTTTTGAACCCTCCGGGAATCGGAACCCAGACTGGTTTAATACCTATAATCATCAGTCAGGAAGTAGTGGCTATCAAGAGGCAACCAAATGGAGAGAAACCTATTTGATCTGTCATCGTAGTGGTCACACTACTACAATATGCAGAAGGAAGAATGGAAACATGAACAATGGACCTTGAAGATCACTTGGAATGATTTGCTATTATTGCAACAAACCAGGTCATACAACAAGATTTTGTAGAATGAGAAAGAATATATCAGATGATATACTAGTCACTCCAGAAGGAAAGATAGATGTTGAAACTATTCAAGCAGATATGAAGAAAACCTAGAAGAAGAAGCCAAAAGAAGTGATTCAAGAAGAACTAGTTTCTGCACCTAGTGTGGAAGACACTAAGCCAACAAACTAAGCATCAGAAAAGCTTAGGGGGAGAAAATGGTGAAATGTTTCGAACCCCCAGTTTATATCAATAAAAGACCTTAATCGGTATACGATACCTGTCAACTAGCAGAAGATCGGAAATAGTAAAAGCCAAATTAGGGTTTACACCCTAATAGTGTAGCATTTATCATGGTAGGTGAAGAACTTGTTTAAAAGGATTTTTCAAGTCATTTTCACTTATCAGTTCTTGAGCGAAGAAGTTTTTAAGCACTGAGCGATGAAAAGTGATTTGGATTGCGATTCAAAGAAATTTCAAAACCTTGAAGAAGAATCAGAAGCTAATATCAATCGGTCAAGTGTAGAACACAAAGCGGTATTTCAGCAACCGAAGGAGTGTGTGGCAAAGTATAATTTGCAAGCCTTAAATTTTGATTTACGAAGGTATTTTTCAAATTTCTCTTTTTATCATGGCTTCCGCATCACACTCTAGCTCTAGTGTACTCGTTGATTTAGTAGATTTCATTCAACGAAAGGCAAAATACAATGCCCTATCTCAAATACCCGCTAGTGTTATAGTGGAGGAAGGCATTTCTGATTACATTGACTATAAAATTGAAGATGTAAGATCTCTGATGATCCATTCTCAGTTGAGTTTGTTTTGTGGGAAGGACAAGAAGATTAAACCGAAATTTAGCATCCTAGAAAAGAAGAAGCTTCACAATGCAGTCTATTTCCTTGAAGAGTTTTTAGATGATCATATTTGCATCATTTTGAGCAGAGTGCATGGTGATAAAATATACTTAGAGTAGATGCATGACATCACACTGGAAGCGATTCATGTCATCACCAGTTTCTGTAACGTCAGTGAAGTGCCAGCCCTAAGGAAGATCAGCAAGATGGAAATGACCAAGCTCACTGGTTCTATGAGTGACCAATGGGGAATGACAATCAATCCCATCAAGGATGATCTGGTCAAATATGCCTACATGGTAATAGGTTACTGGATATTTTATGCTAGCAGGATCAACTCTGTCTTTGCTGCAGTGGTAAATGCTACCTACAGGATGATCATGGAAGATGCATCATTTGACTTATGCACCTGTATGTAAAGGCAACTTCTGGTGAACCTGAAGTCGATTAAATAGGACAATGCCTTGATATTTAATTTTGGATAACTATTGGTTGGGTTGTTCTTCTACTTCCAAGATTACTTCCCAGGAGTCAGAGATATTTAGTGGTCTGCCGACCAACCGGTTACAAAGCAAATCAAGGAAAGCCTTCAAGTGGTTGGAACCAGTTATCCAGAAGTTCTGAACAAATACTTTGATGAGTTCAGACACAAAATGAGCCAAAGAGTGAGAATATCAAGTTATATTATCAAGAAATATGAAGATGTCATCTGCTTCACCATCAAAGTTGATGAGTGCATAATGGAGGTGGTTGAGCCTAGAAAGGAAGAAGTTGAACAAGAAGTCATTAATTATTTATGTATTAATGACTGGTGGCCATCAAAAATTAAATCTGAGACACCTGATTCTTTATATAATTCTTTAGACAACAAATGGTACACTGCCATAGAGAAGGAACAAGAAATAAGAAAGAAAGTATTTGAACAATACTTTCCTGATGTGCCTAAAATAGAACTTTATAAATTGATGGAAAGATATAAGGGCCTCTTCTTCATGAGAAGAAGGAGACTCCTGTTGCTAGAAGGAAAATTCCTAGAAGTGGTAAAAGATACCCACTCCC
Organism: Cryptomeria japonica; assembly: GCF_030272615.1. Taxonomy (NCBI): domain Eukaryota; kingdom Viridiplantae; phylum Streptophyta; class Pinopsida; order Cupressales; family Cupressaceae; genus Cryptomeria; species Cryptomeria japonica. The sequence continues at coordinate 689,960,330 of NC_081409.1, forward strand.
TTGCTCAATTTTCTCTAAAGTTGCACCAAGTGGCAGAAGCCAATAGGAATGCTGAGCACGAACCGGAAATCAATCAATTGGCTGAAGCATATGATAGTGAAGGAGTATTGGTCACTGATCAAATGGAACCCATTGATTTTGATGCCTTGAACAGTGAAGATGTTACTCTGGGTACACCAATTGAAGTGGCAGGATAGGAAAAACAGGCAGAGGAGAAGAAGAAGTAGGAAAAGGAGAAGAGAAAAGAAGAGGAGAAGAAGAAGAAGGATGAGGACGAAGAGAAGTGGAAAGAAGAAGAAGAGTAAAGAAAAATAGAGGAAGAAGAGAAAAAGAAGATAGAAGAAGACAATCTAAGAACGAAAGAGAAGGAGGAAGTGGCACAAAGCACTCAAGTGGAGACTCCAAAGGCAACCTGTAGTCAAGCCAAACTAGCTCACATTACCAGTCCTATTGATCTCCAATCTGCAAACAAATTAGAGCTGCTACAGAGCATTAAGATTTCTCAAGAATGCCTGGAGGTGATAAGGAGGATGAAGGAGCAAGACATGATCCAAGTTGTGATGGACACTCTTATTGGTTTGATACTCGGTACCAACCTCCCTAGTACCGATTCCTCTCTGGCCCAACTAAAACTCTTATGCATAGTTGTGGAGGACCAAGTACAAAGCCTGGAAGAGGTTGCTAAAGTGAATGCCAAGAAGGAGCATCAAAAGGATTTGAACACTGCCTCGGTGAAAAAGTTACATGAGCTATGGTCCAATCTGCAGAAGGCACAGAAGGACATCGCAGATACAATGAATGAGGGGAAATTACTACTCAATAAGATATGTCAACCCCATCTATTTTGTGATGATGTGCTTTCATAGAAAGAAAAACTGCAAACTGATTTGTTGACATTCATAAGTACCTTCAAGATGCCATATGATTCCTTTACTGCTTATGGGAAAATCGTTCACTGGTTTCAACTTCAGGCTGCAAGAATTAATCTAGAGATTAGCATTTGGACCAGGGATTTGCAAGAACTACAACTAGTTCTACTACCAAGACTACAAATACTTTAGAAGTGTTATCTCAATCTAGATGCCTTGACGGTTACTCAAGAGATGAGTACCTTGGACACCATGGAGGAACAAGTATCCCAGATGAAAACGGAGAGTGAGGTTGCTACCTTGTTACTTGAGTCATGGTCCTTATCCATGAAGCATTTTATGTAGGACTTTAAATCAGTTTTTGACAAATTTCAATCTTTATTGTCACAAACATTTATTTAGCTAATAGAAACAGGGGATTATATCGCTGTATTTTGTCATTTTTGGCAAAGGGGGAGAAGTATTTTGGTATTTAAAATTTTGATGCATGGTATGTATACTCTCATGTTTATCTCTGTAAGGAAGTAGTATACTTTGTATTTTTTCCAAAGAGATAGTGTATATGCTTAGGGGGAGTATTTGTGATTATGGCATTTTTTTGTAAAACACTTAGATGTCAAAATTTTTCCTAAGTGTTGCCATCAATGCCAAAGGGGAAGATTGTTGGCTTTTTTGATAATTATGTTGTGATTTTCATTGAAGGACACACACTTGCTATGAGATCACCTCTTGAATGTATGAATTATGCTCAACCAGTATTATGTTGTAGTCTTTAGACTATCGATGTTTTGCAAAAAGTGTTCACTGATCTCAAGCGGCATGACGATCTCAAGCGGTATGAAGACCTCAAGTAGTTCAAGGATCTCAAATAGAATGGAGCAAAGGAACTAGAAGTAACAGTTATCATTTTCCCAGTCTTCATTTTCGTCAAACCGGTATTACTCTAAGTTACCAACCGGTAATCGGTAAAGTTGTATAAACCAGTAATACTCCATGATTAGTTACCAACCAGTATATTTTTGTGATGAGTTACCATCCACCGACACTTTGACGGTGATCTTGTTTCATGTTACCAAATGTGTCTAGATACAATTAACTTAGGAACATGTAATGTAATCCTATTGGACTGACATGAAATCAGATTCCTTTTAAGGACATCATGTCTAGGGTTTTAGTGTGTGTAGCTGTTAGGGTTTTTTGGTGGTTGATGAGTTCTTGTATGTGCTATCTTAATAGAGAAGATCAAGTCTTTGTGCTGTAATAGAGTGTGGATTTACTGAAGAGTGAAGTAATGCTAAAATGAATCAACAATGAGCTACCATGGATCTAATCAAGTAGACTATGCCATTTGCTAGATCATTCACTTGTTGATTACTCACATCTTTGACAAGTTAGAAACCCTTAACCAGGTTGGCCCAAAAAAGCCTTTGTAAATCCTCTAACAAGGTGATTCACATCTGTGGGTCTAAAATCCTCTCACAAGGTAGTCTTTAATTAGACTTATCTCCTAATAGAAATTGAGATTCCTAACAGGATCTATTCTGGTAAAGAACATTGTATGACCTTAACCAGTCTGACCTTAACTAGTCTAGTTACTATTCTACAAATAGTTACTTTTGAGTTTCATCTCACCGTGGTTTTTCCCATTTGGGTTTCCATGTCAAAATCTCTTGTGTTATGGTGATTTTACTTTTGTGGGTGAATGCCTTACTTGCTATTTGGTTTGCATTTGTGTCAACCAGTTTGTTAGTTAAACTGTTATACCAGTTTACTGCTAGATTGATAAAGTGTTTGAGTTCATTATTTTTTGGTATACTAATTCACTTCCCCTCTTAGTATTCATCAATATTTGGCCTTTCAAACACTATAAATACCACTAATTTTCATCAATCAATCCTCCTCAAAATTCCTTGCATTCTATCTTTTTTTCATACTTAATATAGGCAATTTAATCCTTCTATCATTTAGCATAATTTATAAATAGATCAAATCCTAGCATGTTTAGCATAGTTTAATTATGTTAATATAGTTTCAATATCAAACATGTATCTTAATCAATCATCTTAGTTATAATCATGAATAAAATCATCCTATGCTCATGCATTTGCATTATCATGCTCATATAGCTACTCAACTTTTGAGTTCCCACTTTGGAGGTCATTTCTTGCTGAGAGCCAACTATCTACCTCCTTAAAGGTCCTCAAAAATAGAGGATGGGACACCTTAAAGGAGGCCTTTGGTTTTCTTTTATTTATTTTTCTGTTTGCTTCTTAATTTCAATAGGTGTTTCATCTATGTTCTTATTTATTATAATTCACACTACTTTTAGCAGCACATTCATTGGCGCTTGCTGTGGGGCCTAGCCCCTTTGATCTTTAAAAAGGTTTTGTTGCAATAAATTTTATTGTTAGGTTGAATAGCTCTTTGGATGCACAGATTATCTCTTTCGGGTTCCATATTCGCATTCTCGGTCTCCATTTTAGTGTCCCATCACCTCGAATGGCATTTATAGAAGATTTTTCAATGCTATTTTTATCTTTTTCTATATTTTAGTATTTTTCTGGGTCTCTATCTCAATGATTCTTATCTGTTTGGAAAGGTTTCTAGGATGCAGAGAAATGTTTCTCCTTTCTAGAACAACTTTTTTGGTCAATTTGAGAGAATTTTCAATAGTTTTTGCAATGTTCTAGGTTTTTCATTCATCAATTTGATTTTTTATTCTACATTTTTAATTTCTGCATCTAAACTATCATTTTCCCAAATCTAAATTTGTAGTTTGTTGATTTGCAGATATCTATTTCACTATCAAAGATTGGAGTTATAAACTTTTTTGCCAGCAAAAAATGCATAAGAAACTACTATCTTTGTTTGTAGTTGCAGGATTTTGCACTTGTTTTTGATAAATTACGCACACGCACTAATTACAAAAGGAAATGAGCAAATATGTCTTATGTCTTCTATGTATTTGATAATAGGAGAGTATTCTCTCACCTTTCTTAGGTGATTAGAAATCTAGACTCATCTTTTCTTTTCATTAGTGCATACCTTTAGCGGGCATCTCCTCCCGAGAATCCTATAAGGTCGGTCAGAGGGTGTTAGATTTTGCCAAGATCAAGAGCTCAATGAAATGTACAAAATAGAGACACAATATAGGACAAGAATAAACTGTATTCTCATCAATAGAAAATGATCAATAATCAACTGGATTAACCAATACAACGAATAGAGGCCTGCTTGTATAGGCAAGGCCATATGGATGTATGAGCACACAAATATGACATGTGGCTCAATGAGAAACAAGGGTAGGTAGGAAATAGGTGTGGGTAGGTAGGAGAAATAATATAATATTCCACATGAGGTGGATCACTCACCGAAGGTGGAATTATCACTCCATAATAAGTGGATATGATAGTGTAATAACAAGATCAACACCATAAAAGGTAGAATTTCTCCTACACACACTATCCCAATGTGGCACAAACACCCAAGTGTCTCATATCCAAACTACTATGAAATGCATTATCCTAAGTAAACTTAAGTAAGTGTTAGAATATCCAAGATGAATAATTATTTACACCAACACCCCCCCTTAAGTGCACCTTAGGGGAATGCACTTAAGTCTACAATGCAACTAAGCAATGCAAGATGGGTCCCGGCTATGAGGCCATGTTAGGTACCCATGAACAAATGCAAATGCATGCAAACCAATGCAATGAAATCTCTCACAAAGTGGGGAAAGAGAGAAAAACCCAATGGGAAAAAACCCTCCCTCAAAAAGAGAGATCAAAGCTATACAAGAGAACTCTCATAGAAGAATGTGAGGAACAAAACACCATGTGAGGAAAAGGTCCCCCCCATATGAAAGAAGAAGAGAAGTCAAACTGTGACCCCCCCTCAATGGAGAATCTGCACCAATGGAAGAAGCTCGATGTATGAAGAAACTGCTCCATGAATGTCGAACAACATTCCTCCCCTTAGGAAGAAACAAAACTAAAGGTGTATCCATAAAGTCTCCCCAATCATGAAGGAAATATTTATGAAGAAAACTCATGATGAAAGGAATCTCTAAAAAACTGCTCAAGTGTCCCCATGTTGATGCTGAAAGATACCCTCTCCAAAGGTGGTAAACTATGCCACACTGCTGAAAAAGGCACTCCAAGATCTAGTGGAGATGGATGTAGAAAATGTCCCAAAGACTCACATGTCTCCTCAAAAAATAAAGAGACCTCCTCCAACTGCTGCACATAAGTATCCACAATCATGTCAACCTCGAAAGAATGATCATGTAGAGAATGAACAAGAGGGTCAGAGTGTTCCCTCACAACAATCGAAGAAGGATCATCTTCATCAAAGAGAATATGAATGTCATCAATGATGTCTCCCAAATCTGCAATGTAGGATTCCATAAATAAACCTGCAATGTCTGTCAAGTAATCATCCCATGAATCTGAAGCTGGAAGACAATGAATATCCTGCTGCACTGAATCACATGAAGGCAAAACTGTCGCACTATCTGCATCATCAGGTGCAATAGGTGATGTGATATCAATATGAGGAGATGAAATACAAGACTCAAGAATGGGGTCACATGTGAGAATCCCCATGTTCAAGTGTCCAAAGTTCTCCTCAAAAATGGAACCATCACAAGAAGTGTGATCATAATGTGTAGAATCATCAAATGTGAAATCATCATCAACAAAATCTGAAAAGGAGTATAACCGAGATGTATGATCAACCACCCCAGTTGCAATGATAGCTCTAGTCTCCAAGTCTCTAATAAAAACTGAGTCAGGTGTGAACTCCACAACTCTCTTAGTTGCGGCATGTGTGATTTGATAGATAGAAAGGAGATTGTTTGTCAAGTGGGGTACACACAACACATCATTGAAGGAGTTATCCCCAATGTCAATAGATCCTTTCCCAATCACAACCATGTATGTATGATTTCCCATAAAAATCTGTGGCATGGTGCAAGGCTCAAATGTAGAGAACATAGACTACAAGGATGCCATATGATGAGAAGCCCCTGAATCTAGAAGCCATCTCTCTGAATCATGACTGATAGTAGCACATAAAGATTTTCCTTTTCCTGTTCCAAAAGAGTGAGTCTTCCCACTTGTAGAAGCCATGAATGCTTGCCCTTTTCCTTTTGAATGTGAGGAAGTGGAAGTTGATGAATCATCCTTCTTGTAGACTTTAGGCAAATCAATGTTATTCTTTTTGATGATATGTGTGAGCTCATCAATCTTCTCAGAATGGCAACGATGCTCCTCATGACCAATCTTTTTACAATAAGCACAAGTAGGTCTCTCTCTATTTGGTGAATTATCTCTCTTGGAAGAGGATGAATCTCCTTGTTGTGGAGAAGATGGTGCTTTTTCTTTAGGCTTTGATTGCCATTTCTTCTTGTTTGAGTTGTCCTTTCCTTGATTTCCTTTGTTCCCTTGATTTGCCACGAATGCTTGAGACTTAGAAGCCTTAAGAATGCCCATGCTTATCAACTTAGTTTGTTCCATCATCAACATTTCATTGAAAGCATCAAATGTAGGCATTTTGTAGCTTGAACCCATTGTCATCCTATGGGTTTGGAAACTAGAAACAAATGCTGCATATTCTTGTGGAAGCTTTCCTATCAAGTTGAATATCAATTGAGTATCCTTTTTATCAATGCCACAATCTTTGAGTTGTGCCCTCAACTCATTTGCCTTAGTGACATAATCTTGTATAGTATCAAAGTTCTTGGGATCCAACATGGTGAGATCACTATCAATTTGATATCCCCTAATCTCATCAACTTGACCATACAAGTCTTGAAACTTTTGCCAAGCATCCTTGATTAGAGTACACTTCTCAATATGAAAAATGAGATCCTTTGATACATACTTTCTTAAGGTAGCAATTGCCATGATATTTTTAGTGAGCCAATCCAAGTGACCAACTGGATCAACCTTAGGATCAGCGGGAGCAACAATACTTCCATCAATGTAATGAGTGAGTCCTTTTTCCATAAGTTTACTCCATGCATCAATTTTCCAAGTAGCATAATTATGTGGAGTTAAGAGAGGAAACTTAGAAGAACCCATAGCAGCAAAAAGGAAGGAACACAAGAGCACAAAAGCACAAGAGACACCCCCCAAATTCCATCAATCAAAGTACCCCCCCTAAAGTGATGATTTTGGCACTTTATACTTAGTGCGATTACAATGAGCCACTTGCAAAACAAGGCAGAGTAGACTTATGATGCAAATTTTACAACTTCTCAAATGAGATACAAGAGACTTCAATCAATAGTGCAATGAATCTAACTGAGATTCAAGCAAATATACAAGTACCAAGAGAGCCAATAATGGCCAAGATCTGAAAGTACAATTTCTACTTACAATGGCATCAATCTGACAATATCATGTGAAAGTAGATGAAAAAATACACACTTTCAAAAAAATGGCACCTAAAAAGGAGGTCGTATGACCCCAAATGAAGCCTTTGAAGTTGCAAAAACTGGGATTACTCAGGTATAGTCACCAAAAAATGCATTTTCTAAAAATTCCATATATCAAAATTAAAAAATTTCTTCACCACTGCGGAGAGCACAAAATTCTAGCCCATTTCAAAAAAAATTGCACCCAAAAAGGAACAAAGATAAGCAAGTTATGGCCATTTGAAGTTGAACTGCAAAATCAAAAAGCTCAATGAGAGGGGCCTGCAAAATTTTCAAACCCTGCTGATGCGGTGCTGACATCAAAAAGTCACTGGTTTAAATTTGATGGCCATATGACCGTCGCAAAAACTTTGCCTTCTTGCTGACTGGGCATCCGTACCGTACGGTATTTGCTGACTGTGCACTATACAGTGGCGTACGGAAAAGCTGACTGGGCAGGTCTACATGGCAAATGATTGTGCATACAGGTAGTTGACTATGTAGTCTGTACCGAGATGACGTGTCAGTTTGTACCCACGGGCTAGTGGCTGCCTGCCACGTGGTGGGCGCGGTTTCCTCCAGTTTGGGTGATCGCCGGCGAAGCAAGTGTTGCAGTTTGTACCCGCGGGCTAGTGGCTGCCTGCCACGTGGTGGGTGTGGTTTCCTCCGGTCTGGGTGATTGCCGACGAAGCGGGTTTTTTCGGAGAGGAAGATCGGTGCCATGAGGACAAGAGCCGGAGAGGAAGATTGGTGCCATGAGGACAAGAGACGGAGAGTGGTTTTCGGCGCATGCACGGTGGTGGCGGGAGGACGCGAGCGGCCGGCGGGAGGAGCTGGCACGGCGGCAGCAGCATCGTGTGAGGTGCAGGGTATGGGACGAACAGGTACGGTGCGGGTGGATTTTGTAGAGTAGGTACGCGGTGAACGACAGACCTGCATTATAGGGTCACGGGGGGGTCTGCAGACTCCCAAAACTTGCTTTTTGATTTATTTATTTATTTTTTTTCTTTCGACTTTTCAATTTTTTTTTTGATTTTTTTTTGATTTTTGATTTTTCTTAAAAAATTTTCCAAAAATTAAATTTATTTATTTTTTCTCGAAAAAATTAATAAAAAATTTGTAAATCCATACAATACTAGCAAAATTGGAGAAAATTTTTTTCTCACCAAAATAGGCTGACTTTATAACCAAAATTCATGGAAACGACCTTCTGGATGCAATGGCGAGGTCGGATCTTGTCTAGGACACCTCGAAAAGATGTTTCTCCTCAGATCTACCTCTTGACATCACAATAATGCCTCTTCAAGACGAATCAATGAAGCCCCAATGGCTCTGATACCATGTTAGATTTTGCCAAGATCAAGAGCTCAATGAAATGTACAAAATAGAGACACAATATAGGACAAGAATAAACTGTATTCTCACCAATAGAAAATGATCAATAATCAATTGGATTAACCAATACAATGAATAGAGGCCCGCTTATATAGGCAAGGCCATATGGATGTATGAGCACACAAATATGACATGTGGCTCAATGAGAAACAAGGGTAGGTAGGAAATAGGTGTGGGTATGTAGGAGAAATAATATAATATTCCACATGAGGTGGATCACTCACCGAAGGTGGAATTATCACTCCACAATAAGTGGATATGATAGTGTAATAACAAGATCAACACCATAAAAGGTGGAATTTCTCCTACACACACTATCCCAATGTGGCACAAACACCCAAGTGTCTCATATCCAAACTACTATGAAATGCATTATCCTAAGTAAACTTAAGTAAGTGTAATAATATCCAAGATGAATAATTATTTACACCAACAGAGGGGAACAACCCAAGTTGGAATGACTAATGCTGAGTACTTCAATCCACTATTAAATAAACATGATTTGATAAAAATCAAGACAACGATAGTTCTCAGGAATAGCTCTCCTTCATGCCTTCAGGTATATTAAACCTTGGTTTTTAAGGCTCAGATACCTCTTAGTTGAGTTTATACCCTGACCCGCCAAAGAAATCCCTTACTAGAACCAATTAAAATTAGAATCTACCTGGTTCACCATATGCCCCTCTTGAGTATATGTGTGAACTCCCCTTTTGAGACCTTATTTCTAGGCTCGTAATGGGACTCCACTAGCTCTCGCAAAGGAAAAAAACATAGGTGGCCTTTAGGGGGAGATAACGCTATATGAGCTAATAGTGTACCAAGTTGTGGGCTGAAAAATAATAATGAATCCAATTTCCTTAGGATAGATTGATCTTCTTGTTTTCAATTAGTCAAAACCTGTGAAAAATTGGGCTTTCTCTAAGGCCAGGAACATACACTTTATGTTGTTGGGCTTTCAAACTCAAACTTCAAATTGTGGGATTTACACATATCACAATAGATCATCTCCTTCAGTCCAAAAAGTAGCTCTTTTAGTCAAAATAGTAGTTAAAAATACCCCTTTATAGAGATTGAAGTTAGGAATATGAATATATTAAAAAATTTATGTTTTGATTAATTTTAATATAATTTATTTAAAAAAATTAAAACTAGGTTTTTAATATTCCAAAGAAGCTGATTTGAAATAAAAAATAATATTAAATGATAGTCAAGAAAATTCTAAAATATATTTCACTAGATGAGAGTATCTTCTACGAAACAGTATAATTTTTTTTTGATAATGATAAATTTAATTAAAAAAAGGTTATGCTAAAAGAAAATTATCAAATTTAGCTATTGGACTACATATATGTATCATCTATTTGGAAAATTAAAAATAGGAAAAAATAAGTTTGATTTCATTTTTTTTGTGACTCCAACTAGAACCCCTGATTTTCAATATTTCTCAACAATAAAAAATCTCTTTAAATATATTAAAAATATCAATATATTTTTTAAAATTTTTCTAATAATAGTAGCATAAATTTCACACACATACATGGTGGTTGCAGGGTTTTGAGGACACAATGGCTTGGTTTTTGGTCATGAGTGTTGTGCGTGTGTGTGGGCTAGGGGAAACCATAGTTGCACATCTCCCTGTCTTTTGTGTGTGCTCGTGGTTAGTGGATTGGGATTTGATGTTGCATTCTAATCTATATTGGGGTTGTGTGTAGGGTATATTGTTGGAGTGTTGGTGGGAGGTGGATAGGAGTGCATGTCGGGATGCCCTTGACCCTCCCTTATTTATTTTCTTTCATTCTCTCCTGTATGTTTTGCAGGCACCTATCGCTATTTGGGTTGTGTTCGGCAGTGTTTTGTGGGGGTTTGGATAGGTTTTGTAAGTTCATGGTGGGGTTTGACCCCACTGGTGGTTTCTTCTTGTTAGTATGGGGCAAAATTTGTCTTGAACTTTGATTCAATTTAGGATTATGGCTGCCTCAAAAACCCCTTCTTTGCATGTAATGACTAAGGAGCCTCATTGGGATTCTCTCTCAAGGGAGGGTTCTAGACCCTTAAAGGGTTTACCTAGTTTGAAAAAATAAATGGTTGTTTAGAAGGAAGTCAAGTTTGGCCTCTATTTGTTATTCAACTTGGTAAAATCATGGAAGATTTGATATATTAGAGAAATCATGCTCTTATTTGTAATTTTATGGGTTTACATTTTGCTTTTTCAGTTCTGGAGTCTTGGGCTCAGTGGATCTAGAATGTTGAGGGAGAAATGGAAATTCTATTGGTGGCTCAAAATTATTTTTTGGTCATCTCGTCTGTCACGTAGAATTAAGGCCCATGAAAGATGCCTTTATTTCTTCAATCACGTGGGACTTTTCATGAAGCCCTGACATGTTGGCTTCAATTTGGTTGGAGAACTCTCGTCAAGGGTCCTAGTGTGGATTCACCTTTGAAGGATTCAATTTCTTTGTTTCTTAGAAAACTAGATGGAGAAGCTTCTCAAACTCTACATAGAAAGGTAATGTTCTTTGTGCACATTTGTGTTGAAATTGATCTTAAGAATCCTTTACTATATTCTATTGATTTACACCTTGGATCCTCTTCTTGGATCCAACCACTAGATTATAAAGCTCTCCTTTTTAGGTGTCATTTGTGTTGAGTATGGTCACTTGTAGAGGAAATGCCCCCGATCTAATTTTGTAGCTTCTAGTACCCCTTCTAGTTATTATCCTGGGGTGGATAAAGGGAAGGCCCCTATGCAGGATGATAATACATATAAGGATGGTTTCACCCCTGTTAAACCTCGAAATAAGGGGAGAGGGCTGAAAAGAAGCATAAAAGATAGATAGAGTGATATTAATTTTAATAGATTTTATCATCTTGAGGACATCACTTAAGAAGAGAGAGTCCCTATGGATCTTTCCTTGGGTGTGCGATCTGCAGATGAGATAGCCATAGAGATTAAGGGGAATGTTAATTAAGATATGTTATTAAAAGATCAGCAGGATGGGCTAATGGACACTGAAGTGCACATCCAAAGTCTAAAAATATCCAAACCAGGGGTTCTTTTGTGTTTAAAGGATGGGGTTGTTGTGGGTGCTCACGAATCCACCTTTAATAAAGGGGCTTCAAACTCTGGAAATAAAAGTAAAGCCTCTCTAGCCTTAGGATTCCAAGAAAACCAACTTAAAAAAAGGCCTTCAGAGAAATCTCAGAGGATCAACTACAAGATAGATCAAGAGAAAGTAAAGCTGACCAAGGATACATTAGTGGAATCTAGGTCAGTGAAAACCATTCACTCACTTTTCTCTCAAACCTTGAAATGATTGTTCTATCTTGGAATGTGAGGGATATGAATAGCATCTGTATACAAAAGGTTGTTCATGATTTGATTTATACCAATTTGCCTGACTTGGATTTTATTGAGGAAATGAAGTTGACTGTGGATGGTTTGATGGATAGAGCTCCTAGTATCTAGGCTCGTGGGCTTTGTTAGTGTCTTTGAGCTTTCAAAAGTTTGGGTGGTTTTGCTTTTTTTTTAGATGCTAGGAAGATTATCTCTCTCTGGTGGAGTTCAATCCAGTTATCCTTATCTTTGATGGCCTCCAGTCTTGAATATGGAGAAGTTTTCCTTTTTTCTAATGTTTATGGTCTTACTCATCTCTTGTCTAAGTCTCATCTTTGGAGGCATATTAGATATGTTCAATCAATGGAGCCTTATCTTCCCTAGGTTATACATAGAGAATTAAATGTGATTTGTAGTTTAGGAGAAAAAAGAGGGGGGGTTGCAAGGTTGGAACCTTTTTCTTACCTTTTTAGTATGAATATTGAGTCTTTACATGTTATTGATGTAAAAATGAACAATGGATTCTTTACTTGGAACAATAGAAGATTTAGTGAGGATGCTATCTTGGAGTGGTTGGATAGATTTTTGGTTTTCTATTTCTAGATCGGTGATAGATAGGTTACTAGCTCAAAGATCTTGGATTGAAGGGGGCCGAACCATTGGTCGATCAAGTTCTCAATGGCTTCCTTCAACTTGCCTAGGAACCCATCTTTTAAGTTTTAGCTAATGTGGCTAAGAGATCCCTCTCTTCAAGACTTAATCTATGTCTGGTGGTATCAACATAAATAGATCCACAATAGAGCCATGTACTATTTTGTTAAAAGGTTATAATTTGTCAAATACAAGCTTAAGAGATGGAATAAGGAGGGCTTCGGGAACCTTCATTATAATATTTTTGAACTACTGGCTCATCTTGATAGCATCACTCACTTAATTCGAGACTATTGATTGACCTTGGAATTGAACAAAGAGTAATCCTTAGTTGTTAAGGATCTTGAGGAATGGAAGCCATGGGAGAAAATTTTCTAGAAGCAAAATTTTGATGTTGACTAGCTTCAGGAAGTGGATAGGAATATGGACTTCTTTCATACATCTATGAAGGCTTGTACAAATACTAGTTATATTTCATCTCTGGTGTTGTTTTAAGGTACTTATCTTTGTTCAAAAGACACTATTTATTATGAGGAATTGCAACATTTTTTTTTCTTGTTTACAAAAGATAGCCCCCTACAAGGGAGGAGGCTAGGAGACCCTGATTTTGGATTGTATCCCGTTGGTTATCTCTCAAAGGATTAATGAAGCCCTCAATTTCCCTATTGATCTCCAAGAGAAGGAGTTTTGGGAGAATCTAAATCTTCATATTCTTGAAGTGGTCTAAGAGTCTCATAGAAACAAGTAGATGCTAAGGGATATGATCTACCTTCCTAGTCCTTCTTCCTAAAAGGGAGGGGGCTAATAAGCTTGATCAATTTAGACCCATTTCTCTATGCAATTTAGTTTATAAAATCATTAATAAGCTCATTGTTGATCACCTCAAGGGTTGTCTCAAGATTTGATTTCTAAAGACTAGAGGGGGATTTATTGCTGGAAGACAAATTATAGATAGTATTATGACTACAATAGAGGCCACCCATTCTATGGAATTTTCTAAGGATAAGGCTATATTTATTAATCTTGATATGTAAAATGCCTGTGATAGGGTGAAATAATCTTTTTAACAAAAGATCTTATTAGCTTTTGATTTTTCTAGCAAATAGATCACCAGGGTCATGAGTTGTGTCACCTCCACTACTTTTTATGTTCTCATTATTGGAGAACCTTATGAGTCTTTTATTTATTCTAAGGGATTTTAGCAAGGAGACTCATTGTCTCTATAGCTATTTCTCATTATGGCTGAAGGGTTGACAACGTTCATTAAGTCTCAGGTCCAACAGGGTTTGATTCAATGTTGGTGATGGGGTAATGGATGGTTGTGAAGTTCCTAGATACGCCTTGTGGGGAGGGGCTCCATGATTTGGAATTTATTTAATAAAGGGGCAAAGCTCATCAAAGGTGGTCTTTTTTGGATATAAAATATGGGCACTGATTCTTTATTCTCATATGATTCTTGGGATGGACATCCCCCGATTATCTCTTGGTTACCACATCTTGAACCTCTATGTAATTTCTCTGTTGAGGCTAGTTGGTCTAAGGTGTGCAACTTTAAGAAAGTTAAATTATAGGGTCAATTGGAGGTTTGTTGTTGGAAATATCCTTAGGAATGGCCAATGGGTGGTTCTAAGGATGACCTTCAGGATTTTGCAAGGATCTCACCTAGGAGACTCTATAGTCCCCTTCGGAGGAGAGATACTTTGTCCTAGGGTCTGGACCAAAAATCCTAGATTTCAATTTCTTTAAGGTATATTGAGTTAGATAGATAGTTATTTGGTAGAGGTAGCATTGGTTAGTGGAAATAGGTTTGCCATAGTTTCTCTTGGCCCAAGTGTAATTTTTTTCTCTTATTGATATTCCAAATTAAATGTTCAACTTATGACAATCTAACTAAATGTGGATTTCATCACCCATCTATATGCATCCTATGTAAAAGTAATGAGGAGAATGATTCCCATGTTTTCTTTTAGTGTCCTTACCCAAAAAGAGATATTGCATCTTTGGTGTGGGTTATGGAATCATGCTTGTGTACATACCACTTCTCTAGTGGAGTTTGGGGAAATCCTAGGGAGGTCTCCTTCTTAGGCACCCTTTATCCAGATTATGTGGGTTATTGGTCCCTCCTTTATTGTCTAGAACCTATGGCTAGAAAGGAATAAAAAAAAATTTCAAGAGGCAACTTTGGATAGTGTCCTTTTGTTGCAGATATTTTTGACAATATTAGAGATACTATTGTAGCTAAGTGTGATATCTCTATTGAGGTGGCTATAACAAGTATGGATGTGGTGAATAGGATTAATTTGGTATATTATAGGTTGAGCTCTTTTATTGACAAGAAATCAAGAAAGGCCAAGCAAAATTTTCAAAGAGGGGGGAGATGGCTCCCTGCACCTATGGTAATTTTAAAAATTATCACCAATGGTTCTTCTAGGGGTTATCGAGGTCTTGTGGGAGGAGTCATGATGGTCGTGTTATATGTTTTTCTTTTCTAATTTTAAAGGGTTTCACCTGAATAGTCTTATGCAAGCCCTAGCTATTCTCCATGCAATTGAAAGAAGTTATTTTAGATTTACGATTTATTGTTCCTACTATATAGAAGAAGGGACAACAAATCTTTAAGATCTTAAAGGTAAATAGAGGACATTTACATAATTGAAAATAATTGCTCTTGAAAAACCTTGATATGGACATTCTAAATATTATTAAAAGGACTTAATAATTAAAGTGACTAATTGCACCCTCAACCTCCTTGTCCACTCCTAAAAATTATCACCCTGTCTTCATGACAATGCCTCGTCTACCTCTTTATCTAATTCACAATTTTTATTTTTATTTAAAAGACCTAATAAAATCAAATAATCATCATAACGCTAATTTTTACTTTTTTTATCCACTCTATAATATAAGAAACCATCCTCTCAACTTATAATTACAGTGAGGTATCTCTTTTATATGTGAATTTGACTTGAAAATTGTTATTGATACGTTTAATACTCAACATTTGGAGGAGGTTAATTGGCAGCTTGTTGTAGTTGTTAGGTAGATTTTGAATGTTTTCTATTCTTTATAATTTTTCTCTTTTTGGCATTTCCTGCATGACTTGAATAAGATTGGGGATTGCTTAGCCAAATGGGCCACATAGAACCCTTGTGGGGGGATATTGAAGATTAAGGGCTCCTTTCTCTAGAGTATTTTGGTACTCTGGACAAGTTAATTAAGTATGACTAGATGATGTAATGTTTTTGGATAGTCTTTTGTGACCCATTTTTTTTTGTTCCTTGGCTCTTATGTGGCCAATTACCCCTTTTCTTTGTATTCCTTGATTTTCCTAAATAATTTTTTACCGTCTTTTTCAAAAACAAAAAAATCCAAAAAAATCCAAAAAAATACAAACATAAATTTAATTAGTCTTTAAAAAAAAACGTAAATTTTATTAGTATTTTTATATTTCATCATTTTACATCATTTTGAAATTCAATTCAGAAATGTTACTTTTATTTTTTAAATTCAATTCAGAAATGTTACTTTTATGTGGTCGAAGTTGAACAACTTTAGTTGTGTTGGCCACTTCCTTTATAAAATTGACATAGGTTTGTTCTTTTACCCAAGGAAAGATTATTTTAACCCCAAATGGTTACCTCATTCCTTTCAACAACAAGCTTATCATTTGTTTAATATAGTTATGTCACTTAATAATATGAACTCTTATAAAACCTTGATATGGACATTCTAAATATTATTAAAAGGACTTAATAATTGAAGTGACTAATTGCACCCTCAACCTCCTTGTCTACTCCTAAAAAATATCACCCTTTCTTCATGACAATGCCCCATCTACCTCTTTATCTAATTGACAAAAAGAAAACTTTTTTAAAAAACATAATAAAAATAAATAATCATCATAAAGCTAATTTTTACATTCTTTATCCAGTCTATAATATAAGAAACCATCCTCTAGACTTATAATTACAATGAGGTGTCTCTTTTATCTTTAAATTTGTACATGTTATTTTAGATGAATTATTTAAACAAATCAAAGTTTAAAATGTACTCTTTAAATGAAAATTTTAATTTCTTGTTTCAAACACCAATTAAAAAGATAAAGTACATCACCTTAAAAAAAATACATTAGTATTATTTTGAATGAACTCTCTAAATAAATCAATGTTCAAAGAGTCTTCTCTTTAAATTGAAATCCTAGGTAAGGCTTTTGCAGAAGAGAGAGTGTGAATTTTTGGGATTGCGAACCTACGTAAGGCTTTTGCATAAGCGAAAAGCCTGCGATGAGCAACGTGGCCACCTCAGCGATGATGTGGAGGAGATAATCTCCTCCATGTAGTTTTCCTTCTTATCTTCGTTCTTTAATTAATTTGCATTTTGATTTAATTTTGTTTGGTATTTGAATGTACTCGATCCACATCTCAACCTAACCCTTAATCGCACCTCCCTAGTCACTCGTGCGACCTATCAGTGGCTTCCAATGGAACTAGAGTCAGATGGCGGTGCCTTTAATTTCCCTAGCCCTACTGTTCAGGTCCATTCAAACTGAAAAAAAACCTTTGCCGAGACCGTTGCTCCATCTGCTCATGGAGTCCACCCTAGTGCGAGAATTTTTAAGACTCCTCGAGGTGAACGACCCGGTGTGGAAGGTAAGACCCCTACCATGACCTCAAATTCTTTTTGCATTTCACCAGATGATGAGATTTTGAAAGAAATTGTTTCCGATAAATCTAGGTTAAGCGATACTGTCATTTTCTTTGCTTGTGTTAATATTGAGAAATGCGCGCCTAGGAAATTCCTAGATGACTGGTTTCATAATTGCTGGAATTTAAAATTAGGGCTTAAGATTTCATTCTGTAGGCAAGTCCAGAAAGGTCTTTATATTATCTTTTGTAATAATCATGAATCCCAGGTTGAAGTCCTTAAACGACAATACTAGATAGTCAAGAACACCTCCTTTCGTGCCCTAGCCTAGTCTTTAGAGGTTGTCAATGAGGAAGTTCTTGTGATATCAAGCCCTAGATGGGTCATTCTTAAGGATGTCCCTCCCTTCCTCTGGCATTTTCTTCATTTGGAAATATTTGGGAGAATAATTTTGGTTGATGAAACAACGCATTTAGTCCCTAGCCTTGACGCAAGAATACTTATCTCCATTAAACCTGGGGTCGACATCCCTCCACTTACAAACCTTAACATTGGTGAGGGAACATTTGTTTGCCCTATTGAAATACTTGGAGGACTAAATGCTTGTTTTTTGTGCAAAAAAGAAGAGCATCTTCGGAAGAACTACCCAATCATTAACCACAAGAAGCAAAAGAATAACACTAACCTAGTAGGAGCATCTAAAAACCCTAGCACTGATAAGGAGTCGATCCCAAACCCAAGCAAGCTTCGTTATGCTGGAAATAATACTAAACCTATGTTGGTATTTTGGTATGGTTTTGTCATTGATGTCAACACCTGCTAAATACACCTACTTTGGAGATTCGAAAACATTCACCGACAAACAGTTACCGATATATGGTTAACTGTCCGGATATAATGTTCACCGATACCTGCATTGACATGGAAGACACTTGGTAATGTTGAAGAAATCATGTGGACACTTTACTTTGAAGTAATAATCATTAGTATATTCTCATTTGCATATTTGCTTTTACCAGCAAATAGGTCCAGGTTATCTAGGGTTACACTGGCAGGTTTATCTTTTCCAGATCAGCATGGCACGCTATGGAGATGATTTATTATTGTTGTAAATGCATTAAGCAAACATGTTCAATTGCTTATTGCATTCGATATTGTATTTTTTGTAAAATGTTTTTATTGTAATATCTTGTAGAGCCGGCCTACTACAACTGGTCTTAGGGTATGGTATAAATGTAAGATCTTATTTGTAAGATCAAGTGTGGAATGTGAAAAAGAATTGTGTGAAGGTATATGCGAGATCAAGTAGAGGTATACATGAAGACATCATTCAAAGGTGAAGTTAGGTTTTTATAGAAGCATATCAGCATTACACCGGTACTGAATCCAACATATGAAGATGCTATTTTGTGTAGTACATTCTCATTGGATTTAACCATCCAACTGTAGTCAGTGTGACTCCCATTTGTGATTGAGCAGTGAGCTCTAGGCTGTTGGCCTTTCTACATGTGCAGACCCCTCTTTGTACACATACTATCTACAGTAGTATCATCTAATTGTGGGTAAGGTTTCCCACCGTGGTTTTTCCCCTTATAGGGTTTCCATGTACAAATATTGGTGTCATGTGTTGTGGATGACTTTGTGCTTATGTTTCATGCATTAATTCTTACCGATACAACAATTTTCTGTTAACATTATATATCGACATACTTAACTGATTTACCGGTATTAAGCATGAAATTGGTTAATAAAATTTTGGTTTGAATTTATTTGACAACTGATTCACCCTGCCCTCTCAGTTGTCTCCGGGACCTACAATTGGTATCAAAGCCTAGTCCTCTTTTTGCAGAAGTTTAACAACTTAAGGAGATCCAATGTCTACTAATTATTTCAGAAAGGATAGTCCTAAACTTGATGGAACCAACTATGGGATATGGAAAATTAGAATGGAGACACATCTGAATTGCATTAGTAAAGACATCTGGGAAGTTACTAAGAATGGTTATATTGCTGCTGTAGTTGGTCAGACTACTCCCATTACTTTAGCTAAAGATGAAGAAAATGATTGCAAAGAAAGAGAAGCACTTTTGAGCGCATTATCAGATGAACAAATCATGGGATTATCAGATAGATCCATTGCAAAAGCTATTTGGGATCATTTGGAAACACTGAATGAAGGGGATTCCATAGTCAAAATTGCAAAACTTGAAAGCTTCCGAGTTAGGTATGAACATCTGAAAATGGAAGAAGATGAAAGGATTTTTGCTTTTATGGAAAGAGTAAATGAAATTGTTTTTGGTATCAAATGTTGTGGAGGAACCTTGAGTGAAGATGAGATTGTTTCAAAAATCTTAAGAGGTTTACCACTAGCATATAAAATGAAGGTTACTGCTATAAATGAGTTGAGAACAATGCCTAATACATTAGTAACTAGGGATACATTGATTGGAAAACTTTCAGCTTTTGAAATTGAGGAATTTGGTCCTGTTGCTACTATAAAAACTGATTTGCCTTCAAAGCATCAACATCATCTGCTCCATCCTTCGATAAATCAGACTGGAGAGCCTTTTATCCAAGAGAACTTGAAGAAACCCAGAAGGAAATTGAAGAGCTTGAAGAACTTGAAGCACTATTTGCAAGAAAAATGCCAAAAGGTCCAATTGGAAGTAAGTATGAAGGTAAAGCACCCTTTAAATGTTTCAATTGCAATAAGATTGGTCATATGGCTTCAAGATGCCTTAATAGACATGCTAGACTAAGAGAAGAAGCTAGAAGGACATACAAACCTAATCCTGAATATCAGAGATACAGATTTAAGAAAAACAAAGATAAATCTTGTTACATTGCTGATGAAGGTGTGACTGATGATTCTGATGAGGATCCAATAGACAATGGATGGGTCTTTGTTGCTATAACAGAAGATCAACCAGTACCTATTGCTCAACCGGTAGAACAAGCCCTAGCAGCTAAAGTTGAATCAAAGGATGAATGGATTATTGACTGGGGATGCTCACATCACATGACTAGAGACAAAGGTAAATTCTTAAACTTTCAAGAATACAATGGACGTTTAGTAAGATTCGGAGATGACAAAGGCTATTCAATCAAAGGTAAGGGTTCAATATCTCTTGATGGTAAACATAACACTAACAATGTCTACTATGTTGAAGGATTAAAACATAATCTTTTAAGTGTTGGTCAATTAGTGGAGAAAGGTTTTCAGATACAATTAAGAAATGGAAAATGCAAAATCATGAATAGAACTAGTTTGGAAATTGCAACCAGTAATCAAACTAGAGGTAATATCTTTCATTTGAATAATAGTGAAAAGACATGCTTAATTGCACATATAGATGAAAGTTGGCTATGGCATAAAAGACTATGTCATGTAAATTTTGATTGCATGGTAAAAATCAGTACTTCTAAGGTAGTTAGAGATCTACCTAAAATTGTGAAACATCAGAATACAATTTGCAAGGAATTTCAATTTGGAAAACAGGTTAGAGCTAGTTTTAAAAGCATTCCAGAAAAATCCAATAATGCTCTTGATTTAATTCACACTGATTTATGTGGTCCAGCTAGAACTAAAAGTTTACAAGGTGAAAGATATTTCATGCTAATTATTGATGATTATTCTAGAATGTGTTGGGTTACTTTTCTCAGAGAAAGATCAGAAGCACTTGAGAAGTTCAAGCTATTCAAAGCAATGGTTGAAAATGAAACCGGTAAGAAAATTAAATGTTTAAGATCAGATCAAGGAGGATAATTCACATCTAGAGATTTTAATATATTCTGTGAAGTAAATGGAATCAAAAGACAGTTATCAGCACCTCGGACACCACAACAAAATGGAGTTGTTGAAAGGAAAAACAAAACTATTTTGGATGCAGCAAGAAGTATGTTATTAGAAGCAAATCTACCACATGTGTACTGGAGAGAGGTAGTAAGCACTGTTGTCTATACATTCAACAAAGTTCACATCAAAGGTGAAACCGGTAAGACCCCTCATGAACTATGGTTTGGTAATACTCCTACTCTTAAGTATTTCAAAATTTTTGGAAGCAAATGTTATATTAGAAGAGATGAGTATATTGGCAAGTTTGATCCTAGAAGTGATGAAGGAATATTTCTTGGTTATTCATCTAAGAGTAAAGCTTATAGATTTTTTAATAAAAGATTACAGAAAATTGTTGAAAGTACAAATGTAAAGATTGATGAACAATTCAAAGGAACTTCAAGGTATATAGACTCTGAACCGGTAATAGAAATTATGACAAATGAACCAATAGTAAATCCACTAGTACAGAATGATGATCCAGTTACTTCGGTATCATCAGAGGATTCCACAGTAATTGAAGAACAACAACAGACTAAGACACCCCAGTATGTAAGACTGAATCATTCTAAAGATTAGATAATTGGAAGCGAAATTAAAGGAGTCATGACTAGAGGAAGATTGGAAAATGAAGAGGTATGTCTTATTTCTTAAATTGAACCATTATCTATCAATGAGGCATGTGAAGATAAATTTTGTATTAAAGCTATGGAAGAAGAATTAGGACAAATTGAGAAAAATAATACTTGGACATTAGTTCCCCGGCCTAAAAATAAAAATGTAATTGGAACCAAATGGGTATTTAGAAACAAACTCAATGAAGATGGTAATGTTGTTAGAAATAAAGAAAGACTAGTGTGTAAGGGATATTCTCAGAAAGAGGAGTTGATTACAATGAAACCTTTGCACTGGTAGCCAGAATTGAGGCAGTTAGATTATTCTTGGCTTTTGCAGCTCACAAGGATTACAAAGTTTATCAAATGGAGATCTTGAAGAGGAAGTCTATATTGAACAACCTGATGGATTTTCTTTGACAGATGACAATGATATGGTTTGCAGATTAAGAAAAGCTTTGTATGGATTAAAACAAGCTCCAAGAGCTTGGTATGCAAGATTGGATAAGTATCTTTTACAAATTGGTTTTACTAAAGGAAATGCAGATAGCAATTTATATTACAAAGTGATTAATGATGACATCTTGATTATGGAAGTATTTGTTGATGATATAATCTTTGGAGGAGAAGATGGATTATGCAAAGAATTTTCTCTTGAAATGCAGCATGAATTTGAAATGTCTATGATCGGAGAAATAAAATTATTTTTAGGATTGCAGATTTTACAAACTGATAAAGGCATATTTTTGAGTCAATCTAAGTACTTGAAAGAACTACTTAAGAAATTTGGGATGGAAAACTCTAAACCGGTAAGCACACCTATGACTACAAATGACAAATTATCTCAAAGGGATGAATCTACACCTATTAATCCAACTAGATACAAATCTATGATAGGAGGTTTACTGTATATGACACAAACTAGACCTGATATTATGAATGCAGTATGTATGGTTTCTAGATTTCAGAGTAATCCTAGGGAAAATCATGAATTAGTAGTAAAAAGGATTTTTCGGTACTTACAAGGCACAACAAATCTTGGATTATGGTATCCTAAAGATGAAAATTTTGATCTATATGCATACATAGATGCAAACTGGGTAGGAGATGTGGATGATAGAAAAAGCACCACTGGAGGAGCATTCTTTCTTGGAAAGAGATTAGTTTCTTGGTTAAGTAAGAAATAGAGTTGTACATCTTTATCAATAGCAGAATCAGAATATGTTGCAACAACAACAAACTATACATAGGTACTTTGTCTTAAGCAAATGTTGAAAGAAATAAAGGTAAAATGCAAGGAACCTATTACTATATATTGTGATAACACTGTAGCAATTGATATATGTAAGAATCCAGTATTACATTCTAAAACAAAACATGTTTCTATCAAACTAAATTTTCTAAGGGAAAAAGTTGAAGAAAAGGAGATAAAACTGGTTTATGTGAATACTAAAGAACAACTTGCAGATATTTTCACAAAACCTTTGCCTAAGGAAACTTTTGAGTATCTCAGAGATTAGCTCGGAGTCTTACCTCCATCGGTAGAGACTTAGATAGTTGATGATTATCATCAACCAGCAAATTAAATGGACAAATCTTTTAGTCTGGTATTTGATGAGGAAGCTACTTCTCAAGGGGAGTAGTTGGTATATTGAATTGGTTGGTATTTTGTATGAACTTGACTTTTTGTGACTTTGGCATTTGATGTCAAAGGGGGAGAGATATATGGAAAAAAATTAGGGAGAGATGTATGAAAAATGCATTATCTTTTTGAGTAGAGATTGGTATGAGAGTTTGGTATAAACACATATTACTCCTAGGGGGAGAAATGGAGATTGTTGGTTTTTGTACTTGGCATTTCTATTTTGGCACTTTGATGGTTTTTCCATCTTGTGTTGCCATCAATGCCAAAGGGGGAGATTGTAGGTATTTTGGTATGGTTTTGTCATTGATGTCAACACCTGCTAAATACACCTACTTTGGAGATTCAGCAGTATTCACTGGCAAATAGTAAACTATGCAAATAGTTACCGGTATATGGTTAACCAGTAGGATATAATGTTCATCGGTACCTCCATTGACATGGAAGACACTTGGAAATGTCAAAGACATCATGTGGAAACTTTACTTTGAAGTAATAATCATTAGTATATTCTCATTTGCATATTTGCTTTTACCGCCAAATAGGTCCAGGTTATCTAGGGTTACACCGACAGGTTTATCTTTTCTAGATCAGCATGGCATGCTATAGAGATGATTTATTATTGTTGTAAATGTATTAAGCTGACATGTTCAATCAGTTATTACATCAGATATTGTATTGTTTGTAAAATGTTTTTATTGTAATATCTTGTAGAGCTGACCTAGTAAAATTGGTCTTAGGGTATGGTATAAATGTAAGATCTTATTTGTATGATCAAGTGTGGAATGCGAAAAAGAATTGTGTGAAGGTATATGCGAGATCAAGAAGAGGTATACACAAAGACATCATTTGAATGTGAAGTTATGTTTTCATAGAAGCATATCAGCATTACACCGGTACTGAATCCAGCATATGAAGATGCTATTTTGTGTAGTACATTCTCATTGGATTTAACCATCCAACTGTAGTCAGTGTGACTCCCATTTTTGATTGAGCAGTAAGCTCTAGGCTGTTGGCCTTTCTGCATGTGCAAACCCCTCTTTGTACACATACAATCTGTAGTAGTATCAACTGATTGTGGGTAAGGTTTCCCACCGTGGTTTTTCCCCTTACAAGGTTTCCACGTACAAATATTGGTGTCATGTGTTGTGGATGACTTTGTGCTTATGTTTCATGCATTAATTCTTACCGATATAGCAATTTTTTGTTAACATTGTCCACCGGCATACTTAACTGATTTACCAGTATTAAGCATTTAATTGGTTAGTAAAATTTTCGTTTGAATTTATTTGACAACTGATTCACCCCCCCTCTTAGTTGTCTTCGGGACCTACACCCTAAAGATGATCGCACCTTAAGCTCGACTCCTGGCCTCATCCCTATTGAACTGAATCCAATGAATGTTGACTCCACTACTGAAACCCTCGAACCTACTTCCATTCCCACCAAAATATATGATGTTTCTCCTTTTGACTATTTTCAAACAGTCACATCAAGAAAACGAAGATGAAAGAATTCCCAACAACTCACCTTGAATCAAATCTGAGCTAGTGATCAAACTGTCAATTAGTTGACAACCACTAGCAAATACCCCATCATGATGAATAATGACATAATAAATGCTTCACAAACTTTGACCACCTCCTTTGTTAAAAATATGGTTAAAAATTTAGAGAAGTTTGATTGTGGTGCTGGTGATGCTAGCATGAGTGATAATCCTGTGAAAATGATGCTCAGGTCTAGGACCCCTAAACAATCTGAATTCACATTATTTGCAGAGGTTACCCCTGATGTTAACACCTCCAACCCCGCGATAGCATCTATGCTAAATAAAATAGAGGAAAACCATATTATTGAATTTATCTATGCTAATAAGGGTCTAGAAGACATTAAGTCTAGCTCAATGCTCCTTGGCTTTCCAGGCTCCCAAGTGCTTGGGTCGAAAATTGTAGAAACTGCACATGGTAAAAATGAGCTAACTGAGCTTAGTGAGGAAGAAGATGACCTCATGAAAGGATCCTCCAAGGCTAAAAAGAAAGGTAGACCTATTCATTCCAAGAATAAGAAAAAGTCTGGAGATCAAAATGGTCTCCCAAACAGTCCCTCTTACTCCCCTTTTCTCATGAAATATATCTCATGGAATATTAGAGGCTTGCAGTCTCCTAATAGGAAGTTTGTTATTAAAAGGTTTCTAAATTGTCATAAACATCTAGACTTTTTGATGCTTCAAGAGCTTAAATCCATTGAATTCTCCCTTGACACTACACTTGATTTTATTTGGAGAGATGCGATCAAAATATGCACCAATCATCCTAAGGGAAAGGGTGGAGTTGGTCTTCTCATTAACCCTAAGTGGGAAAACCACATTAGGGATAGGGGCATCTCCCCATGTAATAGAGTGGCCTCTTTGGATATTAGAGGCTCCTATTTTGGGATATGTTCTATATATGAACCTAATGATCATAGGGAAAGAGTGTCCCTCTAGAATTAGCTGGAAGCCCTTCCGAGTATCCCCTGGGTCATGGCTGGAGACTTTAACATGATTGAAAACTAAGATGATAAGGTCGGGGGTATCCCTTTCGAATGGAAGTGCCAAGAGAAACCTCACTGGGATACGTTTAAACAACACATGTAGTTATTTGACCCCCTTGAGGGTAGCAAATCTGAATCCTCTGCCTTATGGTACACTTGGTGCAACTTTCAGCAAGGCCCTAGCCGAATCTACTCCAGATTAGATAGGTTCTATGTTAATAAATATTTCTTCTCCTTCTCCCCTAACCACTTGGGGAACTTGGTGGTTGTTTTGCTAGTGACCTTATCTGACCATTTCCCTATCATTGCTATCATCAATACTAGGAATTCCATCCTTAACAACAATCCTTTCAATAAGAAGTTTATCCTAAATACCTCCCTACTAAATGACAAGGATGCACTAACTGCCATTCAAATGGTTAGACTCTTTAACATGCACTCTCAACATCCCCAATCCCACACCCTCAGATGGAATAGAAATGTCTCCTCTTGGCAAAAGATATTCTAAACTATTGGCCAGGAGAAAGCCAAGGATCTCAAGTTTGTGGAAAAAAGTCTCACTAATCGGCTCCACTCCTTGTAGCATGAAATACAATTACATCTTTCCTCATCCATCCCAACGGAATGGGTCTCTTAGGCTAGAGACATTCTTAGGAAACATCAACAGGTCAAAATCAGGGTTGCCTTCATCAGAGCCCGTAATCATTGGCTCAAATTCGGAGACAGAGGCTCTAAAGTCTTCTTCAATCTGCTTAAACAAAAACAAAATAGAGAAAAATTTGACGTAATCATAGTTGAGGATAAGGAACTCTTGAACATCAATGAGATCAAAGATTCTTTTGAAATGTTTTATAAGACCCTCTTTACCTCAGAGGATACTGAAGCCTCAAAAGATGCTAGAATTAGGTGTAGTAATATTATCCCAAAAAGAATCTTCAAGAATGAATCTCTCCTTCTCAAGACCAAAATCTCTATGACAGAAATTGTTGATACCATTAAATCCCTCAAGGATGATAAGGCCCCAGGCCCTAATGGACTTCCTATTAAGTTTTACAAAACCAATATTGAGTGGGTCACCAAAGAACTATATGACATATACACCGAAGCATTTGATAATGACACCGTTGGGGAGTCCATCAATAGGAGCATAGTTAAACTTATCCCAAAATATGGGGACAAAGCACTCATAAAAAATTGGAGGCCAATTACCCTCCTTAACGTTTCCTATAAAATATTGGCCAAGGCCCTAGCCTCTCGCCTTGAGAAAATCCTTCCCAAGTTCATATGCTCTACCCAAACAAGATTCATTAAAGGTAGGTATATCTTGGAGAACCTTATCAGTAGCTGGGAATCTAAGGAATGGGCCAAGACCTCAAATCAAGATACTGCCATGTTTCTTGTGGACTTTGAGAAAGCCTATGATAGGGTGGAATGGGACTTCATCCTCATGATGCTAAGAGCATTTGGTTTCCCTAGCGAGTTCTATAAATATGTTCAAATTCTCCTCAAAGATGCCTCCACCCTAGTTGAAGTTAATGGGTCACTCTCCTAGCCTATTTCTCTTTCTAGATCCATTAGATAGGGGTGCCCCCTTGCCCCTGCTCTATTTGTTATTGCCTCGGATGCCCTCTTTTACCTCCTAAGAGATGATACCCTATCCCCTAAAGTTCATGGCATTAAGATACCAGATGACTCTAAATTGCTCAACATACAGTTTGTTGATGACACTGCGCTCTTCGTGGGGCTCTCTAGGCATAACATTGACTCCCTCAATAAAAAAATTACAACCTTTGGTAGAGCCTCTTGTGCTCGTATCTCCAATTCCAAATCTATTCTACTTGGGTGGAAAGAGGAACCCCCAGACTGGCTTCAACAGTTTGGATACTCATGGGGAAAACCTAATAAAATAGTCAGATACCTTGGTATCCCTTTTTTTGTCTCTCCCTTTCTCAAAGACATGTGGATTTGGGTCAAAGAAAAGATTGACAAAAACCTTAACAAATGGGACAATAGGGTTCTATCCTTGGCTGGTAGGATCCAAGTCTACTAGAAAATCCTCTCCTCCTATAGTTTATACTACGCCTCTGTCTCAATGTTCAGTAACTACCAAATTTATGAGATCCATAAATCTATCAGGCGCTTCTTTTGGTCTAATGGTAAGGGTAAAAGAAAGGCCCACACGGTCAAATGGATCTTGTACCACATAGATAAGAAACTTGGTGGGATGGGACTTAAGGATCTCAGAATGCAAGGAATTTCTCTAGCAGCCAAGTGGATATTTCATGCCTTGGAAGGACAAGAACCCTAGAAGATTCTTGTCAGAAATAACATACAAAATGGGGTCCCCAAGTCTGCCAAATCTTGGAAAGCCCTCCCCTTTAGTGATCTGGTAGCAGGCAGATTCTTGGTGTCTGTTCAAGGCACTTGGGTGTTTAAGTCCATCTAGAAAGCCTGGGAGCATGTGCATAAAATTATTGCCAACTCTAATATTGACTGTAATAACACTTTGCATGGGGAAAGGTCAATATGGTGGAATCTCTACCATAACTCTAAACCCCTTGGATTTAACCCAAGGATGCTCTCCTAGGTGTTCATATAATAAGGGCATTAAATATCTCATGGACATCTTGGAACATGATAATCTCATCAGCTGGGAGGATCTTAGCAATAAGTTTGGCTTCCCTGCCTCGCATAAGATAACCTACAATATGAATGAAAATGCCTGTACTTGTTTAGATCTTCCTCGGAACATTGATGTAGATGCTCATAGATACCTCTCGTTCTGATGGAAGGATGGCTCCCTCCTCTCCAAGGTCAAAGACAAGTCTATTTACAAACTTCTCACTCATGATACCACGATGATAGATCATGTTAACTCCCTTTGGTATGTTGACCTTAATACCTCTGCCTAGCAGAAAATGTTTGAGAAACTATGGAAGTACCCCATCCCCCCTAAAATCAAATGCTTTAGGTGGCAACTAATGTTGGATAGACTACCTATTAGGAATAACTTTGTTAGCTTCGACCTATTCTCTATATGTAGGAAGCCTGAGACTATGTGGCACATTGTTTTTGATTGTATTTTTTCTAGAGAGGTCTGGCCGATGTTTAGAATCTCCATTACTGAACATGTTTGTACTCTTGATATTATTATTGGATTCATTCATGGCCTCAAGAAGGATGCTAACCTATTCTCACAAATTCTTTCTTCTTTCATACTTTGATTTATTTGGAAACTTAGAAATGAGGAAAAATTCCAAGGTACTGATAGGATGCTTATTGGGTTTTTTAAGAAACTCACATGTTATAAAATTGCTCTGTGGGTATCTTTTTTTATGAATGTTGAGAGGGAGAAGCTTCTACATTTCCTCAGGGATGGCTGGGCAACCATGTTCATATATGAGATGAAGGATGGCTTTGAATGGGGTAGAATTGTGGAGAACCAGACTACATTCGATGATGCTCTAAAGAAACTCATCAAGGAACTCAGGGACAACAGAGGTCCCTACTTTGATAAGCTTGAGATGTTTACCCAGGTCCTAGAGTGAAAGAAGGTGGTGTGGATGGAAGACCCACAAGGATGGACAACATGGTTGGAAAACCAAGATCAGATTCTACAATAGGTGTTTAGTATCTCTTTAGTTGATGTTTATGGATCACTATATATACTCTCTCTCAAAACTCTTTTTTGGTAGGAGGATTTCTATGTTCAGTCGGATAATCTCCCTGGTTGATGGCTGAGGCTCTACCTTGCATTCTCATTTTTGTATAAACTCTCCTTATTTTGGTCTCTCGATATTTAATATAAAAAAAAAATCCTAGGTTCTCATTTTAGATGTGTCTATTAAAAAACTTGAGGTCCTAATGACAAACATAGAAATAATCTTCAAAAACATACGGTCTTAATTAAAATACATAAGTAACCCCTCATTTATAACCATATTAATGAAAATGTGATCTATATCTCCAATTAAATCTACAAGACATCTTTCAAATGAAAAATGTGAAGCTATTGTAATGATAATACAAAAAATATAATGATTCACCATGCTAATAATTAATTACTGAATAACACCTATTGAAAATTACTAAAAAAACTAAATAAAACCTACCTCGTTCTTGTCCCCAAGTCTTCGAACCCTAGTTGCATGAAGTAATTTCGGCCCATATCCCTTTGTAATTATATCCACAAAATAATATCTAAGGTCTTGGTGAGTAGAATTAAACCCCTTCTGGAAAAGTTTATCAGTCCCTCCTAGAAACGTTTTGTCCCTAGTCATGAAATTTTGGATGAAGCCATTGCCACCCATGAAATAATCCACTCTGTGGATATGAGCAGAATCCTAGGTATGGCTTTCAAGCTCAAAATTTCAAAAGATTATGATAAAGTCAACTGGTGCTTCCTATTTAAAACTCTCTTAAAATTGGGCTTCAACTAGAAGGTTGTTGACAGGATTTGGGAATGTGTTTCTATGGTTCAGTTCTCGGTCTTGATCAACAGGACCCCTAAGGGCTGCTTTAAAGCTAAAAAAGGTTTTCGACAAGGAGACCCTATGTCCCCTTATCTTTTCATCATGATTTCTTAAGTCTTGAGTAGTAATCTAGCTGATATGATGATCAATGACAAACTGTAGGGATTCAAAGAAGCTTCTACTATTCCCCCCTCAATGATCCAACAATTTATTGATGATACCTTTCTGTTTGGTATATCCTCAGTAATTAAGGCCAAACTATGAAAGAATTTATTGGCAGATTATGCCTATGCCTCAGGGAAATGTATCAACTATGATAAGAGTAATCTCTTCTTCTTCAAAACCTCTATCGACCTTTATCTTAAAATCCTCTCTATATTGGGGTATAAGTCTGCTGCTCTTCCAAGGACTTATCTGGGTCTCCCCCTCACTTTTAAAGAGGTTACCCTTGTATTCTGGAATACTATCCTTGAGAGAATACAAAAGAAACTTATTGGTTGGAAAGAGAAATTCCTTAGTAGGATGGGAAAGATCAAACTCCTTGCTGCTTCCCTCCAGGGCATCCCAATGTACTTCCTTTCCTTGTTCAAAATATCTTGTGCTATGGGGGAAAAGCTTGAGAGGATCCAAAGAACCTTTCTCTGGATGGGCATAGAGAAAAGAAACACCTCTCTCTGGTAAATTGGGACACTGTTTCCTTACCCAAATCCATGGGAGGACTTGGTATCAGAAAGATAAATGCCTTGAACAAGGATTTAATTATAAAAGTGGGATGGACCCTACTTAAAGGCGAGGTGGACTAGTGTAACATTATCAGGGCCAATTATTTTGAAAGGGAGAAATTCTATTTTAATTTTAGTGCTGGTGACCTACCTCATGGGTCTAAACTATGGAACAACATCTTGAAACTTAGACCAATTATCAGAGAAGGACTGAAATGGAAGATTTGAAATGGTAGGAAGATTAGGTTTTGTGAAGATTCTTAGGTGGATGAGAAACCTCTAAAAGATTCTTGATTCCACAAATAATGTATCTCTTAAAGGAGCACTTAGGTGAGTACATTGCTAATTACATGGAGCCAAGAAGAGGAAGATGGAAGAACATAGCCTAGATATTTTATAATCGACCTAACCTATTACCCACTGCTCTAGAGCTACAGGATCTTATGTTGGAATACAAAATTCCCTTAGCTCCCTTGAAAGATAGATTCATTTGGAAGGGGACCTAGTCGGGGGCTTTCTCGGTCAATTCTACATATAGATAGCTCTTGAGACCCATTGGCGATGTTGAGTGTTGGAGGAATATATGGAACTCATAGCTGATCCCAAA
The DNA here is from genome assembly GCF_030272615.1 of Cryptomeria japonica. NCBI lineage: Eukaryota > Viridiplantae > Streptophyta > Pinopsida > Cupressales > Cupressaceae > Cryptomeria > Cryptomeria japonica. Next base: position 689,992,065 of record NC_081409.1, read on the forward strand.
AGTCAACTTCTTCTAGTGGTCCCTAATGCAAGAAAATATCCTAACTCAAGGCAATCTAAAAAGGAGGGGTTTCCAACTTTCTAATAGATGCATTTTATGTAAAGTTGAACAAGAAACTATTGACCATCTTTTCATCCAGAGCATTGGATACTTGTGAACCATTACCCTTGAAAAATGTGGTATGCAATGGATTTTTCAGGATAGCATTAATTAGTTTGTCACTGGATGGACACCTCCCTCCCACCACCCCCTGATTCTCCAATTATGGAGGCATATCTCTCCCCATATCTATTGGGGTATCTAGAAAGAAAGAAATAATAGAATCTTGAGAGATGTTGAATCCCCCCTAGATAAAGTCTTCTACAATTGCTTCAAAATGATTTTGGATGATATATCAATGACTAAGTGGAAACCCCCCCAATCCTCCTAACTCGATGGAAATTTTTTTTCTGAGCTATGGAAGCTCCCCCCAGAGTTTGAATTTTTCAACAACAGTGCAAGGATAAACAGGAGAAAGACCAAATGGTTAGCCCCAATTCCCATTGGTACAAATTGAACTTTGATGGGTCTGTCCAAAATGCCTACCAAGAGGAAGGTGGAGTCATCCATGACCACTAGGGGAATATTGTTGCAGTCTATACAGGCAACCTAAAGAACCATACTGTCACTCAAGCTGGGGGAATGAATCTCCTATGGGGTCTAATATTTGGAACTACTATTGGCATTAAACATCTAAAAATTGAAGGTGACTCGTAAATCATTGTGGAAGTGGTTAGTGGTAGATTTGTTGTTGGGTGGAAAGTGGATTCTATTTTGAGGGATGCTAGGAAGCTTCTAGCTAACCTTGATGGTTTCACCATCCGCAACATATTCAGAGAAGGGAATTTCACTATTGACTCTATGGATGCGGTGGGAAGGATGCAAAATGGCATACGATGATGGAGGAACCCCGATTTGCTATCAATGATCACCACAGAGATCTTGGAGATTGAAAAAAACAAGTCTATTGGTAAACATGTATAACTATCACCAGATGAAGAGAGCAAAATTTAAATTTTGAATTTGGAGGGGAAACCCACCCATCATGGGTTGGGCTTGCCATGTAGCTACGCATGGCCTTGTCATCAGCTACAAAGGGGTTTTTTTAATGATGATGGTAATTGTTATAGTACTAATATCGGGAATGGTAATTTCGTAATTATCATCTGGAAGGGTATCATTGTTGGTGATAAAGGTGAAAGTTGGGATCAGACAAATCACATTGGTTCGATTCAGGGTTCGCATGAGTGTAATAGATTTCATGAAAGTGAAATCTGTTTACGCACAACTTGCAATAATCACACATTTAATTGTATGATTTTATCCCCGAGCTGGCTAAGTTTTTTTCTTGACTCTGCCTCTGCTCTAGTTCGACTCTATTTCTTGGATACCCTATTTCTCTTTCATTCTGCTAAGATGGAAGAAACAACCATGCGGGGTGATAGGATAGGACTATAACTTGACAAAATGAACAAATTTAAAGCCAAGCTAGCGGTGTGGTTTGTCTGTTTGAAAGGCAGGATTGATAAATTTATGTAAAGGATGAAAGGAAATGATGAGAGAATGGCTAAGGAGTTTGTGGCTTCCTAGGCAGATAGAAGGGTTACCATGGGGGGTATTTCCTTCGAAATCAATGAAGAAGTGATTTCTCAAGCAACAGATCTGTCCATGGAGGGAAGGAAATGGAAGAAACAAAGTCACATTTCAGATATCACCAGCTTGAACCAATTTTTCCATGAAGGGGAGAACCCTATGAAGAGGGAGGGCAGCTTCAATCGGGAGGAGCTTCCACAACCCTGGGATGAGGTCTGCTATATCATTATGAAATTCTTCATTCTAGAAGGATGGTATGGGATCTTTTACTATTATCACCTCCCTTTCCTTAACCATCTTAGAAATAAAGATCTTATCTCCATTCCTTTTTTTCTATTGCACTCGTTGGACTCTAATGTTAAAGATATTTCCGAGGCCAAGAAAAAAGGAAAAGACTTTCCAATTCTACACCAAGGCCTCATCCTTCGCCTCTACAATTTCCACCTAGTCCTTTTCCCACCCCACTCAATCTGTGTCCAAAATGTGGCTGAAAACCATCTCCTAGTCATTGCTACTGATAAACCTGATACAAGCCCTCATTGACTACCTGAGATTGGCTCCTGTAGTAAGAAGCAAAAAAGTGCCATTCCAAGGATGCTAGAACCCCAAAGAAAGTTAGAATTTAGGAGATTGATTCTGATGTGGAGATTACTGATGAGGTAAACACCCCTCACCGTTCTATGAGATTGGCCTCCAAACCTCCTGAGAAATCCTTAAGAGACTCCTCCTCAGCCCATCAAACTGGGAATTCCATCCTCTCTAAGAATGTGGCCCCATTTCAGTCTACCTTGACCCCCAATCTTTTAGCTCCACCCATGCTTCAGAGAGCCTAAAAAATTCCATGAGTCTGGAGGCTGGCTCCAAATCCCAGACACTCTCCCTCCTTGACTCTCAAGTTTGATAAAATGATGGTAGTGGAGGAAGTCAGCAGCATAAAGGAGGAATAGGACAACAACTTTGTGGAGTTGGGTAAGAAAGTGGAGGGTTTGTTTGATAATTTGCTGGAAATCACCAGTAGAATGAAGGCCATGGAAAATAAGTTGCAGGACATCTCCAAGTTTACTTTGAACATCATGTATTACTCAGCGACCACTTTGTGTATTCTACAGGAAAGTACTATTAAAGGAAAAGGCAAGGAGGATGATGACTCCAGGGCCCTCTTCAAATTCCTCACAAAGGAATGGCCTAGGGAGCTCCCCAAGAGGAGCCAAGCAAAAAAGAAATAGTTCGCTTCTATGTCTCGGACCTCTGGTTTTTTGTTAGGCCATAGTTGCGTCTAGGCTTATAGTTTTAATTTCTATTTATGTTTGAACTTATCTACCTATTGCCCTATGTGGAAAATGTTTAAAATGTTTATTATGACTTCTATTAATCTAATGAACATATGTATAATGATTATTGTTTTTGATAGAGGAAAGTTGATGGGGCTTTAATTTTTTTGCTGATAATTAATCAAAAGCCTAATTAAAGCCTCAATTTTTTATTTTAGGATTTTGTTTCCTTTTCAATTGCAAATCATTTTAAACTTGTTTAATCCAAAAGATTTTAAAACAAAGAGCATTTCGTAAATATAAAAATTAAAACTAAATATTTGAAAAGAGAAGCTTTATAGTAAAAAGTTAAATAATTTAATATCTTTTTAAGCATTTTATATTTGAAAGTTACAAAAAAATAATCAAATTAGTCTTATTTAAAATAAAATAATATATCATATGGTTCCATAAGACAACGTAAATGTAATATTAATAAAGACAATAAATACATTAATCAACATATTTATCGTTAAATTCAATATCATTATTATTTAAATGAGGCAGATCAAATTAAAAATGTAAGTAAAAAATATATAACTTTTCAACAATAAAAGAAGATTAATAATTTTTTTTAGTTCCTCTTCCATTTCATCAACATCTCAACGATTCTATTTTGAGATTAGAAAATAGTTACAGTTTGACAAACCAAACCTCAATAATGGACAACTTCAAATTATTCTCATAATACTTCTTGAATATAAGATGTGGTTGCACTTAATACATAAAACCATTTCAACTTATTCTTAATTTGTTTTTTTGTTATTTTTGTTTCTTAATTCAATAACACATGACTTAGTATTATTCTATCAATAGTTACTTGTCATAAACATTGGCTAAAATCAGTTGAATGCAAACAACATCCTTTCAATTTATAAAAACATCTACTAAAACAAATGAAAGGAAAATAGATAAATTAGATAAATTGTAGGTTTTCATATAACTTATTTGAATTAACCTGTTGGGGGAAGGGTATACATGATGGTTATGGGGGACATTTCGTGACAAAAGCATCTAGATGATTGCTTGTTCACCAATCACATAGTCAGGTAAGTAATAGCATGGGATAATTTTAATAATTTTCTTGTCTTTTCTTTCATAAATTTGAAAATAAATTTTTTTATAATATTAAAATTTTGTATATTTATTTACTCAATTTATTATCTAAGTTTTAAAGAATCAATTCTCTTGACCCAAGATGCTCATGGTCAACATGGATACCTATTAAATAGAAAACAAACATATTATGGGGTGATTATCAGATATTTTGATATCTCTTTAGCTTAGTAGTTTCTCTTAAAGAAATGTGGAAGTGGTTTTTTTATAGACTTCATACTGGGTCGTGAATTGCAAAAAAAACTAATAAAATCATATAATCATAATAAAAGTAATTTTTACCATTTTTATCCACTCTATAATATGAAAAAACATCCTCAGTCTACCCTTTAAATTGAAATATTAGATTCTAATTTCAAACACATCTGTCAAAAAAAATGAGGTCCTGATTACAAACATAGAAATAATCTTCAAAAAGATAAGATCTTAATTCAAATAGTGAAATAACCCCTCATTTATAACCATACCAATGAAAATCTGATCTATATTTTCAATTGTAACTACAGGAGAGATTTCATTAATTGAAAAAAATTAAAGCTATTGTAGTGATAATAGAAAAAACATAATGATTCAAGAAATTGATCATTAATCATAAGCCTAGAGGATAAAGTACATCAGATACAAAAATATACATTAGTATTATTTCAGACGAATTATCTAAGCAAATCAATGTTTAGAGTCTACTCTTTAAATTGAAATATTAGATTCTAATTTCAAAAAAGATGAGGTTTTGATTACAAACATAGAAATAATCTTCAAAAAGATAAGATCTTCATTCAAATATAGAAATAACTCCTCAATTATAACCTTACCAATGAAATTCTGATCTATATTTCCAACTGTAACTACATGAGAGCTTTCATTAATTGAAAAAAAGTGAAGCTATTGTAGTGATAATAGAAAAAACATAGTGATTGAAGGCATTGATCATTAATCCTAAGCCTAATTGTAGCCTACTCACAATTTCTTCAAAATATTTTGATAAACTCCACATAAATGAAACATAACATAAATTTTTTTTTTCCACTTTGTTAAGAATAGCAAGCATTGCATACTATAGGAGAGCTTTCATTAATAGCAAAAAAAGAAGCTATTGGAATGATAATATAAAAAACATAATGATTAAAGAAGTTTTATAGTAAAAAGATAAATAATTTAATATCTTTTTATAGGTATTATATTTGAAATTTACATAAGTACAATTAAAGTAGTATTATTTAAAATAAAATAATATATCATATGATTACATAAGACAAGGTAAGTAGAATATTAATAAAGATAATAAATAAATTAATCAACATATTTATTGTTAAGTTCAATATCACTATTATATATATGTGGTAGATCAAATTAAAAAGGTACGTAAAAAATATAACTATAGAACAATAAAAGAGGATTAATAATTATTTTTATTTTCTCTTCCATTTCATCAACATCTCAACAAGTGTATATTTAAAGATTAGGAAATAGTTACACTTTGACAAACTTCAATAATGACAACTTCGAATTCTTCTTGTAATACTTCTTGAGTATAGGATGTGATTCCATATGAATACAAAAAAATATTTCAAAGTATTTTTAATTTGTTGTTTTGTTGTTTTTGTTTCTTGTTTTTCTTTCCTAATTCAATAATACATGACACGGAATTTTCTGAAATTTCGTCATATTGTTCTATCAATAGTTGCTTTCATATCATCTCATGCCTACCAAACTTCCAGTTATGAACTAGATTGTCTAGTTTAGCAGTAAATTTATACATGAACTATTTAAACAACTCAAAATTCATAGTGTACTCCTTAAATGAAAGTCTTAGATTCTAATTAAAGACACGGCTGTAGAAAAAGATGAGGTCCTAATTACAAACATCAAAATGGTGACCCCACACATAAGATACAGATTACAAAATCGTCGCCCACTAAGATGAGGTATACAAAAATAACATATATAAATCCCTCATTTGTAACCTTGCCAAACCAAATCTAACCTAAAAACCTATAACTTAACCCATGAATCGCAGAGCTTTCATCAGTCAGAAAAAATCAAGTTATGGAAGACCTGCAAACCGAGAGTCAATTCCAGATTCACAATTAAAATTTCTTGACTGGGAGACCTGTCATCTCTATGGAAGGGTTGAATTGTGCGGCACTCACCATTTGAAGCAGCAAGATCGAAATTGCCTGTCACAATGGAGACCTGTCATCTCTATGGAAGGGTTGAATGGTGCGGCGCGACTGTGGGTCGATTCCCCCGCTCAACAATTTTCACTTGATGTGGGTCGATTCCCAGTGAGGGTCGATTCCCAGTGATTCTTTATTTCATTGTCCGTTCGCCCAGGCAATCTCCCTGCAATCCGAGACCATCTGTGTCGCCATAAACAAAAAGACATAACCAAATTAATCAATCAACTTAATTGAAAGATGCAATTTGTACAATTCAGTGAAAGAAACAAGTGTCAATCAATGTTGTTTTGTAATACACAGTTATGATTTCAGGTCCATGTAAGAAATTGAATGAGAAAATTAGAAAGAAATCAAACTGTTACAGAGTAGTTTTCATTGTTAAGCCAAAAGAATGAATCAAGGAACCCTAAAGAAATCAAACTATTACAGAGTAGTTTTCGTTGTTAACCTAAAAGAATGAAACAAGGAACCCTAAAGAAATCAAAGTAGGATGAGTAGTTTTTAGATTTACAGCATGACAATAAATTGAATCAAAAAGTTTCAAAGAAATTAAGTTATTGGAGAGTAGTTTTCATACTTAATTGTAATAACAAATTGAATCAACAATATCCAACGAAACTAAAATATGACAGAGTAGTTTTCAGAGTAGTTCTCGGAGTTACAGTATGACAACAAATTGAATCAAAAAAAATTTAAAACAAACAAACTATGATACGGTAGCTCTCAGGTTACAGCATTTTGAATCAAGATTTTCTAAAGAAGTCAGATTCTAAGGTAGTTGTATTCAAAGTTTAAATGTAATAACAAATTAAATCAATAAACTTCAAAGAAACTAAAGTGTGATGGAAGAGTTCTCCGAGTTACAGCATGGTATCAAATTCATTCCTGAAACTTCAGATAAACCAAAATTATCATGGTGTAGCTATCAGAATTGCAGTATTATAACAAACTGAATAAAAAAATTCTAAAAAAATCAAAGAAGAAGAAGGATCACATCATCAAACGAGGAGAAGCAGAACCAATCCATCCAATTGTCCAAGTTAGAGAAAATCCATAGAACACATTCAGAACAGCAGCAAGACAAGGAGGGGGAGCATGGTCATAGAGCCATTGGAGCCACAAAATTGTATCAACAAAACCATCACCACATAGTCCACACGTGGCTACAGAAACCAATTCTCCAAACCATGTATTAGCAAGAGACATATTAAAAGATATGAAACCACTATGAGGGAGCAAACCATAATCAAAACTATAAAGATACAAATCATAGCCAAAATCAAGAGAAGAGCAGGATGCTGATATCAAGAAGTAATCAACCAGAGCCCAAGAAATATGACAAACTATAGAAGAAACCATGTAAACAAAAAGAAAACAAGAAACCATTTTAGATATAAGAAAACTTTCAATCTCCACTAGTAAAGATTTACCCAACATCTACCAAACTGGACAACCAACATTTGAAGGAACCAGATAAAAAACCCACCCAAGTTTCTCATCATCAAAAGCATGAAAAACACAAGCTGTGGGATGAAAAAGAGCGACAATAGAAGAAACACAGAGAATAGTAATATCGAAGAGCTCATAATCCAAAAACATAAATAGGCCAAAGCACATATCTAGTCATATCATAAGAAATAATGCCTGACAAGGATGATCAACTTCCCACACGAACCGAGAGAAATATCTAGAAAAATGTATAATTAAAACACAACTCTCACAAGATACGAGCAACCAAGATGAAGCCAAAGCAAGGCACCACGATGTTCCAACATGATTGCAAAGGCATAACTTGAAGAAACAACTGCCTATTCACAATGGCAAACAATCGCTTGCAAATGTACGGCCCACAATAGCCAACAGGGAAACAAAAGAGAGACTGGCAATATAGAAACAAAAGATCCCAATTCAAATGAAGTAAATGCAAATCTGCACAGCAAAATCATAAGAGAAGCAGGTGAAACAAAATCCGTTCATAACCATAGAAGACACTGCCCCCAATGATTAGACACATGAATGGCACCACCTCAGAATAATGACACACTCTAATACATAGCATCAAGGAAAATGCAACCACATAATAATTATGTGGACAATACAATACAAACCAGTGATCAACCTCGAAAGGAGTTCCAACGTAGATACATACATAGAAGGCACCACCTCTCATTGATGAGACACTCAAATGCATAGCATCAGTGAAAATGCAGCCACAAAAATGAATATATGATCAAGACCATCCCTAATGCAAAACCAACCAAATGATCAACCTCGTGAGGAGTGCCAGCCAAATATTCAAAACAATAACAAAACCGAGAGAAGAGGATGAACATAACAAGCGCCCGTACAAATTATGTACACATAAAGTGTGCATCCTCTACAGGAGTGCAATGCTGTCAAAGCATATCAATACCTGTAATTCACCATTATGTTCAAAGCAAATGCCCATCTTGACTAACATAAAGATCTACCATTTCATAAAAAAAGTCACAGGTCGCCTGTCATAACAAAGACCAACCCACACCAAAATATATACCTGTTATCCCTGAGATATAAGATCAAACAAATCATATGGAAACAGCTCCCTTCACTAAGGAAGAGGGAATGTTCAAAGAAGGAACATCCAAATTATCAGCATTCTCATCACTTGCCATATTAGATAAAAAAAATATGCAACTCTTTTAACCTCTCTATAGCAATGAGAAATGGAATAAGAATCAAAGAATGAAAGTTGCAACAACATTCAATCTAATAGATACTGAATATGTTAGGAGTGAATTTTCTTATTAATAATAGCTTGAAACGTAACCATAGAATCACCTTGAACAATGATATCTTTAATACCAAGGGAGATTGACAAATCCAGACTAAAAGACAAAGTATGAAACTTAGCATAATTATTAGTCCCAATACCAATATCATGACACCCACCTTTTACAATTTGGGACATTATAAAAAATGACCACTCCAATTCCTACCCTACCCGGATTTCCCCTAGAAGCTCCATCATAATTTAATTTAAATTTAGCACGAGGAGGAGGACACCATTTCACATTTTTCCTTTTAATAATTGAGGAGGAGATTTGAGAGCCTACCAATATCTGGCAATCCATCTATCCTATTGAGAGAAGGAATTAATGCAATCGAGATTCTTATAAACATAAGAAAGGACAAATTCTGAAATTAAAATGTCAATTTTAGTCAACACTTCCTGCAACGAAGAAGGCTTCTTCTTAAAAATTCTACTATTCCTTTCTAACCAAATGTTCTACACAATAATAGAAGCAGCCACCACCCATAGACATGAATAAAAGAAAGAAGGGAATAAGAGAGGCCACACCCTAAACTGAGTCAAGAGATCTGGACAAAGAGCAGAGGACTGACCAAGCTTATCAAAAAGCCAATACCAACATTCGGATGCAAATTGACAATGCTAAAATAGATGGTAGGAGGATTCAAAACAAGAGCCACATAAAACACAAGGAAAAACAACCGTAACCCCAAGCCTATCTTATCTCATTCCAGCAAGAATTATATCCTGAACCGTAAGCCATGAAAAATCCCCAACCTTGGAAAGAAAAGCAATATACCAAAGTATCTTGGAAGGCCAGGAGTGATCATTTGAGGCAGGCATAAGAGACTTATAGCCTTCGCTAACCGAATATAAATCAGAAGTGTTCTTGGTCCATATCAATTCATCTTCCGCATTAAGAAAGACCAGTGGCCTCTTTTGAAGTTCCTCCATATAAGCATTTTTCAAAGCTTTGACCTTAAATTAATTTTTACTTGGCTAAAAAATATAATAAATATTTGATATAATATTTTGAGTATTATATTAATTTTAAATTTTAACTATATAATAATTATTAAATTTTAAATAATTTGTTAGTTTTGTAAATTAAAAGTATTTACCACAAAGTGAAAGAAGAGTTGACATATTTTGGTGAATGTGTCCTAGTTGAAATGATTTGTTTGATCCTATTTGGTTTGTGTGTCATTCTAGGATGCAACTGATAGTATTGTACATTGGTACTCTAAGAATCTTTGATCTTCGCTACATATTCATCTCATTCATAAATTCCTCATGTTGTTTATGTTGAACAATCATTTTAGAAGTATTTACTCTGGGATCAATAATGTTGAATTTACCTTTCTTGATGTCTCCACACACCTTGGAACACATTACTTCCATCTTATCCCTCCTTCCTCACCACCATAATTCAGTCATGAGAGATCCTTGCAGCCCTTTTTCTAGTTTTACATGTGTGTTTTGGTGTGTAGAGACAGGTGGATTTTGCCAGTTTTCTCTTCTACATGTAGATGGAGATTATTGCACCTTGGTCTCCCTGGTCATCTCCTTTCTAATGGCTTTGTTAGTGTTTCCCTTTATGCATCCACATTGTCTCTCTCATTTTGACTTCCTTCTTGTACTCTTGTGTCTTCCCCTACTTCATCTTATTGGTGGCTTTCTAGTTCATTCTCACTAGTTGATTCATCAAAATGTAAGGGAGATAAGATGCTCTCTATTTGAACCTATGCTTCACATTCATGATTCCTTGTCTTGAGGTGGAAGATGCCTTGACAACTCTGCTCTCCCCTACTTAGGTTTATCCTTGTTCATCTCCATCATGATGGATCTCTCCTTGTTGATGGGCTTGACCAAGATCCTGGTTGGCTCATTTGTTCGCCATTCTTTGCTCTCTTAGGAGGAGCTTCACATGTCCCTAGACAAATTCAATCCTTTTGATGACTCCTCCATCATTGGTGGTTTTCTTCTTAGATCAGAAAAAAATGAGACTCGATATCCAAGTTTGTGTTGATTTCCATGGTGAATTGTCTTTTTGGAGAATCTCCTTATGCTTTCCACAACTGGGTTGCTATACATTTTTTCAGAGATTGGTGAATTTCTTACTTGTGTTTTGGCTTTCTTTGATGTTGTTTATGAGATTTTCTCTCATGCATTGGTTCATGCTCATGCTTCTCCCTTTACTTTCCACTCTCCTATCCCCATCACTAGCTTTGAGGCCTCCTCTTTATTTCCACTCTCCTATCTCCATCACTAACTTTGAGGCCTCCTCTTCAAACCCATGAGGGTGGTTTTGTTGGTTATCACTTGTTTTGTATTATCTCCTCGCAACTGGCTCTTTGGTTTTCTCTTACTATTAATGAGATGTTTTTCTAATGTACATCTTAGTTCCTTGCTCTTGAGCTTTTTCAATCTCTTTTTGACGAAGGTTGAGTCTTTCCTTTCAAATCCCTCTTCATCTCTTTGTGTAATCCCTATAATTTTCACTTCTTAATCTATATCTGGAAGCCTCACTTTTTTACTTAAAAAAAATAAATAGAGTTGATATTAAGCATAATTAAATTTAAATAGGCTAAAAAATATTACCTTGCTACTATTTTATTCAATGTTCTATAGTATTTATTTATTTTAATATTATAAAAAAGATGTCATATTTTGATTGTACAATATAAATTAACTAATCATGCACATGATAAAATATTTAACTACATTAATTTTTTTTTGTGATTTAGAAAATTAAAAATCATGCATCTAACTTTTGATAGTTGGAAAAAAAATGAAAGCAAAAAGTTTCACAATTCTAGTTTAAAGAATAAAGAGTCTAGATAGTATAAGAAAAGTGTCTAGTTTCAAGAATGAAATGCCCTATGTAAGACAAATGATAGATCAAAAGAATAATGTTTGATTTCAGAAATAAAACATATTATATAATATAAGTGTCTGGTTTGGAGGACAAAAAAATTGTATAAAATATTGGTTTAGTTGTACTTCACCTTCGTAGTTTTTCTGTTGAGTCATGATTTGTTAAGCTTAGTGTTTTACGTAATGCTCTGGTTGCATCTATTCAAAGATTCAATGTCTTAGCAAATGATAATTTATTATGGTCAATAGATGGTGATAGCTTTTGATTAGATGTTGACAATATATGGTTAGAGTTTTATTTAGATATTGTTGGATTTTTGAGATATTTGATATTTTAAAAATTTTCAGATTTTTTTCGAGAGTTTTAAATTTTTTATTTCTTTCGAATTTTTGAAATTTTCTATTTTTTTCAATTTTTTATTTCATGAAAGTTGTCTTTGAATTAATTATTGAGATATAAGACATAGATCAAGATTCATTATCAAGAAGGATATATTTATTTTCCTCGAATAAAGCATTATAAAGACATGAATGAACTCTGAGAGAAAATGGATACAAGGAGAATAAAAAAAGGCTACTAAGGGATTGAATATTGTAATATAAGGTGATAACATGGTGGAATTAATGAAATGTAGTGCATGGCATGTTGAGAGGTTTGTAAAAATATATTTTAAATTTATTTCCTTAGTTGTGATCAAGATGAAGGGGTGGATTTGCATAAGATGGAGATAGGATGCAAATGAGATACACAAAGTCTAAAGTAGTAATGGATGATGGAATTAAGAAATTGATATGGTCTAAAGGATGTGGATAAATGAAGTAGATACAATGCATGATCTGTATGGATATCCTTATCGTTGTCAGGTTCAAAGGTGGAAAAGTTAGGGTTAATGAGGGATAATGGATTATATATGATTCTCATTTATTAGGTTTTCATCATGGTAATCGCCTAAGGTGCCACAAGTGATGATTTTCACCATTAGATAGATTATTTCTCTTTACCTCTTTTTTTATTTCATTTTTTTTTTTCTTTTATATTTTTTTCAAGGTAATGAATACATGATAAAAGATAGATGAAGGACTCAAGCAACTCCTCAAAATATTACTACTGAAATATGTGATAAACTGGACCACAGATATTGAATATATTCTCAAGGACATCATTAGGGTGATGGTCAAGGGAGATGAAATGGATGATAATATTTAATAAAGGATTAGATTGGAGGGATGAAAAGATGGAAAATAGGTTTGAGATAATGAATGGGTTGTTTAGAGAGTTTTGCAGTATTTGCTAAAAATGTTGGTGAAGAGAAAATTTCACACACACCTTAAAGTGTGGTCGAGGGTTGGAGGAAAAACAAATATTGGGGTTTGAGGTTTTGTTGCAGAAATGATAGGGATTTTCAAACATAAGGACCCAAAATAGATGATGAAGGTGGCGAAGTATCTAAGATATTAGATTTTAGGGCATAGGGATACAAAATAGATATTATAGGTGGGAGATATTTAGATGGAGGATTGGAGGAAATGTTTACAATAGAAATTATGGATGCCAATTTTTATTTTCTTTTGGGATGAAAGCCTTCTATTAGCAACTTGAGAATTCACATGGTTTTTTATTTTTATTTCCTTTGTGTTTTTTTGGAATGAGTTTCTTCTATAAAAAATTTACAATGGGGTATTTAATTTAATTTTTTTTAATGGGGCTTTGTGGCCTTTCGGATATTTATTTTTATCTTTATCTTTCTTTCAAATGGGCCTCGTGCTGGCAATGGAGATTGTTTTGGTGAATATTGATGCATGATTGATGTTTAATGGTTGTCATTAATGGCAACTCATTTCAATAATCAAATCTAGTGTACATAGATTTAGTTTACCAGAAGTCATGTTATTCATGAGGCATAAGTTTGGATGGTGGAACACAGTAACCGATTGAATGTGCATATCTTGATCTTGATTGGATAATTTTGGTTGTGGTGATATAGGAAATCAATTCAAGGCTCGAGGAATAATATTTGATGATTTTGACATCAGTTGTTGATTCATGAGCAAGTTTAGAGGTCCGGTATATGGTAATTCAGTTTCATCAGAGCTATTTTGGTAAAATGTGTGTTGCAAAATCTTATGGTTGATTTTGGTAATTAGTTTCTTGTTCAAGGTTATTGGTTCAACTTATGGGAAGCTTACTATTATGTTTATTTGGTCCACATTTGGATTTGTGGATAGATTAAACCGACTTGGTTATACACATTTCATGGTTGCATGTTATACAATTTTTGGAAGCCGACGTTGTAAAAGATTCTTTTTGTTGGTGCAGATATATAAGATCGATATGGATGAGTATTTTGCTTTATGTTATGAGTGATGGAAGTTTGTATGAGCGGATTTATAGTTTGGTGAATGTGATTGAATTTTTTGGTGGTCTGATGTGTGACAGAGAATTAAAAAAGAGCATAATGACAAATCAGTTGTAGGAGATAATTTGAGCCTAACTGGAATTCCATTTTGGCATGTGTAGATGCTATACTTGAGTTCATTCATCATTGTAATCAATTTTAATAGCCTCTAAGGAAGTGAGCCTTCCTCCTAGTAGTAGCCCCTTTGTATTTAAGCAGTGAGCTCTAGGTAGTGTTCTTGAATGCAAGTGCATTCCCGTTATGTAATATTATCATACTCCTTCTCATAGTATAATAATATGGTGGGTTCATATCACACTATGGTTTTCCCTTTCAAAATTTCAGTGTAAAAAAATTGGTATTATGGGTGTATAGTTAATTTATTTATGTTTCTCCATTTTAGTTTCATTATTATGCATCCAGTGGCTTAAAAACCAGGTTATTAAGTTTTCAAATTACACAACACTAATTCACCCCCCTCTCATTGTTCATTGATTCCAACATTTGGTATCAGAGCTTAGTTCCTAAAAAGAAGCCTACATCTTGAGGAAGATCAGGAAGATTGAATCAATGGACTCTAGTTTTCAGAGACAACTTAGTGTGGCACTTGAAGATCTTGCTAGAGATAATACAATCATAAAGAATGATATACAATCAATTATGATGAATCTAAAAAAGGAGAATGAAGACTGAAAAAAGAGTGAAGAAAATTTGACTCAGTTGTTGAAGGGCAGATCTGATGAATGTTGTAGATTGACATATGAGAATGAGCAGTTGAAACTTGAATTGGTGGAATGCAAGAATGATGGACAAGAACTAGAAAGGGAGATCATAATTATGAGAGATGAGCTTTCTACTGCTAATGAGTAAATATTAAAATTCAAAGCTAGTTCACCCTGGTTAGATGAGATCCTAGAAACTCAAAGACATGGGAAAGATATGTGAGGACTTGGATTTGAGAAAGAAGAATCCTTTGACACTGGACAAAGAAATCATTAGAAGAACAAGAAACCTTCAGTAAGAAAACCTTATGCCTATAAGTTCAATGGTAAATTTTTTATTTGTGGAAAATTTGGTCATATGGAAATTCAATGTAAAAGTAGAGGGATGATGAATAATGTGATGAATAATGGTCCTACCTTTACCAATCAATGTTTCATATGAAACCACTTTGGTCATAAGTCCAACATGTAAAGAAAAATGATAAATAACTTTTAGAATAAGAGATTGCATTCTTGTGGATGTTTAGGCACATTTATAACCAATCAAGGATGAGACCAAATCAAATGAATTTCAGGCATGTGTAGAGAAATTTTGTTTTCCATGCATGAAACAAATGTGGGCACATTGCAAGATATTGCAAAATAGATAATGCTCTGATAGACATGAACAAATCAGATGAAAAGGGAAAAGATAAAGTAGAAGAGACCAGAGGTTAGCATAGGAAGATGTGGGTTAAAAATGAAGATTCAAATGTGCAAAATATATCCACACCTAATTGTGGTGTTGGAACCTCCTCTGCTAACTAAGGAATTTGGGCTTAGGGGGAGGTTTTTCATACAACTATTTTAAATCCCCTTTCAGAGATCTATAACTGGTTGAGGATGGTTGTAGATGATGGAGATTAGCCATCCAGTTAATATCTAGAAGATTTCATACCTATTTGAGTATTCGGTGATGAATTATTGAAGATGTACGATATCCAAAATATTTTAGGGTGGTTCATTTATTACAACTTAAAGTCAGGTTTTCAGAACATAAAAAGGCATTTCAATCATTCATTCTTCACATTGCAAATGAAGAGTAAGAGTAGAAGAGCAAGGCAAATGATATTGGCATCTACATCGGGTGTTGTGACTCCATTGGTGGTTGAAATTACTGAGTGATAAATTCTTGTATTCAAGAGGCATCCATTCAAATCTATTGAAGATGATCCGAAAGGTGCTTTTTAATTTGTCCTGTATGGTGTATTACATAATAAAGAAATTAGGGCATACATCCACTGCAACATCAAGGATCTTAGAAATGTAGACATGCTATCTCTTTATACCAAGCATATGATGGATGGAATAAAAAATTTTAGGCCAAAAGTCAAGTCATTGCAGAAAAATGATTTCATATATATTTTTCATTTTCTAGTGTTCGATGAACCCAAATGGGTCCAATATATCCTAAGCCAAATCCATGATGATTTTATATGGTTGGACTGACCTTATAAGATCATGAAGCAATCTATTCAAGAAGTTAACTATTTTAATGCAACCAATGAGATTTCAGGCCTAAGAAAAGTATAGAACACAATAGTAAGAAATGTTACTGGATCCTAATATAACAACTCATTAATAAAAATTAGCGATATCATAGAGTATGATGTGAGATTTGTCTCAATGGTGACCGAATACAAGGTATACCATTCCAATAGGTAGAATTTAGTATCTGGTACTACCATATTTGTTTCTTATCAAATGTTTAAGGAGGAAAAAAGACATGATCTCTATGGAGTGCTTCTTAGTGAGCTATTGAGTAATCTAAAGAAGATAAAACAAGAATAGAAACATGTTTTCATATTTAGTTCCCTGATTGTTTGTATAGCACTATATTTCTTAAATAAGATCCTCAGAATTGGAAAGGTTCAATGGGCTTATGATAGATTTATAGCATTACAAATCATACCCATGGGGTATGAGGTATATTCAAATACACTTGAAGCTGTAGCGTCCTAAAATTGTGACACTTACAATTTCAACTGCATTTCGGTCTTCACGATGGCGACGCAACACGCAACCTGAATGGAGACCCCAAAACCTGATTATGACACTAAAAACTGCATTTTTCAAGCACCCTGGCCTAAACCTCCTTTGCACCCCACTGTCCCGGAGGTGGGACCAGAGCGCCAAGTGCCTTGGTCCCTCAGGACTAGGGCGCCCAGTGCCCTGGTCCCCCAGGACCATGGCGCCCAGCGCCCTGGTCCCTGGGTCCTATTTTGGGCCCGGTCTCTTTTGGACTTCGGGTCTTTTTGTTTGCAAATTGGAAAATTAACTTTCCTGGTCGGCCTAAGGTTGGGAAAATCAGTCTATCAGCCCTAATTGACAAGTATATAAACTACATTTTCCTCTCTCATTTGGTAAGATGGAGAGGATATGTGTACAAGGCGTGGAAACTATACTCAAGCATTCAAGCATTCAAGCATTCCTTCAAGTGATTGATCATTTCAAGTCTCCATTCAAGGCTAAGTGTTGCATTCAAGACAAGGATTCAACCATTGAAGAGGAGATCACTTACTACATACTACAACATACTACAAACAACAACATCTATACCTTCACACATAAGGATACAAACATCCTTACAACAAGGTATTAGTACTTGTTTTACATTACAGACATTTACATTTACAACAATTTCTCATTTCTTGGTTAATTCCAAAACCAGGGTTTGACCTAAAGGCAAACCCCTAATCCCTAACCCCCCAATTGTCTTCACTTTTCTGTGTGTAGGTTGCAGGTACGCGGCTGAAATTGAAGATCTGGAATCCTTGTGCAGAGACGAACAGATCCCCCTTCGTTTCACGGATTTTTCGGAGGACCGTGGTGTCGAGCGCCATCGTCCCGACAACTTTTGCTCAAATTTGCAGGACAGCGCCATATCGGCATTTTACTGCTAATTCCAGGTCTGCAGCTTCATCCTATATCCCTAACTCAATTTATAAAGCGAATCTTTGTCACTTTCTATGTATTCCTAGCTTAATTCTTCTATCAACATTCTTTACAAAAGAGGGTAGCCTTGCTTTCTTAACCCTTGAAACTCATTTAGCATCCAATCTTACCTTGTGTGGGATTGGATCTTGTGTGTTTCAACCCCTCTTTTGAATGAAAAGTCTCTCCCTTAAGTGAAAACCATCAACCCTAGCGACCTCCCTTCTCTCTCCTCGGAGTTGGAAGAGGGGAGAGCAACTAGGGTTCGATTGCGATTTTCCGCTTTACAGAAGCATATGCTCAACACCTACTGAGTCAACCAGTGGATGAGAAAGAAGAAAGGTTCAAAACATACAAAGAGAAGGATCTTTATTTGCACAAGAAATTTACTAAGCCAAAAAGAAAGAGAAAAGTAAGAAACGAGGCTAAGAATCTTGTAGAGAAAATGGGACTATCAAAGGAGGCTATATAATAATAGAAAGAAAAATGTACAAAAGAAGGAAGACATGGTGAAGCCCAAGACTAAACTAGTTTCCAGTCCTCCCAAGTAGGACAAACCAAGGCAAAGTAAGTCTACACCTACCTCTAGTATGCAAAAGCTAGTTCCTCCACCCAAGCCACAAACAAAATCAATTAGTGGAACATAGAAGAGAAAGGAGGATAATCCAACAAGAAAATATGTAGCTACAGAGGAAGAAATTGAATTGGAGGAAGAGGTTAGAGAAGTAAAGAAGATAACCATTTATGCTAGAGTGGTGAAGAATCCTCAATCTAGTGGTGCCCATCTAACCAAAAATATAATAGAAACATAAATTAGAGACAAATGAAGCTCTAAAATCTAGTAAAATTGAAAGTACTTATGAAGTTGTGCCCCCAATGACTTTGCAAGAATTAATTGATGAAATCCTTCAAGATGGTAATCTACAATTTTTGATGATAGAGAGTAGAGGGCTACAGAAGAATCAGTTGTTCAATACATAGATATTTATAGTAAGCCAGTAATAGAACTATCATCCATGATTCCCAAAATATTGTATGACATTTTAGATGCAAGGAGGCATACAACAAGTCTAGAGGATGAAAGGATAAAGGAGTATGAATTAGTAAATCTATCCTCTATTATTTCTAAAACTGAAGTGGTTCGACTATTAAATATTACAAAGGAAATATTTTGAAGAATAGTGTTAATAAGATTATGCTCAGTAAAGTAGATGAAGTCACTAAAGAGATAGAGACAATTTTTGATAAACCAAAGGTATGATGTGAATCTGGTCTACGATGACACTCATCTGATAGAGAAATATGATGACACATCTATTTCAGAACTGCATGTAGTCATTCCTAATAAATAAAAAGATCAAATATTTGGAAAGGCTACTCCAGAAGGGAAATCAAATAAATGCGCCATAGTTGATGATGTTACCAATTATATCTCCGGTGAAGCTGAACAAGATCCTTCGATAACATAAGTTATGTTAGAGAAAGAAGCTGAGGATAAAGTTAATGTGGAAAAGGGTGAGGATGATGGTAATGATGCTACTGTAGAGGAAGCTAGAAAGGAGAAAGGAGAGGAGAAGGAAGAATAGGCTCCAGTAACAATGGCAAGAGAAATTGTTGTTGATAAAGGTATACGGGTTGCTACTGATTCAGATGACTTTGATCAAGGGCCTATTGATCGGAGCTCTTTATCTCCGATTTAGGTACTAAAGTTAGCAAATCTTGCCCAAGCTAAAGCCAATATGGACTTAATTAAGTCTCATTGAACAAACAAAGAGTTGATAACATTGATAGGAGACATGATGGAGAAAATTATGCCATCTTTCAAACTAGAGTCATCTAATCCCTCCGGTAATCTTTAGGGTTTGTTGAATGTTGTAGGTTCTCATTTTGAATCTTTGGAGAAGGCAACATATATTAAATTTTTGAATCAGTTTAATTCTATGAGGTTGAAATTTTTTTTGAAGATGATTGAGGATGATAGGGTAAACTTGGTTAATTATATGAAAAGTATTCAAGATGCTTTGGATGATGGTGTTAGAACATACAGTCATGTCTAATTTTTTTGAAGTTCACTTTGAACATTGATAGGAAAATTAGAGAATATGAAGGCTGGCTAGCTAGCATATCACTATCGTATGCACCTCAATCAATCTCAACTAGAAATTTTGAACCACAAGTTTTAAGTATACTAGATAAGATTAAAAGTCAAAATCAAGAAAAGGAAAGGGCTTTTGGTAGATTAGTATAATTGAGGAGTCTTATCACTCCCTAGATAGATTCTTTGATAAGAAGTATGTAGGATACTAAGGATGCTTTGGATTCTAATATTTTGATAGATAGAAGAGGAGTAGAAATGCTTGCTTATCTTTGCAATGGAATGATCAACATTTTGGATAGCTTGAAGAAAGCATGGGATAAACATTTTTTGTCCCTTAGGACAACTTTTGTAGACATATTCAAATTTTTGTCAGCACCTATACATATCCTTGTATATAAGTTTTGGTGGATTCCTATCTTTGAAATTGTTGTAAAAGGGGGAGAGAGTTGAGTAAAAAATGATGTTAATTCTCAGGGGGAACTTGTATATTCTTGGTGAGTTTGAATTTTGAAATTTTGAAGTTTTGCAGTCTTGAGTGTACAGTTCATTTTTCACAGTATTGTCATCAATTCTAAAGGGGGAGATTGATGGAAAGAGACATTGTTCTAGTGAAGATTGATGCTTGATGGTGATCATTCATGGCAACTTAGTTTGGTAATCACATCCAGTGTATATATATTTAGTTTACCAGAAGTCATGTTATTCATGAGGCGTAAGTCTGGACGGTGGAACACAGTAATCGATGGAATGTGCATATCTACATTTTGATTGTATAATTCTGGTTGTGGTGATGGAGGTAGTTAATTCAAGGATCAAAGGAAATTATTTCATGATTCTGACATCCCGTGTTGATTCATTAGCAAGTTTAGAGGTCTGATATCTGGTAATTCAGTTAGAGCAAAGCTATTTTGGTGAAACATGTGTTGCAGAATCTAGGGGATGATTTTAGTATGTTATGAGTGAGAGAAGTTTGTTTCAGAGAATTTTCAGTTTGGTGAATGTGATTGAATATTTTGGTGGTCTGGTGTGTGACAGACTAGGAAAATAAAGAAAAATGACAAATCAATTATAGGAGACAATCTGAGACTAACCAGAACTGCATTTTTGCATATGTAGATGCTATGCTTTAGTTAATTTATTATTTTAATCAATTGTAATAGCCTATAAGGCAGTGAGCCTTCCTCAAGGTTGTAGCCCTTTTGTATTTGGGTGGTGAGTTCTAGAAAGTATACTTGAATGCAAGTACATTCCCCTTATGTAATATTATAATACTCCTGGCCATAGTATAATAATGTTGTGGGTTCAAATCGTATCATGGTTTTTCCCTTTATAGGTTTCCACATAAAAAAATTTGGTGTTATGGTTTTGTGGTTAATTGATTTATGTTCCTGCATTCCACTTTCATTATTGTGTATCTGGTAGTTTAAGAATTAGGTTAATAAGTTTGCAAATTACACAACACTGATTCACCCCTCATCTCAGTGTTCATTGATTCCAACACTTCGCTCTTTACAAATGCACTTATTGTTCCTTCCTTTTCCTCTTCCTCATCCTTGTCCTTGTCCCCATCCTCATCTTCTTCCTCTAACTAATCTTCTTCTAATTCCTCCCCCTCTTCCTCATCCGTGTCCTCCTCATCCTACTCATCATCCTTGTCCTCCTTAACTATACCACATTTATATACCATATTGTGCCTTGAATATTGCATACAATGAACTATATACTTCAATATGACTCATAGGATTACCTAAATAGATATATATGATTATAATTATTATTATGAAACTTATTTAAGATTTATGGTGGCCACAAGTTGACTATTCAAAACACAATACACACTATAGTGTTAGGAACATAAGAACCCAAAATGGATTTGGAGGATAGATAATATATATATTTGGGTTTATAAGAACCCAATATTTTTAGAGTAAACTTTACAACCAGGGCCATGATAATTTGGACTTTCTTTTATATGAAGGGGTTTTTATATATATTTCTTGAATTAATGCCTAACCATTTTCCTTGATAATGTATTCTTTGAAATATATTTTTAGTAGTGGGATAATTATTGGTTTTGAAATAATTTATAAATCCATTTCGAGTAGGGTATTTTATAGAAGGAATGATAAGATTTTTTTATTATTCTAAATTATGTCAACATGCAAGAGGATCATTGGATTGAGTGAAATTGTGCTTTGTTGTTGATTTTGAATAGGATCATTGGAAAGGACGGTAGGGATACCATAATCTTTCTTAGGATGTGGATTATGAATGGTACTCAAAATAATACTTTTCTCTTGATATGAAAGAAGATGAACTTGGATTCCATCAAGAGGGATTGTGGAATCATCTATGAATATACAATCATAGTAAAAGATTGGATAGAATTAAAGTTTTGGTATCTTGATCTTGATTCATTTTAGGACTTGTTTCTTCATGCTTTGGTTTATTTTCTTGATAAGGGGTATGATAATAGATATGTGAAGGGATTCTTAGATGAAGTGTATGTTTTCTCATTATAAGTTTAATGTTTGAATGAGACCTCTCTAGAGTGGGACTAATTATGGATGGATCATATGATGGCATTGGTTCTTGGATTTATGAATCATTTAAGGGATTTGTATCAAGAATTATATTATCTTAGATCTATATTGTCAATAGCCCTTGGTGATAAAATGAAAAGGTATCATCATTAGATTTCTTGTTTTGTGGATATGGTGTGGATTGCTATTGTAAATCTTTAAGGGGTGAAGGAATGGTGTGAGAGATGGAGGCTACTTGTGGAGTGAAATTTCATCTGGATGATGTAATATGAAAACACATGAAGTAGATGTGTCATTGGTGTGATTATTTTGAAATGAGCCATTGACATAAACAAGTGGATAATTTTGACCATGCCTGGGAAAGTATCTTAACATATAGAAAATTCCTCATTATAGGAATTATTAAGATGCTATTCAATAGTAATGTCATCTTGATCAATAAGTTCCTCAGTGAGATATTTCAATTTTACACAATGAGAAATTTTAAGTTTGTTATATGTGTATACACCTAAAAATGGTCTAGAGATAATTGATTAAATACACAGTTATTTAAT
Source organism: Cryptomeria japonica (assembly GCF_030272615.1). Taxonomy (NCBI): domain Eukaryota; kingdom Viridiplantae; phylum Streptophyta; class Pinopsida; order Cupressales; family Cupressaceae; genus Cryptomeria; species Cryptomeria japonica. The sequence continues at coordinate 690,015,257 of NC_081409.1, forward strand.
TAATACCCCTTTGTAATTAATTCAATTTGCAAGTAATTTATTTAATTTCTCTAATTCCTCTACTTTTGATTAATTCTAAGGATTTGTTGATATAATTCATTTTCATATTCCCCTTTGATTAACTAATATAAATTAATTAATTAATCCCCCCCCCACCATTTAATCTAATTCTTTTAATCCCATAATTAAAATTAGCAAATTGAATGTTTGTTGAGTTTAATTATCATTTTCCTAATTATTTGAATTTCTAAATTCAAATTGAACACATGGCTCCTAAATTCTAATTGCCTAGCCTAACCAGCCCCTAACCTAACCCATTCTATCTAATCCTAGGGTCTAACTAATCCTATCCTATTTTGCACATCCTAACTTCTGTACTCTAACCTCATATGGGTTGGATATTCCCTCTTGGAGACACATGGCACCTTTTCCACGTGTCTTCTCCCCTTTGACACTTGCCTTCTTGTCACAAATTTGTTAGAGATTCCTTGACACTTGTCACCAAAGACATGGCATGTGTCCATCCCTCCAATCTCTTCTCCAACTTCCAGAATCATACCATTTGATATCTATGGATTGAATCCTCATTGTCGATTCCTACCACCTCATCTTTGACCTTGGAAATCCTATAAATACCACTAATTTTCATCAATAAATCCTTTTGAAATCCCTTGCATTCTAGCTTTTTTGCATACTTAATATAGGCAATTTCATCCTTCTATCATTTAGCATAATTTATAAATAGATAAAATCCTAGCATGTTTAGCATAGTTTTAATTATGTTAATCTAGTTTCAATATCAAACATGTATCTTAATCAATCATCTTAGTTATAATCATGCATCAAATCATCCTAGCCACATGTATTTGCATCATGATGATCATATAGCTACTCAATGTTTGAGTTGGCACTTTAGAGGTCATTGCTTGCTAAGAGTCAAATATCTACCACCTTCAAGGTCCTCAAAAATAGAGGAGGATGGGACACCTTAAAGGAGGCCTTTGGTTTTCTTTTATTTAGTTTTCCATTTGCTTCTTAATTTCAATTCGTGTTTCATCTATGTTGTTGTTTATTATAATTGACACTATTTTTAGTAGCACATTTATTGGTACCCACTGTGGGGCATAGCCCCTTTGATCTTTGACAGGTTTTCTTGCAATAAATTTCATTGTCAGGTTGAATAGTTCTTTGGATGCACAGATTACCTCTTTTGGGTTCCAGGTTCACATTCTTGGTCTCCATTTTAGTGTCTCATCGCCTCAAATAACATTCATAGAATATTTTTCAACACTATTTTTGTCTTTTTCTATATTTTAGTTTTTTTAGTCTCTAAATTAGCATTTCTTGTTTGTTTTGCAATGCTCCTGGTCTATTTGAAAGTGCTCGTAGTTTATTTAGTAGCATTCTAGGTCTCCATCTCAGTGTCTTTGGGATGCAGAGAGATTTTTCTCCTCTCTAGAACAATGTTTTTGTTTAATTTGAGAGCATTTTCAATAGTTTTTGCAACCTTCTAGGTTTTTCATTCATCGATTTAATTTTCCATTCTACATTTTTTATTTCTGCATCTAAACTATCATTTTCTGAAATCTAAATTTATAGTTTGTTAATTTGTAGGTATCTATTTCACTATCAAATAATAGAGTTATAAACCTTTTTGCCCCCAAAGAATGCATAAAAAATTACTAACTTTGTTTGTAGTTACGAGATTCTGCACATTTGTTTTTGATAAATTAAGAACATGCACTAATTTCAAAAGGAGATGAACAAACATGCCTTATGTCTTATGTGTATTTGATAATAGGAGAGTATGCTCTCACCTTTCTTAGGTGATTAGAAAGCTAGACTCATATTTTCTTTTCATTAGTGCATATATTTAGCAGGCCTGTCCTCTCGAGAATCCCATAAGGCTGGTAAAAGAGAAATGACCCAAGTGGAAATGACTAACACCAAGTACTCCAACCCATTAAAAAATAAATGTGATTTGATAAAATTCAAGTCTATGATCATTCTTGGGAATAGATCTACATCGTTCACCTCTGAACATTATTATTCTCTCAATGTAGAGAGGGGGAAGGATATATCTTGAAGCCACTCACCACATGTCCCTCTTGAGCATATGTTTGAACTCCCCTTTTGAGACCATATTTCTAGGCTCGTAATGGGATTCCAGTAGCTCTTGCAAAGGAAAAAACATGGGTGACCTTTAGGGGGTGACAAGGCTATATGAGTTGATAGTGTACCAAGTTGTGGGCTAAAAAATAATAATGAAGCCAATTTCCTTAGGATAGACTGATTGTTGTATTTTCAATTGTTCAAAACCTGTGAAAACTTGGGCTTTCTCTAAGGCCTTGAACATACACTTTATGTTGTTCTTTGGGACAAAGACAATCTAGCTTCTATGTTTTTAAATCATGTCAAGATATCATCCATTGAAACTCAACAAAAAATTCAAACTCAAACTTCAAACTGTCGGATTTAAACATTTCATAGTAGATCACCTCTTTCAGTCTTCTATACGTGCTCATGGCTAGTGGATTGGGATTTGGTGTTGCATTTTGATTTGTATTGGGGTTGTGTGTATGATAGATTGTTGGAGTGTGGGTGTGAGGTGGCTAGGGGTGCACTTGGGGATGCCCTTGCCCCTCCCTTATTTATTTTCTTTCAATCTCTTTTGTGTGTTTTGCAGGCACCTATCACTATTTGGGTTATGTTGGATAGTATTTTGTGGGGGCTTGGCAAGGTTTTGTGAACTCATGGTGGGGTTTGACCCCACTGGTGGGTTTTTCTTGTTAGTACGGGAAAAAAATTATCTCCAAATTTGATTCAATCTAGGATTATGGCTTCCTCAAATCCCCCCTCTTTGCATGTGATGACTAAGGAGCCTCATTTGGATTCTCTCTCAAGAAAGGGGTTTGTACCCTTAAAGGGTTTACGTAGTTTGAATAAAATGAATGGTTGTTTAGAAAGAAGCCAAGATTGGCCCATATTTGTTATTCATCTGGGTAAAATCATGGAAGATTTTATATATTAGAGAAATCATGCTCTTAGCTACAAGTTTATGGGTTTACATTTCTCACTATCAGTTTAGGAGTCTTGGGATTGATGGATCTAGAATGCTAAGGGAGAGATGTAAATTCTATTGGTGGCTAGCAATTATTTTTTGGTCCTCTCGCATGGCAGACATAATTAAGGCCATTGAAGGAGGCCCTTATTTCTTCAATCACGTGGGACTTTTCATGAAGCCCTAACATGTTGGCTTCAATTTAGTTAGAGAACTCCCGTCAAGGGTCCTATTCTAGATTCACCTTCCAAGGCTTCCAATGGAGTTCTAGAAGAGTGATATCCTTCATTCAATTGCTTTGTTTCATAGAAAAGTAGTTGGAGCAACTTCTCAAACCCTGGATAGAAAGGTAATGTCCTTTATGCACATTTGTGTTGAAATTGATCTTAACAATCCTGTACTAGATTCTATTGATTTACACCTTGGATCCTCTTCTTGGATCCAACCACTAGATTATGAAACTCTCCTCTTTCGGTGCCATGTTTGTGATGATTATGGTCACTTGCAAAGGAAATGCCCCTAATATAATTTTGTATCTTCTAGTACCCCTTCTAGTTATGATCCTAGGGTGGATAAAGGGAAGGCCCCTATGTAGGATGAGAATACAGATAAGGATGGTTTCACCCTTGTTAAACCTCAAAATAAGGGGAGAGGGTTGTAAATAAACTTAAAAGATAGATAGGGTGACATGAATTTTAATAGATTTGATGATCTTGAGGACATCACTTAAGAAGAGAGAATCCCTATGGATATTTCCTTGGGTGTGCGATCTGGGGATGAGATATCCATAGAGATTGAGGAGAATGTTAATCAGGATATGTTATAAAAAGATCAGTGATATGGGCTAATGGACACTCATGTGCACTCCAAAGTCTAAAAATATCCAAACTAGGGATGTTTTTTTGTTTAAAGGATGTGGTTGTTGTGGGGGCTCAGACATCCACCTTCAATAAAGGGGCTTTAGACTCTAGAAATAACATTAAAGCCTCTCAAGCCTTAGGCTTGCAACAAAACCCACTTAAAAATGGGCCTTCAGAGAAATCTGAGAGGATCAGTTGCAATATAGATCAAGGGAAGGTAAATTTTATCAATGATACATTAGTGGAATCAAGGTCAGTGAAAACCATTCACTCTCTTTTCTCTCAACCCTCGAAATGATTGTTCTATTTTGGAATGTGAGGGATATGAATAGCATCTATATACAAAAGGTTGTTCATGATTTTATTAATACCCATTTGTTTGACTTAGTTTTTATTGAGGAAATGAAGTTGACTGTGGATGGTTTGATGGATAGAGCTCCTAGTATCTAAGCTCATGGGCTTTGTCAATGTCTAAGGTTTCAAAAGTTTTGGTGGTTTGGCTTGTTTTTGGGACCCTAGGAAGATTATCCCTCTCTGGTGGAGTTTAATCCAGTTCTCCTTATCTTTGATGGCCTCTAGTTTTGAATATGGAGAGGTTTGCCTTTTTTGTAATGTTTATGCTCTTACTGATCTCTTGTCTAAGTCTCATCTTTGGAGTCATATTAGATGTATTCAATCCATGAAGCATCATCTTCCCTAGGTTATAGATAGAGAATTTAATGTGATTTGTAGTTTAGGAGAAAAAAGAGGGGGGTTACAAGGTTCAAACCTTCTTCTTACCTTTTCAGTATGAATATTGAGTCTTTAAATGTTATTTATGTATAAATGAACAATGGAGTTTTTACCTGGAACAATAGAAGATGTAGTGATGATGCTATCTTGGAGAGGTTGGAAAGATTTTTGTTTTCCTATTTCTACATCGGTGATAGATAGGTTACTAGCTCAAAGATCTTGGATTAGAGGGGGTCGTATCATAGGTTGATCAAATTCTTGGTGGCTTCCTTCAACTTGCCTAGGAACCCATCTTTTAAGTTTTAGATAATGTGGCTAGATATCCCTCTCTTCAAGACTTAATCTATGTCTCGTGGTATGAGGATAAATCGACCCAGAATAGAGCCATGTACTATTTTGTTAAAAGGTTGTAATTTGTCAAATACAAGCTTAAGAGATGGAATAAGTAGGGCTTTGGGAACCTTCATTATAATATTTTGGTAGTATAGGCTCATCTTGATAGCATCACTTGCTTAATTCGAGACCATTGATTGACCTTGGAATTGAAAAGAGAGTAATCCCTAGCTGTTAAGGATCTTACGGAGTGGAAGCCATGGGAGAAAATTTTCTAGAAGAAAAAGTCCAATGTTGACTAGCTTCAGGAAGTGGATAGGAATATGGCCTTCTTTCATATGTCTATGAAGGCTTGTAGGAATAATAATTGTATTTTCTCTTTGGTGTCTCCTTAAGGTACTTCTCTTTCTTCAAAAGAAACTATTTCTTAGGAGGACTTGCAACCTTTTTTTTCCTAGTTTACCAAAGACTACCCCCTACAAGGGAGGAGGAGACCCTTATTTGGGATTGTATCCCCTTGGTTGTCTCTAAAATGATGAATGAAACCCTCACTTTCCCTATTGATCTCCAAGAGCTGGAAGATGTTGTTTATAGAATGAAGAAAGGTAAAGCTCTAGGTCTTGACAACTTTCCTATCAGGTTCTTTGAGGAGTTTTGGGAGATTATCAATCTTGATATTCTTGAAGTGTTCTAGGAGTCTCACAGAAACAAGTAGATGCTGCTAAGGGATATGAAGTCTACCTTATTGTTCCTTATTCCTAAAAGGGAAAGGGCTAATAAGCTTGATCAATTTAGACCCTTTCCTCTATGCAATGTAGTTTATAAAATCATTACTAAGCTCATTGTTGATCACCTCAAGAGTTGTCTCAAAGATTTGATTTCTAAGGACCAGAGGGGGATTTATTGCTGGAAGACAAATTATGGATAGTATTGTGATTGTAATAGAGGCCATCCATTCTATCATATTTTCTAAGGAGAAGGCTATATTTATTAATCTTGATATGGAAAAGGCCTATGATAGGGTGAAATGGTCTTTTATACAAAAGATCTTATTAGCTTTTGATTTTGCCAGCAAATGGATCACAGGGTCATGAGTTGTGTCACCTCCACTACTTTCTTTGTTCTCATCATTGGAGAACCTGCTGACTCTTTTAGTTCTTCTAAAGGACTTTAGCAAGGAGACCCATTGTCTCTATACCTATTTGTCATTATGGCTGAAGGGTTGGCAAGGTTCATTAAGTCCTAGGTCCAACAAGGTTTCATTTAGTGTTGGCGATGGGGTAATGGATGGTTGTGAAGTTCTTAGATACACCTTGTGAGGAGGGGCTCCATGATTTGGAATTTATTTAAGAAAGGGAAAATGCTTATAGGTGGTCTTTTTTGGATATGTAATATGGGCACTGAATGTTTATTCTCGTATAATTCTTTGGATGGACATCCCTTGATTATCTCTTGGTTTCCACATCTTCAACCTCTATCTAATTTCTTTGTTGAGCCTAGTTGGTCTAAGGTGTGAGAATTTAAGAATGTTAAATTACAGGGTCAATTGAATATTTATTGTTGGAAATATCCCTCGGAATGGTCGATGGGTGGTTCTAAGGATAACCTTTAGGATCTTGCAAGGATCTTAGCTAGTAGACTCTATAGTTCTCTTAGGAGGAGAGATACCTTGTCTTAGGTTCTGCACCAAAAAGGTAGGAGTTCAATTTCTTTAAGGTATATTGAGTTAGAAAGACATATTTCTGGTAGAGGGAGCATCGGTTAGTGAAAATAGGTTTGGGATAGTTTCTCTTGGCCCATGTGTAATTTTTTTCTCTCATTGATAGTCCAAAATAAATGTTTGACTTATGATAATCTAAGTAAATGTGGATTTCATGGCCCATCTATATGAATGCTATGTAAAAATAATGAGGATAATGCTTTTCATGTGTTCTTTCAGTGTCCTTACTTTAGGGAGATATTGCATCTTTCTTGCGGTTTATGGAATCATGCTTGGGTACATGCTTTGGATAGTGTCCTCTTATGGCAAAATATTTTTGACAAGATTAGAGATACTATTGTGGCTAAGTGTGATATCTCTATTGAGGTTGCTATGACAAGTATGGAGGTGGTGAATAGGATGAATTTGGTAGATTATAGGTTGAGCTCTTCTAGTGATAGGAAATGAAGAAAGGCCAAGCAAAAAGTTCAAAGAGGGGGAAGATGGATCCCTCCACCTATGGTAGTTTTGAAAATTATCTCTCATGGTTATTCTAGGGGTCATCGAGGTCTTGCAAGAGGAGTCGTGATGGTTGAGTTATATGTTTTTCTTTTCTAAGTTTATAGGGTTTCACTTGAATAACATTATGGAAACCCTAGCTTTTATCCATGCAATTTAAAGAAGTTATTTTAGATTTGTGATTTATTGTTATACCTATATAAAAGAAGGGACAACAACTCTTTAATATCTTAAAGGTAAATAGAGGATATTTAAATCATTGAAAATCATTACTCTTGCAAAACCTTGATATGGATATTCTAAGTATTATTAAAAGGACTTAATAATTGAAGTGACAAATTTCACCCTCAACCTTCTTGTCCACTCCTAAAAAATATCACCCTCTCTTCATGACAATGCCTCGTCTACCTCTATATCTGATTCACAAAAAATAATTTTTTTAAAAGAACCTAATAAAAATCAAATAATCATCATAAAGCTAACTTTTACTTTTTTTATCCACTCTATAATATAAGAAACCATCTTCTAAAATTATAATTACATTGATGTGTCTCTTTTATATGGGAATTTGACATGTAAATTTTTATTGATATGTTGAATACTTAACATTTGGAGGAGGTTAATTGGCAGCTATTCTTTAGAATTTTTCTTGTTTAGGCATTTCTTGCATGAGTTGAATAAGATTGCCTAGCCAAATGGGCCACATAGAACCATTGGAGGGTGGATATTGAAGGTTTGGGGCTCCTTTCTCCATAGTATTTTGGTACTCTAGATAAGTTAATTAAGGGTGACCAAATGATGTAATGTTTTTGGATAGTCTTTTGTGACCCATTTTTTTTGTTCCTTGGCTCTTTGTGTGGTCAATTACCCCTTTTCTTTGTATTCCTTTATTTTCTTGAATAAATTTTTACCCTTTTTCAAAAAACAAAAAAATAAAAAAAAAAAGACAAATTTTATTAGTATTTTATATTTCATCAATTTACATCATTTTGGAATTCAATTCAGAAATGTTACTTTTATGTGGTCGAAGTTAAATAGTTTTAGTTGTGTTGGCCACTTCCTTTATAAAAGTGACATAGGTTTGTACTTTTACCCTAGGAAAGCTTCTTTCAACCCCAAATGCTTGCCTCATTCCTTTCAACAACAAGCTTATCATTTGTTTAATTTAGTTTTGTCACTTAATAATACCAACTCTTACAAAACCTTGATATGGATATTCTAAATATTATTAAAAGGACTTAATAATTGAAGTGACTAATTCCACCCTCAACCTACTTGACCACTCCTAGAAAATATCACCCTTTCTTTGTGACAATGCCTCATCTACCTCTTTATCTAATTCACCAAAAATAAACATTTTTAAAAAACCTAATAAAATAAAATAATCATCATAAAAGAATTTTTTTACTTTTTTTATCCACTCTATAATATAAGAAACCATCCTATAAACTTATAATTACAATGAGGTGTCTCTTTTATCTTTAAATTTGTACATATGATTTTAGATGAATTATTTAAACAAATCAAAGTATAAAATGTATTCTTTAAATAAAAATTTTACTTTCTTGTTCCAAACACCAAATAAAAAGATAAAGTACACCACCTTAAAAAAAATACATTAGTATGATTTCAAATGAACTATCTAAACAAATCAATGTTCAGAGAGTCTTCTCTTTAAATTGAAATCCTAGGTTCTAATTTCATACACGTCTATTAAAAAACATGAGGTCTTGATTACAAACATAGAAATGATCTTCAAAAACATAAGATCTTAATAAAAATACATAAGTAACCCCTCATTTATCACAATATTAATGAAAATATAATCTATATCTCCAATTAAAACTACAAGAGAGATTTCGAATGAAAAATGTGAAGCCATTGTAATAATAATAGAAAAAATATAATGATTCAACATAATGATAACTAGCTTTCGTCCATGGAGAAACATCATCGTACATGCAAATAAACAACTTACAAATCTATGGAGAAATAGATAGCAGAGCAAAAATCTTAATCTATAGGGTTAGGTTTTCAATATCCACTGCCTTGCAGGTTTGGCTGACTTGGTTGTACAAGAAATGCAAGTGGAGGAGTTTTCCCCTCAAGTTACAATATTTTAATACTTCTATCTATTTTGAAACGCCAAGTAAAAAAGGTAAACTGATCAATATACAATATTTTTTGTTCAATTCATATACACGTATTAATGTGTTTATAAAATGTTTACCTTTCTCTCTTGAACTTTCCTAACTTTCTTTCTTGCAAGCACAAGATTTTCTTCAATATAGCCCAGTTGTTTTGGTGTAAATGTCTCCACATCTTCACCTATTACACAACTACATAGAAGAACCAATCTAGGTAGCTTTCCAAAATTTGAATATTAATATACTGATAATTTTGCGATTACTTTTTAAATAAAATAGGCTCATTGATTCATATTCAACAAACCTACAACATGAAAATAGAATGAAATCTGTAAAATAATATCACATACCTCTATGTCATGTTGAAATTGTACAATTGATCCCTTTTCTATCTAGAAATTACTTTTGCCAATGACAAGATTACAATTCGAAGAATGGTGCATTACCATGTTTGCAATTTTTACACATTTGTAACTCTTCACATGTCTCCAGATTCTTTTAAAAGTAAAGTCATAAGCATGTAGAAACATTTGCTAAAATCTGTTGAATGAATACAACATTCTTTCAATTTATAAAAACATCTACTAAAAACAAATAAAAGAGAAATAGATAAGTTGTAGGTTTTGATATAACTTATATGAATAGAGATTACAAACCTGTTGGCTTGGGAAGAGACTTCTAGCAGCCTTCACCATGGGCTTGGATGTATGCAACGATCTTGTCATCTTCTTTCTTACTCCATGTTCCCATGTTCACCATAAGGTTGGCAAGAGGACAACAAACAACTCAAGAACCAAAAAAAGGGTTTCAAATATTGCAGCCAAACCCCGAGTGGGGAAGAGCATATATAGCAGTTATGAGGGAGAGTTGGTGAGAAAAGCATTTGGGTGACCGCTTGTTCACCAATGACATAGTCAATTAAGTAATCTGGTGGACTTTGGTTTGTGTGCATTCTTTCTACACAAAAGCAATGGCCCTGGCATCCAATAATTAGAAACCATAAAAGTAAATAAATTGAAGTCCTATTACTTTCTATGACTGTACTTAATGTAAAAGTAGTTTGTACTAATCTTTTCATTTCCAAGTTCTCGAGTTGCAAAGGTTAAAACATTTTTTGAAAATTGAGCTACGTTAATCAATAAGGAAAATATCTTGAAACTAGTTTATTTGAGTGGATTAAATGAGTTGAGAATTCAAAATCAGAAAGTTATATATAGAAAATAAAAGGTTTTTAATTATTAGAATTTTGATTCGAAATGTCGATGGGAAAAAAATACACACAATCGTATCTAGAAAATTTCATATGAATACAAAAATCAAATCGAAGCAGTGGTCGGCAGGTGGGGGTTTCCTGTGTGTGGGGGGGATCCGGTTTTGCTATAGGTGGAGGGTTTCTAGTGGGGCAAGGGGCTTCAGCTGGTTATTTATCTTGGTGGTGTTTGGGAGGGGTGGGGTCTTGGGTGCCGTACCTTCTCGTGTTCCCCTTTGGGGGTGGGCTCATTATTGTTATTTTTTTTTTTAGATCCAAAGTCATGTAATGGTGGTGAGTCCTCGAAGGCACCTCCTACCATGGATTTTTGTGTAGTGGTGGGCTCAAAGTCACCATCCCTTAGTATGAATACTTTTAACAATAATCTTTTCTCCTCTGAATCGAGGTCTGGGAGTGCTGGTAGCTCTCACATTATGAAGATTAATGGTTGTCTAGAAAGATGCAGTGAGAGGCCAAAGCTGGTTATTCCTCCTAAGATGATAGCTAAAGAAGTTGAATACTTTTCAAAACACTTGCTATATTGCAAGTTTTTGGGAATGAGTGTTTCTTTGCAGTTTTTGGAAAACTGAGTGTATAGTACTTGGGCTCCGGAAGGGGAAATGGAGATTATGCTGCTGGCAAACAACTACTTCATGGTTACTTTCAACTACATGGAGGATCCCAATAGGGTATTTGAAGGAGGCCTATATTTTTACAACCAGGTAAGGTTATTTATCAAACCTTGGCATGCAGAGTTTAACCCTTTGGAGAAGCTCTCGAATAGGGTTCCAGTGTGGGTTCGTTTACCACATTTTCCAGTGGAATGCTGTCGAGAAGATGTGCTATGAATGATTGCCTCTTTGCTTGGGAAGCCAGTGGGATCTTCAATGCAAACCCTGGGGAGAAAGGTCACCTTTGCACGTATCTGTGTTGAAATTGATCTTAGTAAACCTTTGCAAGATGTTATAGATATGTGTGTAGGCTCTTACTCTTGGGTTCAATAGTTAGATTATGAGACTTTACCATTTCATTGTCACCTATGTCATGAGTATGGTCATTTATAGGGTAAGTGCCCTAGATATAAACTGGTGGTGCGCTAACCACAGCAGTTGGACCCGAGCCTAGATAAGGCTGATAAAGAGAAAGCTTCTATGTCGGTTGAGGTTGACGGTGTTGATGGTTTTATCTTAGTTAAGACAAAGAATAGGAACTGAGGAAAAAAGAGGCCCTTATAGGAGACACAGGAGGAGGATACCTTTAACAGATTTGAGGCCTTTGATGACCTTAGCTATCAGGAAGTAAATCCGGGGTTAACCCCTTTGGATCAAGGTGCATCAGGGGGGCTCTGAAAAGAGTAATTGAGGACTCTACCCAGGCTTTGCTAGTCGTTGGAAGCCAGTAGATGGAGATGGATCAGCTAGTAGGGGTCCAGTTGGGACTCACTCCTAGTTTGGAGGTCAATTTGGTTGAGGGGGAGTGTTCTTCGATAGCTTTGAAATTGGAACTAGTTGGGGTTAAAAGTAACAAGTCCTTCGTTCACTTGGGTCTACATCAGAAAGATATTAAGAAAATTTCTTCAGAGAAGAGCTCAAAGGTTGGCAGAATGAAGGATTTGGATAAGATCAAATTGATGGGGGAGAATTTGGTTGTTAGGGTCAGTAAAGACTTTGGATTCTCACTTTCCCAATCCTCCAAAATGATTGTGCTTTCATGGAATGTGAGGGGCTTGAATAGTGGCCCTAGACAAAAATTTGTTCAGGATTTGATTAGGAATCATTCACCTAATGTCCTATTCTTGCAAGAAACTAAACTTTCGATGGAGAGTATGATGGGTCTGGTGCCGAAGCTGTGGGGGAGAGGTGAGTGTCAGTGTATTGGGGCAACTGGTTCCTCTGGAGGGGTGGCCTATCTTTGGAACTCTTTAAGGTTTCTCCCTGTCTGGTGGGTTGCCTCCAGATCTTCATTATCTTGGATTGTCTCTAGTCTTGAGACTGGGGAATTCATCTTGTTTTCTAACATCTATGCCCCTATTGATCTTCAGGGTAAGAAAAACTTATGGTCTCATATTTATTGTATGCGAAGGCTAGCCCCTTTTCATCCTTGGATTATGGTAGGAGACTTCAATGCTATCCTTGAGTTGAGTGAAAATAAGGGGGGTGTTATGTGGTTGGAACCTTCTTCTTTCCTTTTTAAGGATAGTATATGTTTGTTGCAGCTTGTTGACGTCAAGCCTAGTAATGGTTTGTTCACTTGGAATAATAGGAGGGTGGGAGAGTATTGGATTGCAGAGAGGTTGGATCATTTTCTGGTTTCTAGTTTTTGGATTGGTGGGGGGTGGTCCACAAGTTTTGAGATTCTTGACTAGAGAGGGTCAGATCACTAGCCCATCAAGCTAGCTTCTTCTTCAGCTCGGATAGCTCGCTCACCTTCTTTCAAATTCCAACTTATGTGGCTTCAGGATCCCACTTTTTAGGTTCTTGTAGCAAAGTGGTGGAGGAAAGGGAGGTCGGCCTTTGGCATTACCATGTACACTTTTCCCAAGTAGCTACAATTTGTTAAGCTTCAGCTTAAACAGTGGAACCACCAGGGTTTCAGGAACATCTTTCATGCGAAGAAAGCTTCTCAAATTGTGTTGAATGGGATCACTAGTGAAATCAGAGAGAATGGTTTGTCTAAGGCCTTGCTTAGGGAGAAAGACAGGGCTGTCAAGGTGGTAGAGGAATGGGAGCTTAGGGAAGAAATATACTGGAAGCAGAGAACTCATATTGATTGGCTACAGGCAGGGGACAAGAACACTGCTTTCTTCTTCAACTTAGTGAAAGCAAGAAAACATGGTAATTCCAACCCTATTTTGGTTAATGATAGAGGTGAGCAGTATCTATCCTTGCAAGATATATCTAGGGAGTCGTTATAGTTTTTCTGGTCCCTCTTCAGGGAGGAATCTCAGGGGGAAATAGTGGAGGAGAATCAGGTTCTTTCTTGCATTCCATCTCTTTTCATGGGGGAGATGAATGAGAAACTTTTGGGTCCTATTTTGTTGGAATAACTTGAGAGGATTGTTTTCCACATGAGGAAAGGAAAAGCTCCTGGACCAGATGGGTTCATAGTTGAATTCTTTCAAGAGTTCTGGGATACTCTCGAAATGGATTTATTGGAAGTAGTCCAGGAATCCTAGAGAAATAAGTAGATGCTTCGATCTTTGAATGCGACTTTCATTTCTCTAATCCTCAAGTGTGATGGGGCCAATCAATTATTCCAGTTCTGCCCTATCTCTCTCTGCAATGTGATTTATAAGATAATCTCTAAGGTAATAGCAGATAGGTTGAAGAAATGCCTAGGGAATGTTATCTCTGAGGGGAAAAATGGGTTTATGGAAGGGCATCAAATTTTGGATTATGTGGTCATTTCTACAGAGACCATTCATTCTGTGGCAACCTCCAAGGAAAAAGCTATGTTTATCAAGCTAGATATGGCTAAGGCTTACGATAGATTTTGGTGGTCCTTCCTTCAGAAGATCCTTAGGGCTTTTGGCTTTGTTGATGAGTGGATCTAGTGGGTTATGAGTTGTGTTACATCTACTTCTTTCTTTGTGCTTACCAGTGGAGACCATACTAAGTTGTTTGGGGATTCTAGGGGTCTCTGCCAGGGGGACCCCCTCTCCCCATATTTATTCATTCCTCTGGCTAAGGGTCTGGGGAGGTTGATTAAGCATAATGTGGGTCTGGGTTTTATTCAATGTTGGAGAACTTAAAGTTGTAGTCTCATTTGTAGTTTGTGGATGACATGGCCCTTATGGGACTTGCCCGGATCAGAGAAGCTACTAATCTGCATAAGGTTTTGGATCTTTGTCTTGCGGCCTCGGGCCAGCTGATCAATGAGGATAAATCTTCTATCCTCTTTTTCAACACTCCTGAAACTATTCAAAGGAGGATTTCTCTTATCTTGAGATTCCAAGTTGGCTCCCCGCCCTTGAATTATTTGGGTATTCCTATTTCTCCTGGTAATCCTCCTAGGGAGTCATGGCAGGGTATCTTGGATAAATTTTGCATGAAGGTTGAACAATGGACTCATAGATGGCTATCCTTTTTTGGGAGGTTTCAACTGATTTAGTCGGTGGTTTAGGATCTTCCAATCTATTGATGTATGCTTTTTGTGGCTCCTAAGTGGTTCTTGAAGGGTTTGGATTCTCTGGCTAGGCAATTCTTATGGGTAGGCAATATTTCCTCTTCCAAATGGAATCTTGTGAATTGCAACTTGGTGTGTAGCCCAAAGCAGTTGGGGGGGCTTGGTTTAAGGTAGTCTATTCTATTTGGGGAAGCTCTGGTAGCTAAATTCTACTAGAGGTGGTGTGTTGAGCAGGATCAAGGCTGGGCTAGGATTTTGGCCATCAAATATATGTAGAGGACCCTGATAGAGGAAATCCCTAGATATCTTCTTGAGGGAAAGGGCTTAATGATTAGGTATACTCTCAAGAGGGGGGCTTCTCTCATTAAGGCATGACTCTTTTGGATTTGTAGGAGGGGGGAAGAGATCCTTTTTTGGAATGACTCTTGGGATGGATATCCTCCCATCCTTGATTAGTTTCCTAAACTTGGAAATTTGTGCCAAAGGTTTTTGGAGGTGGGATGGTCAAGGGTGAGAAGCTATATTTGGAGTGGTGGAAGGCTCCTAATGAGTGGCTGGTTGCTGGGATGGAAGAAGAGTGTGCTGAGTTGTATGGCATTTTGGTGAGTAGACACTATAGCTCCCTCAAGGGTAGGTATGGGCTTGCTTGGTCTCTAAATCCTAAGGGCATTTTTACTGTGGCTAGTGGATATGAGGAAATTTTGAACCAAAGAGTTGAGGGAAGAGAGGTGAACTGGTGGAAACAGGTGTGGAATAATGTTTCTTGGCCGAAGTGTAACTGCTTTGCTTGGACTTTGGCTTTGAATAGATGCCTAACTTGGGACAATATCCACAAGCAAGGATTCTTGGGGCCTTCTATCTGTGTTTTGTGTGGTAATGGGGAGGAATATTCCTCACACCTGTTCTTTAGATGTCCCTTCTCTATGGTTATTTGGCATTATTGGTGGGGGGTGTGGAAGCATCTTTGTGTCCATGTGGATTCTCTTGTGGAGTTCTGAAGCAGTTTGGGCAGACCTCCTATATTGTTCTCCTTCCTCCAGACTGTCTAGTGTATTGGGCCCATCTTCATTCTATGACAGATCTAGCTCAAGACGAACAAGAGGATCTTTCATGAGGTTAGATTTTTTGTTCAACAAGTTTGGAATAGGATCATTGCTATGATCCAGGAGATAGTGGAAGCTAAATGTGAGGTGAATTTTCATCTGGGTAGAGATGAGGCAGATATTGTGAGTAGGTTTGGTCTGCAAGAGTTGTTTCCTGCCTCAGCTTGTGTCAGGAGAGGTAGATGAGCTATGAATAATGTGCAAATGGTGGGAAGGTGGATACCCCCTTAGGATGAGTTTATCAAGATTAACACTAATGGCTCTTCTAGGGGTAACCCAGGACCTACTGGTGTTGGTAGGAATAGCATGGGGGAGGTAGTTTTGCTCTTTTTGATGCATAAAGGGTGGTAGTCTAATAATTTTATGGAGGGATTTGTGATTCTCTATGCCCCAGAGCGTGCTTCGGAGTTGGGACAAAGGAAGGTAATTTGTGAATCGGATTCACAAATTGTTATTAACTTGTTGACTAAACAGAAGGTGAGTGGGATTCAGTGGCAGTTGGAAGGGATTGTTCAGCAGATTCTCCAAATTAGTTCTTTAATGGAGCAAGTGTATTTCATCCACATCCCTCGTGAATGGAATAGAGTGGTTGATTGTTTGGCCAAGTGGGCCTCAGAACATGGTAGTGATTGGAAAGTTGAAGGTTGCAAGAATCTCTTTGCAGATTATTGTCAGGACTTGCAGAAGATTTTTACTGAGGACATGGATGGTTATGAAGCTAGATGTTCAAGGGCTGGTTTAGTGGTTCTTTTCTGGGGCCTTCGGGATCTGGTTCTCTTTGTAATTCTTGTGTCTTATTTTCAATAAATTTTTTACCCCTTTATTCAAAAAAGTTTCAATAATGTGTTGGTTTTCTAAAATATAAAGTATAACTGAAAAGTGAAAATAGAGTTGATATTAATCATAAGATAATTTAAGTTGACTAAAAACATTTTAATTATTTGATATATTATTGAAAGCATCATATTAATTTAAATTATAAACATCTAATAATGATTAAATTTTAAATATTTTGTTGGTTTTGTAAAATTAAAAGTATATGATTAGCAATATTAAAAATAAAAAATAAAAACAAATTGAAAAAAAATGAACTATAGTAATTAGTTGAAGAGATGTAACTATTTTATCCTAAAATAGAACCATAGTTGATATTAACCTTAAATTAATTTATTTTTTACAAAAGTGGCAAAACCACTAAATAATTATATTAATATATAAATAAAAGATTACAAAAGCCTAGTTCTGATAGGCATACCGACAAGAAAGAACTAGGCAAAGAAAACCTCTGGTCGTAGCCCTAAAACCCATAAAGTTGAATAACCCAATACATGATTATAGACCTAGCCCCACAATGACTGATCTAAATCAGGGCACTACTAGTAAAACACAGTAAGACTATGAAAGACATAAACAAGTAACACTTATATCTTCACCACACCTAATATCTCATTTCCACTTCACCAATATGCATAAACAAGTAATACATCAGAAATATAATGACCACTGGATCAACATACTTTACCACTTAACAGAAAAACACTAAGACATCATATGAAAAGCATCACACATAACACACTAATTTTTCATGTGGAATCCCAACTGGGATGAACCACGGTGGGGATGAATACCCACAAGTTGTTCTTGAACTCTTCTGAAGTCCACTCTATTAGGCACCTAGTTCGGTTAAGGACTTTACAAAAGGTTGTGTTAGGAACCAATCCTGCTAGGGATCACTCGGTTAAGGGATGGCTAAATACCCGGTTAGAGGTTAAAACTCTGTTAAAGATTACCTTGTCAGAGAATTTAAAAAACTCAATGATTTTTAGCCACCCTATTAAAGGATTTACAAAACCCCTGTTATGGCTATCCGGTAAAGGGATTTTCCAACTGCTGAAATGGTTAGAAGTCAATAGGTAATACACTGATCTGATAACAACACTTAATGCCAATGCAAATCGACTTTAGTTCCTTTACTTTTGCAATCACACTCTGCAGGTATCTACACACTTCTCTGGTCTAGCAAGAATCAAGTATCTCTTCACTCGGATACACATACAACATTTGCCAACAACTTCAAATGAGAATCATCATCGACCTTATAGGAAATAGATAGGTCAGTGGTATAAACCCTAAACCCTAAACATTAAGGTTATCAATACAACCAGTCCAATCCTGATCATTCAAACACATTGCATAGGGTAAAACAATCTTGAACAAATCTCAATATGTTCTCCATCGTTCGTTCTTTGTCGCTTCTAGAAACTGATAACCCATCACAACTCTCCAATGTTTACTAAGACTTCACACATTCCTGAGGTAGATAGAATTAATCTTCTTCATGCAAGATCCTCAGGGAAATTCTTCATGCACACAAGGCTGATGTAGCAACATGATCTGATCTTCATTTCAATGCTAACTTATCATAGAATGTCATGGTTCGAATCACACAAACTTGGAATGCATCAACCGAAAACCTTGAAGCCAAGACTACCAATCGGTAGTCATATCAAATGAAACCCTGATACAAACTTTCAATATACCAGTTCACATTCCAACATACTGGTTCACCTTTTCACATACCACTTCACTTGAACCATCATATCGATTCACTTGAACCATCATACTAGTTCACTTTCCAGTTTGCTTGCTTCAATATACCAGTTCATACTTCAACATATTGACATCAATGACAACATACAATATCATCATGTCATCAAACTCTGCACATATGCCAAAAATCTCCTCCTTTGGAATTGATGGAAATATACAAAGATATCTCTCCACTTCACATCTTCTCCCCAATCTCTTCCATATTATGTCTTCAAAATTGTAGATATCTTCTATGCTTCACATCTTCTCCCCCTTTGAAAATAATGCCAAAGTGGAGGCACAAACATCCATGTTCCACTATGCTGCTCCCCCTGAGGAGTAGCATCCTTCAACACACCAATCCTAAAAAGATTTGACAATGCAATACCTGACTGATGTGGAGCACATACCTTTTGTTCACATGTTGAAGGGGAATCACCCCTAATTCGCCTCTTAAAATGGTAAATGTAGCCTTTGTTACAGGCTTGGTGAATATATCTACTAATTGCTTCTTACTAGAAACATGTTCCAATACAACCTCTTTGTTTTGAACATTCTCCCTCAAGAAATGATACTTGAGCTCGAAGTGCTTGGTTATAGCATGCAATACCGAATTCTTGGAAATATTAATTGTACTTGTATTGTCACAAAATATACTCACCGGTTCAGATACAAGGACTTTGAAACCACTTAATACATGCTTCATCCAAATTCTTTGAGTGCAGTTCATAAATGCTGCTACATATTCTGCTTCTACTGTAGACTGAGAGATACAACTCTGCTTGTTACTCATCCATGAGACTAGTCTACCACCAAGAAAGAATGCACCACTGGTTGTGCTCTTCTGATCATCGACATTACCAGCCCAATCGACATCTATAAACACTTTGAGATTGAAATCATTGCTATATGGATACCACAATCCATAATCTATAGTTCCCTTCAGATATCTAAGAATCTTCTTGACTGCTACCAATTGGGATTCCCTTGGACTTTTCTAAAAATGTGCAGTAATGCCCACTGCATGTGCTATGTCCAGTCTAGTGTGTACTACATAGTGAAACTTACCAATCATTGACCAGTATTCCTTCTCATTCACCAATGTTGAGCCATCATCTTTTGACAATTTACAACAAGTCATCATCGGTGTACCAACCGGTTTGCTATCTTCCATGCCAAAGGTCATCAACACCTCTTTGACATACTTAGAATGACTGATAAAGATACAATCTTTCATTTGTTGAATCTGTAGTCCAATGAAGAACTTAATCTCTCTGATTAGTGACATCTCAAATTCCCTCTTCATCTCATATGCAAATGCATGGCTCATCTTGTCATCTCCACCAAAAATTATGTCATCAACAAACACTTCATAGATCAGAATCTAATCTCCTTCTGACTTCAGATAGATATTGCTATCTTCACTTGTTCTTTCAAATCCAATATTCACAAGATGGGAGTGTAAACATTCATACCATGATGTAGGTGCTTGTTTCAATCCATACAAGGCTTTATGTATCCTACACACCATATCACTATCTTCTGATAGGGAAAACCCATCTAGTTGCTCTATATACACTTCCTCTTCAAGTATTCCATTCAGGAATGCAGATTTTACATCCATCTGATACACTTTGAATCCCTTGAAGGTTGCATATGCAAGAATCATTTGAACTCCTTCCAATCTAGCTACTAGAGCAAAGTTTTCTCCATAGTCTTCTCCTTCTTCTTGAGCATATCTCTTACATACCAATCTTTCTTTGTTTCTTACCATTGTGCCATCTTCATTCAACTTGTTTCTAAAAACCCATTTGGTGCCAATAACATTTTTATGCTCGGGTCTGGGTACCAAAGACCATGTACCATTCATTTCTATCTAGTCAAGTTCCTCTTCCATAGCCTTAATCCAGTCTTCATCTTTGTGTGCCTCTTTAAATATTTTAGGCTCAATTTAGAAATCATGCAAGAATTTTCTCTAACCTTTCTTCTTGTAAGAATTCCTTCATCCTTATCTCCAATGATCTGCTTTGGATCATTATTCAACTTTACATACCTAGGAATGATCTTAACTGATTCCTCTTTCATTTTTTCTTCATCCTCATCTTCATCTACATCAGCATCTACCGGTGTAGGAGCACTATTACTGGTACTTGGTTGTTTTGCAACCGATTCTCAGAAGGTTACATCTGGTTCATCTACCCCTCGCTCACTGCCAGTTTCATCAAGTTTCTTAGAGGTTTTATCAACTCTAACATTGATACTTTCAACAATTCTCTAAGTCCTATTGTTAAAACACTTGAGAGCTTTGCTCTTGGTGGAATACCCAAGGAATATTCCCTCATCACATTTTGCATCAAACTTGCTCTAGTGTTCACTCCTCTTGATATAACACTTGCTACCAAACACTCCAAAGTAGCTTACTACCGAAGTCTTACCGATCCAATACTCATAAGGAGTTTTGTCCTTACCTTTCTTGATGAGTACCATGTTCATAATGTAGACTGCACTGCTCACCATTTCTCTCCAAAAACTGTGAGCAACCTTCCCTTGAATGAGCATTGTTCTGGTTGCTTCAAATACAGTCTGGTTGTTCATTTCTACTAGGCCATTCTATTGTGGAGTCTAGGGAGTAGATAGTTGCCTCTTGATTTCATTCTCTTCACAGTACTTATTGAATTCTCTAGAAGTTAACTCACCTCCTTGGTCGGTTCTAAGGCATTTGATCCTCTTACTGCTTTCCTTTTCAACTAGTTCTCTAAAGGCTTTGAACTTTCCAAAAGCTTTAGACTTGTCTTTCAAGAATGTGACCCACATCATTATTGAGAAATAATCAGTAAGAATCATAAAGTACCCATCTCCCTGAACACTCCTAGTTTTGATAGGACCACACAAATCAGTATGTACAAGATCAAGTAAATTATCTATTGTGAAAGATTTACCTTTGAAGGTTGTGGAAGACATTTTCCCTAGTTGACATTCTCTGCACAAAGGATTCTTTTGTTTGTTTAGGATAGGCAATCCTCTAACTGCCTTGATCTTACTAGCCTTCACAATATTATCAAAATTTACATGGCAAATTCTCCTATGCCATATCCAACTGTCATCAAACTTATCCATTAGACATTGATGGATATTTGTATTTAACTAAAATAAGTTACCTTTGGTCTGCATACCAGTGGCCACTAGTGCACCACTCTTTCCTTTTATTTTGCACACTCCATCTTTGAATTCTAGAGTGAGTCCTTTATCATTCAATTGAGAAACACTCAAAAGGTTATTCCTGAGACCTTCTACCCAATACACATTATCAACACTGCTTTTTCCATTTAGAGAGATGGACCCTTTTCCTTTTACCATACAAGGTGCATCATTACCAAATCGGACTACACCTCCATCATACTCTTCTAGAGACAAAAACTTTCTCCGGTCACCAGTCATGTGGTGAGAACAACCACTGTCAATAATCCACTCATTAGAATTATCAAAGTGGGAGACAAGAGCCTTTTTGTCTGACACTTCTTCCTTGATGGCTACAAACACTATGTCTTCACTTTATTCATCTTCTGATTCATCATCAGTGACACCTTCATCAACTGCAACAAGACAATTTCTCCTATTTCCTCCTTTGAACTTTTTAACCTTCTCTGGTTTGTCCTTATTATCACTAATAGGACAGTTGACAGAAATGTGTCCTATCCTATTGCAAGAAAATAATTTCAAAGGGATCTTACCTTTGTATTTTCCAATTCCCTTAGGAAGTCTCTTGGCTATAAGAGCTTCAAATTCCATCACGATCTCCTCATCATCCATATCTATGCTTTGTCTAGGTTCACAACTACTACTAGCTTCTTTTCCCTTTCTTGATAGTGCAACAGATGTTTTAAAGGCTGAATTAGTCTTCTGAACATTGCCATCATAACTATTTAGCTCATATGCAATCAACTTAGAAATGATATAATCAAGGGATACCTTTGTCTTCTCAATAGATCTCAACTCCTGAATAGCGGCAACCCTTATTGCATAGACGAGTAATAAGGATCTCAAAACTTTGCTAACAATGGTGGAATCATCCATTGTACCTTCTGCACTCTTCATGTCTCCAACAAGAGTTTTAATCCTTATCCCATATTGTTGAATTGTCTCTCCTTCAACCATTTGCATGTCTTCAAACTTTCCTCTAAGGCTTTCTTCCTTAGCTTGCTTCACATGCTCATCACCACCATAGATAGACTCTAGAGTATCCCATACATCTTTGGGATTGTCTTTATTCTAAACATCTATAAACTCAACATTAGATAGACTGTTGATAAGAGCTTCCATGAATTGCCCATTCTCCTGAATTTCTCTTCTTTGATCATCGGTGAGAGTATCGATAGAGACAACATAAGAATTCTTAACATAGTTCCAGTGTTTAGCACCCATTCTTTTACAGTGTTTAGCACCCATTCTTTTAATGTATATCTTCATTTCATCCTTCCATATCTTAAAGTATCTCTATTGAACTTAGGACCTTCCCTCTTCATCATTAGAATAGGATCTTTTCCTCAAGCGATTAAGCTTACAACACAGAGGACCTAGAGGATGCTCTGATACCAATTGATGAATAATGATGAACAGTAAATACTCAATAGATACTGAGAGGGAGGGGTGAATTACAGGAGTAAATAGCAAAGACTACAAAGACTACAATAACTGGTAAACATCATCACTGATCTAAATCAGGGAACTATTGATAAAATACAGTAAGACTGTGAAAGACATAAACCGGTAACACTTAGATCTTCACCACACCTAATATCTCATTTCCACTTCACCCATATGTATAAACAAGTAATAAATCAGAAATATAATGACCACTAGATCAACATGCTTTACCGCTTAACAGAAAAACACTAAGACATCACATGAAAAAGCATCACACATAACACACTGATTTTTCACATGGAAACCCAACTAGGAAAAACCACGGTGGGGATGAATACCCAAAAGTTGTTCTTAAACTCTTCTGAAGTCTACTTTGTTAGGAGCCTAGTCTGGTTAAGGACTTTACAATAGGTTTTGTTAGGAACTGATCTTGCAAGGGATCACCCGGTTAAGGGATGCCTAAATACCTAGTTAGAGGTTAAAATCTCGTTAAAGGTTACGTTGTCAGAGGATTTAAAGAACTCAATGATTTTGAGTCATGCTGTTAAAGGATTTACAAAAAGCTTGTTAAAGCTACTCGGTAAAGGGATTTTCCAACTGTTGAAATGGTTAGAAGTCAATAGGTAATACACGGATTTGATAACAACACTTAATGCCAATGGAGATCCACTTTAGTTCCTTTACTTCTCCAATCACACTCTGCAAGTGTCTACACACTTCTCTGGTTTGGCAAGAATCAAGTATCTCTTCCCTTGGATACACATACAACATTTCCTAATAACTTCAAATGAGAATCATCATCAACCTTATAGGAAATAGATAGGTCAGTGGCATAAACCCTAAACCCTAAACATTTAGGTTATCAATACAGTCGGTCCAATCCTAACCGTTCAAACACATTGCATAGGGTAAAACAATCTTTAACAAATCTCAAGATGTTCTTCATCATTCATTCTTTGCTACTTCTGCAAGCTAATAACCCATCATGCACTCTCCACCATTTACTAAGACTTCGCACATTCCTGAGGTAGAGAGAATCAATCTTCTTCATGGAAGATCCTCAAGGAAATTCTTCACGTGCACAAGGCTAATGTGTCACCATGATATGATCTTCATTTCAATGCTAACTCATCATAGGATGTCATCAGTTGAATCACATAGACTTTGAATGCATCAACTGGAAACCCTGAAGCTGATACTACCAACCGGTAGTCATATCAAATAAAACCCTGATACAAACTTTGCATATACCAGTTCACATTTCAACATACCAGTTCACCTTTTCACATACCACTTCACTTGAACCATCATACCGGTTCACTTGAACCATCATACCAGTTCACTTGCGAGTTCTCTTACTTCAATATACTGGTTCATACTTCAGCATATTGACATCAATGACAATATACAATATCATCATGTCATCAAACTCTGCACATATGACAACACTTGGTCTCCCTGGTCATCTCCTTTTTTATGGCTTTGTTAGTGTTTCCCTTTATGCATCCACATTGGCTCTCTCCCTTGGAATTCCTTCTTGTACTCTTATGTCTTCCCCTACTTCATCTTAGTGATGGATTCCTAGGTCGTTATCACTAGTTGATTCATCAAAATGCAAGGAAGATAAGATGCTCTCTATTTGAACCTATGCTTCACATGCATGATTCCTTGTCTTGAGGTGGAAGATTCTTTGACCACTCTACTCTCTCCTGCTTAGGTGTATCCATTTTCACCTCCATCATGATGGATCTTTCCTTGTTGATGGGCTTGACCAAGATCCTGGTTAGGTCATTTGTTCACCATTCTTTTCTCTCTTAGGAGGAGCTTCACATGTCCTTGGACAAATTTTGATCAGTTTGATGACTCTTGCATCATTGGTAGTTTTCTTCTTAGATCAGAAATTCTTAAAGACTGGATATCTAGGTTTGTGTTGATTTTCATGGTTAATGGTCTTCTTGGAGAATCTCCTTATTCTTTCCACAACTGGGTTCCTATACATTTTTCAGAGATTGGTGAATTGCTTACTTGTGATTTGGATTTCTTCGATGTTGTTTTAAAGATTTTCTCTCATGCATTTTTGATGCTCATTCTTCTCCCTTTACTTTCCACTCTCCTATCCCCTTAGTTTCTTTGAGGCCTCCTCTTCATTTCCACTCTCCTATCCCCATCACTAGCTTTGAGGCCTCCTCTTCAAACCCATGAGGGTGGTTTTGTTGGTTTTCTCTATTTTGTATTATCTCCTCCCAACTGGCTCTTTGGCTTTCTCTTACTATTAATGAGATGTTTTTCTAATGTACATCTTGGTTCCTTCCTCTTGATATTTTTTGGTCTCTTTTTGTGGAAGGTTGAGTCTTTCCTTTCAAAGCCCTCTTCATCTCTTTGTGTAATCCCTATAGTTTTTACTTCTTAATCTCTATCTGGAAGCCTCTCTTTTTTACTTAAAAAAAAAAATAGAGTTGATATTAAGCATAATTTAATTTAAATAGGCTAAAAAATATTACATTTCTACTATTTTATTCAATGTTCTATAGTATTTATTTATTTTAATATTATAATAGAGATGTCATATTTTGATTGTACAATATAAATTAACTAATAATGCACTTGATAAAATATTTAACTACATTAAATTTGTTTTGTGATTTAGAAACTTAAAAATCATGCATCTTAACTTTTGATAATTGGAAAAAAAATCAAAGGAAAAAAATTCACAATTCTAGTTTAAAGAATGAAGAATCTAGACAGTATAAGAAAAGTGTCTAGTTTCAAGAATGAAATGTCGTATGTAAGACAAATGATAGATCAAAAGGATAATGTTTGATTTCAGAAATAAAATATATTATATAATATAAGTGTCTAGTTTGGAGGACAAAAAAATTGTATAAAATATTGGTTAAATTGTACTTTACCTTGGTAGTTTGTCTGTTGAGCCATGATTTGTTAAGCTTAGTGTTTTACGTAATGCTCTGGTTGCATCTATTCAAAGATTGAAAGTTGTAGCATCCTAAAATTGTGACACTTGCAATTTCGACCACATTTGGGTCTTCACGATGGCAACGCAAAACTGAACCTGAATGGAGACCTCGAAACTTGTTCATGACATCAAAAACTGCATTTTTCAGCACCCTGGCCTGATCCTCCTTGCACCCTGTTGTCTCTGGAGGTGGGACCATGGCACCCAGCGCCCTGGTCTTTCAAGACTAGGGCACCCAGTGCCCTAGTCCCCCAGGACCATGGTGCCCAGTGCCCTAGTCCTTGGCCCTATTTTTGGGCCCGGTCACTTTTGGGTCTCGGGTCTTTATGTTTGCAAATTGGAAAATAATCTTCCTAGGTCGGCCTAAGGTCAAAAAAATCAGTCTATCAACCCTAATTGGCAAGTATATAAACTACATTTCCTCTCCCATTTTGAGGAGGAAGGACATATGTGTGCAAGACGCGGAAGCGATATTCAAACATTGAAACATTCAAGCATTCAAGCATTCAAGCATTCCTTCAAGCAATTAAGCATTCTAAGTCTCCATTCAAGGCTAAGTGTTGCATTCAAGACAAGGATTCAACCATTGAAGAGGAGATCACTTACAACATACAACAACATTTACACCTTGGCATGTAAGAATACAAACATTTTTACAACAAGGTATCAGTACTTGTTTACATTACAAACATTTACATTTAGAGCATTCTCATTTCTTGGTTAATTCCAAAACTGGGGTTTGACCTAAGGGAAAACCCCTAATCCCTAACCCCCCAATCGTCCTCTCTTTTCTATGTGTAGGTTGCAGGTACACGGCTGTAATTGAAGATCTGGAATCCTTGTGCAGAGACGAACAGATCCCCCTTCGTTTCATGGATTTTTCAGAGGACCGTGTGCACGCCGGGCGCCATTGTCCCATCAACTTTCGCTCAAATTTGCAGGACAGCTTCGTCTTGACATTTTACTGCTAATTCCAAGTCCGCAGCTTTATCCCATATTCCTATCTCTATTTATAAGTGAATCTTTCTCACTTTTCATGCATTCCTAGCTTAATCCTTCTATCTACATTCTTTACAAAAGAGGGTAGCCTTGCTGTCTTAACCCTTGAAACTCATTTAGAATCCAATCTTGCATTGTGTGGGATTGGATCTTGTGGGTTTCAACCCCTCTTTTGAATGTAAAGTCTCTCCTAAGTGAAAACTGTCAACCCTAGTGATCCCCTTTCTCTCTCTTTGGAGTGGTGGGGGGAACACTTAGGGTTCGATCGCGATTTTCCGCTTTACATTTTGGTGAACCTGACATGAGAATCCTTTCTGATTATTCATGGTTAGATCTGAAAATTGGATTCCTTGATTACATTTCCATGTTTGATCTTTTGCAAATTTTAGAGGTTAATTGCATAAAAACCCTTAATTTTCTTTTTAGTAATTGAGCTTGTGAAATGTTTAATTGTTAATGCTTGTTTCAGATCTACCCTTCTATTACAAATTGTCAATTCATATTTGTGCTTTAATTCCAAAAAATAAGTGGTTAAGTGTCAAAACCCTAATTTTTAAAACCCTCTTGATTCAACCTTTGACTGACAATTTCACTGATCAAAACATCTCCAAATCAGCTGTAACTTTGGATTCCGCAATAAAATCACAATATCTTTCATCCCTGAAAATTTGGAAAAAAGTTGCGAGGACCATGTGCACCCTGAGCGCCATCATCCCCGACATTTTTTCTGAAATTTCGGGAGTTAGATCTTATTGTATTTTTTTGCTAAAATCCAGAATTTTGGCTGATTTCATCAATTCTAACACTTTCAAAATTAAAGTCAAAGTTGGTCTAGTGATTGCTTTGATTAAGGCTTCTAATCATTCAAAAATTGTTGAAATTGAAATTTTGTGGCAAAATTGTGTTCTTACTATCCTAAATCTGAAAAGTGTGTCGGCATTCATTCAAAATTTCAGTGCTTTATTCAAATTCTTGCAATTTGTGACTTTTGAAATTAAGTGTTTAATTACACCAACTTGATTTCCACTTTCAAAATTGAATTTTGCGTGAAATTGAGTCAACTTTTAAAATTCAAAACTTGCATTGCTCTCAGTATTCCCTCTAAAATCATAAAATTCAAAATTTCAGTTTCCCTCTCTTTTTCAAAATTCAAATTTTGCATTTTTCAACAATCTTGGTAGGGTTCAATTTTGAGATTACAACTTTAATTTAGCCTATCTACAGATCGTAAAATCACTCAATTTTTTCAGATTAGCTTTAAAATCATCATAACTTTCATCCCTGAAAATTTTGAAAAAAGTTGCAAGGACCGTGTGCACCCCGAGCGCCACGGTCCCTGACATTTTTTCTGAAATTTCGGGAGATTGTCGTGATTGTATTTAACAGCCTAAATCTAGGAGACTGGCTGATTTTACTGAAATTTGCTACCTCTAAATTCAAAATCTTCTCTCTGTCTCTAGTGCATGAGTTTTACAACAATAAGCCCTACTTACACTATTCCTGTTAGACGAAGCCGTAGAATTAAGTCTTTCCAAGGTTTAATTACCAAGGAGATGGAACCTAATTTGAATGGCCTCTTTAATGAGGACACGGGTAATTCCTCTTATCCTCCTAATGATGAAGAAGTTCTCCATGAGGTTTCTGTAGAACAACTTTTGAAATTGGATAACCAATTTGATGATTTTCAGCAATGGATGTCTCAAGAGTATCCCGGTAGTCAAGCTCTTTCATTAATTGAGGGTCTAAAACGTATGGTTCAAAGTGATAAGAATGGAATTGATATTTTGCGTGGTATTGCACACATTATGGATTCGAATGTGATGCCTCTGAAGAGTTGTGCCAAAACTTTAGGTTATACACAACCTCCCACTCAAGTCAATCATTCTATCCCTTTGACAACTTCTATTGCTACTATACCTACTTTTACATCAAACATAATGACTACTTCTATACAAGACATTCCCCCTATGATCACCAGTCATGGGGGCAATCCTTCCTCTTCAATCAACCCTCTGCCTTCATTCAATCCAACTTCTTCATTCATTCCTTCAATGAGTGTCCCTATTACATCTCCACAAATGAACATGACGCAAGGGGGCAATTCATTCAACCATTCCATTCCTCCTTGTAGTGTTCCTCCTTTCCAATCATCTCCTATGACTAACTATCATAGTGTCCCGCCACCTTACTCTCAATCAATACCTTCTTTCAATAACATAATACCTCCATCACAATCTAACACGTCTAATATGAATTCTTCGACTGAAGTGACCATTAATAATCTTGCACAAACTGTCTCTTCTTTATAGCAACAAATTGCCTCTATGAATCAATCTAATTTTAGTGTGCCCACATTTGATGTTGCGAGCCCACTTTCTCTTGACATTGTTCGAGCTATCCCTCCTAAACATGTTGAAATCCCACATTTGGAGCTTTATAATGGTAAAGGTGATCCTCTAACACATGTTAAGACTTTTCAAACAATATGTATTGATTTTGCTTATGACCAAAGGTTGCTTGCAAAACTGTTCTCTAGAACATTAAGAGATAAAGCCCTACAATGGTATTGCTCATTGCCTTCTTATTCTATTACTTCTTTTGAACAACTTGCAAATGCTTTCATTCAACAATTTCAAAACAATATAAGTCCTAAAGTTACTTTGATTGATTTAATGCATTGTAAACAAGGTGTTAAAGAAAAAGTGACTGATTTCATTGGTAGATATAAGCATTTGTATGCTCAAATTTCTTTTCCTATGCCTAACAATGATATTCAAAGAATCTTTATTTCTAATTTACAAAAAGATATCAGAGAAAGACTTCTGTTTTCTGAGTTTACTTCTTTCCAACAGTTGTGTGCAACTCTTCACAATTATCAACTGACTGTGAGTCAAATGGAACAAGCAAATCCTATGGCTCCGAGTGATAAGGGTGATAGTAGTCAACAACCATTTGGGAAGTTTAAACCGAACAGAGAGTCCATTAAGTTCAATGAAAACATCATCAACAACAATGTGAATGTGGCATCAGGTGTGCCTCCTATTTCTAAGTTTTTCAAGAAAGAAAGAAAGTTTACTCCTTTGAATGAATCATTGCATAGTATTATGAATAAGTTATTCGAACAAAATGTGCTTACTCTCCCTCCTATAAAGAAAATAGATCTTGCAAAGATTAATTCACCCTATTTTGATAACAAATCTTTTTGTCAATTTCATCGTCAACCTGGGCATGATACTGAAAAATGTTTTTCTTTAAAGGGTAAAATTCAAGATTTGATTGATAATAATACTATCTCTTTTTCAGGAGTGAATGATAAAGGCAACACATCTGTAGCTCCTCCTAACCAAAATCTTAAGATTTTTACTGATCCATTACCTTCTCATACCTCTAATGTGATTGAGACTAATGATTCCTCTTTCTCATCTGATGGTCTTGTGTCTATGACTCCGAATGTGGTTAACTTTGTAGAGCAGTAGAAAAACCCTAAAGAACCTTCCATCACATTTGATTCTAGTGAAACTATCAGGGCACCTGATGGTCCTTTATACATAGTTGCAAAAGTCAAGAATACACCTTGCCGTGGAGTGCTTATTGATCCTGCTTGCATGGTTAATGTTATTACTGAGGAATTTATTTTTACTTTGCAATTGAATCAAGTGATCTATGACAAAACAGATGTGATTGTGAAATTATTTGATGCAATTTCTTCTCCTGCAATTGGTTCTATTACATTACCTATTGAGGTCCATAACAAATCCCTTGATGTGAACTTTGCTATTATTCCATCGTCTAAACAATTTCATGTGAAGCTAGGCTATCCTTGGCTATCTTCCGTGAAAGCTATTGCTTCTCCTATTCATAAATGTTTGAAATTTCTCCATAATGCTGAACTTGTTACTGTCAATCATAGTCTCTTTAAACCAGCTGAAAGAACTTCTAATGTTCCTATTGATTATTTTTGGCCTAAACAATTCCAATCTCTTCCTCCGCGAAGTGATCATCTTTTCAAATCTTATCAAAAGTGGAAAACAGATATGATCCTATCTCTAAGTGAACCTAGAACACCCAAACTTGATGTTCCTATCATTCTTGAGAAGGAAGTTCTTCCTTTGAAAGATAAAACTAATGTCTTTCCTCAAGAAGATTCCCAACCCATTCCTATGGATGTGACTATGTCTATGTCTGATAAAATTTCTAAAAGCAGACCTATACCTCCTCGTCATGATGGACTTGGTCTCCTTCCTAAACCAAATATTCCTCCTTTATATGGAGCAGTTCCTCCTCCTTCCTCTTCTCCTATTATCCAGCCTAAGAGGCCACAACCTAAACACCCAAGTGATAAGGATGAGAACATTCCTCCTCCTCAATCTTCTCCACTTCCTACTAAGACTAGACGAAATCGTTCTACGTGTGAATGCCGACGAAAGCATCGTCTTAGAGCTCAAGCAGCTGCTTCTCAAAATTTGCAATCTCCAAAAACACCTTCAACAAGCATTATTCCATCTTCTCCAAAATCTCCTAAACATAAGATGCATGATGGTTTTGATCTTGTGCGAGTTAAAGATCCTATTTTTATAAATCTTGATGATGATATAGATGAAAATGTTATTCATGATGAAAATGTTACTTCTCTTGCTTCTGATAGTGAATATGAATATGTTGATGTTGATAACCATTTATCTAATGAATTTTCTAACACACTTATCCTAGCTCCTAGACAAGAACAACGCGGCTTGGAACATGAACATAGCCCTTGTTTGGATCTTGTGATAGCTCCATCTGCTGTGTTGAATGTTCCTCCTCTAACATGTTCCCTGCCTTCCTGAAACATTGATCAACAAGATCGGGGGGGTAGATGACGTGCTAGACTAGTTTCATTAGCATAGCAGACTCTCTCCTCCTCTCTTGTGTTACTTCTTCTATGTGTTATTCTCATTCTTCTATTTGTTGTCCTTAGTGTTGTCTACTTGAGGACGATGCAAAGCATTGAGATCTCTTTTGGTCTCTCTCATGTTGACTCAAAAGACACATGTGTTCCCTTCTTCTAGGTGATCTTCCTTGATTGGGGAATGAAGAACAATTATGCATACATACATATGATATACATGAATTATCATACAGCATACTGACCCTGAGGAAAGCGAAGTCACCTCGTGCTTTGTGTTTTGTGTCTATTATCCTTGGGTTTATCTCACACTTGGGGGCTAAATCTTTGTGATAATGTGCTCCTTTCCCTTCTCATTTCTTATGTGTATCACTACCTTAAAGCAATCACCCCCGTTGAGGCATGTGCGATCGCTTTAACGTAGGGGGGCATACACCCCGTTCATATCTCTTCAAGATACTTGAAAATTTCTTGACAAATTTAGCTTTGCCTTGAAAATTTTTGATATCTTTCTTGCATGACTCATAGTGAGGGAACCTTACTACTGATAGTCATGGTTCTCCCTTGTGATCTTCCCTTTTAATTTTTCAATCAAAGTCATAAGATCCTTAGTCCACTGGGGGCTTGGTGTATCTTGCCTCCTTGATGTGGTGAAAGTTTTTCAATGTTGTTTCCTTGTACTTTACCGGAAGTATGAGCGTACGCTTATACTCCCACTAAAGTGGGGGCTAAATGTAGCATCCTAAAATTGTGACACTTGCAATTTCGACCGCATTTGGGTCTTCACGATGGCGATGCAACACTGAACCTGAATGGAGACCCCGAAACTTGTTCATGACATCAAAAACTGCATTTTTCAGCACCTTGGCCTGATCCTCCTTGCACCCTATTGTCCCTAGAGGTGGGACCATGGTGCCCAGGGCCCTAGTCCTTCAGGACTAGGGTGCCTAGTGCCCTGGTCCCCTAGGACCATGGCGCCTAGCACCCTGGTCCCTGGCCCTATTTTTGGGCCCGATCTCTTTTGGGTCTTGGGTCTTTATGTTTGCAAATTGGAAAATAATCTTCCTAGGTCGGCCTAAGGTCCGAAAAATCAGTCTATCAACCCTAATTGGCAAGTATATAAAATACATTTCCTCTCCCATTTTGAGGAGGAAGGACATATGTGTGCAAGACGCGGAAGCGATATTCAAACATTGAAACATTCAAGCATTCAAGCATTCAAGCATTCCTTCAAGCAATTGAGCATTCTAAGTCTCCATTCAAGGCTAAGTGTTGCATTCAAGACAAGGATTTAACCATTGAAGAGGAGATCACTTACAACATACAACATACAACAACATTTACACCTTCGCATGTAAGAATACAAACATTCTTACAACAAGGTATCAGTACTTGTTTACATTACAAACATTTACATTTACAACATTCTCATTTCTTGGTTAATTCCAAAACCGGGGTTTGACCTAAGGGCAAACCCCTAATCCCTAACCCCCCGATCATCCTCTCTTTTCTATGTGTAGGTTGCAGGTACGTGGCTGTAATTGAAGATCTGGAATCCTTGTGTAGAGACAAACAGATCCCCCTTCGTTTCGTGGATTTTTCGGAGGACCGTGTGCAGGCCGGGCACCATTGTCCCATCAACTTTCACTCAAATTTGCAAGACAGCATCGTCTCAACATTTTACTGCTAATTCCAGGTCCGCAGCTTCATCCCATATTCCTATCTCTGTTTATAAGTGAATCTTTCTCACTTTTCATGCATTCCTAGCTTAATCCTTCTATCTACATTCTTTACAAAAGAGGGTAGCCTTGCTGTCTTAACCCTTGAAACTCATTTAGAATCCAATCTTGCATTGTGTGGGATTGGATCTTGTGGGTTTCAACCCCTCTTTTGAATGTAAATTCTCTCCTAACTGAAAACCGTCAACCCTAGTGATCCCCTTTCTCTCTCTTTGGAGTGGTGGGGGGAACACTTAGGGTTCGATCGCGATTTTCCACTTTACAAATGTATTAGCAAGAGATAATTTATTATGGACAATGCATGGTGATAGATTTTGATTAGATTTTGACAATATATGGTTAGGGTTTTATTTGGATATTGTTGGATTTTTGAGATATTTGATATTTTAAAAAAATTTCAGATTTTTTTGGGAGTTGAAATTTTTTTATTTCTTTTGGATTTTTGGATTTTTCTATTTTTTTCTATTTTTTATTTTATGAAAGTTGTCTTTCAATAAATTATTGAGATATAAGACATATATCAAGATTCATTATCAAGAAGGATATATTTAGTTTCCTCTAGTGTCTAGGAAGGGATAAAGCATTACAAAGAGACGAATGAATTGATGAGAGAAAATGGATACATGGAGGATAAAAAAAGGGCTATTAAGGGATTGAGTATTCTAATATAAGGTGATAATATGGTGGAATTAATGAAATGTAGTGCATGACATGTTGAGAGGTTTCAAAAATATATTTTAAATTTATTTCCTTAGTTTTGATCAAGATAAAGGGGTGTATTAGGATAAGAAGGAGATAGGAAGCAAATGAGTTACACAAAGTCAAAAGTAGTAATTGATGATGGAAGTAAGAAATGGATATGGTCTAAATGATGTGGATAAGATGAAGTAGCTATGATGCATGATCTGTATGGATATCTTTATCTTTGTCAAGTTCAAAGGTGGAAAAGGTAATATGGATGTAGTTAGGGTTAATGAGGGATAATGATTTATATATGATTCTTATTTATTATGTTTTCATCATGGTAATTACCTAAAGTTCCACAAGAGGTAGTTTTCACCATTAGAGAGATTATTTCTCTTTACTTCTTTTTTTTTTTCATTTTTTCTTTTCTTTTAGAATTTTTTGAAGGTAATGAATACATGATAAAAGATAGATGAAGGATTCAAACGAATCCTTCTCAAAATATTACTACTAAAATATGTGATACAATGGAAAATGGATATTCAATATATGCTCAATCATTAGGGTGATGGTCAAGGGAGATGAAATGGATGATAATATTTAATAAAGGATTAGATTGGAGGGATGAAAAGATGGAAAATAGGAGTGAGATAATGAATGGGTTGTTTAGAGAGTTTTGTAGTGTTTGATAAAAATGTTAGCGAAGAGCAAATTTGGTACACACCTTAAAGTGTGGTGGAGAGTTTGAGGAAAAAAAAATATTGGGGTTTGAGATTTTGTTGGAGAAATGATACGTATTTTCAAACATAAGGACCCAAAATAGATGACAAAGGTGGTGAAGTATCTAAGATATTAGATTTTAGGAAATAGGAATACAAAATAGATATTATAGGTGGGAGATATTTAGATGGAGGAGTGGAGGAAAAATTTAGAATAGAAATTATGGATGCCAATTTTGATTTTTCTTTGGGATGAAAGCCTTCTATTAACAACTTGGGAATTCACATGGTTTTTTATTTTTATTTCCTTTGTGGTTATTTAGAATGAGTTTCTTCTATATAAAATTTACAATGGGGAATTTAATTTTTAGTTTTCTTAATGGGGTTTTGTGGCCTTTCGAATATTTATTTTTATTTAGGGATCATATTTTTTAAATTTTTATGTGTCTTTAAAATGGGCCTCATGATGACAACGGAGATTTTTTTGGTGAAGATTGATGCTTGATGGTTGTCATTAATGAAAACTTAGTTCGATAATCCAATCCAGTGTACATAGATTTAGTTTACCAGAAGTCATGTTTTTCATGAGGCATGTCTAGATGGTGGAACACTGTAACCGATGGAATGTGCATATCTTGATCTTGATTGGATAATTTTGGTTGTGGTAATAGAGGAAATCTATTCAATTCTTGAGGAAGATTATTTCATGATTCTGACATCAGTTGTTGATTCATGAGCAAGTTTAGAGGTTTGGTATCTTGTAATTTAGTTAGATCAGAGATATTTTGGTAAAATGTGTGTTGCAAAATCTTATGGTTGATTTTGGTAATTAGTTTCATGTTCAAAGTTATTGGTTCAACTTATAGGTAGCTTACTATCATCTTATTTTGTTCTGAATGTGGATTTGTGGATGGATTAAACCGACTTGGTGATACACTTTTCATGGTTGTGTGTTATACAATTTTTGTAAGCTGACATTGTAAAAGTTTTTTTTTGTTGGTTCGAATATATAAGATTGATATGGATCATTATTTTGATTTATTTTATGAGTGAGGGAGTTTTATAGGAGCGAATTTACAGTTTGGTGAATGTGATCGAAGCTTTTGGTGGTCTGATGTGTGATGGAGAAGGAAAATAGAGCATAACGACAAATCAGTTGCAGGAGATAATCTCAACCTAACCAGAACTACATTTTGGCATATGTAGATGCTATACTTGAGTTTATTCATTATTTTAATTAACTGTAATAGCTTGTAAGATAGTGAGCCTTCTTCTTGGTTGTATCCCTTTTGTATTTGAGCAATGAGCTCTAGGAAGTGTGTCTGAATGCAAGTGCATTCCCCTTATGTAATATTATCATACTCGTGGCCATAGTATAATAATATTGTGGGTTGATATGGGTTTTGCCTTTCCAAATTTCAGTTTAAAAAAATTGGTGTTATAATTATATGGTTAATTTATTTATGTTTATCCATTTCACTTTCATTCTTATGCATCTGGTGGCTTAAGAATCAGGTTAATAAGTTTTCAAATTACACAACACTAATTCACCCCCATCTCTCATTATTCATTGATTCCAAAAATTGGTATCGGAGCTTAGTTCCTCAAAAGAAGCCTAACATCTTGAGGAAGATCAGGAAGATTGAATCAATGGACTGATTTTCAGAGACAACTTAGTGTGTCACTTGAAGATCTTGCTAGAGATAATGCAATCCTAAATAATGTGATGCAATCAATTGTGATGAAGCTAACAAAGGAGACTGAAGACTGAAAGAAGAGTGAAGAAAATTTGACTTATTTGTTGAAGGACGGATCTGGTGAATGTTGTAGATTGACATATGAGAATGATCAATTGAAACTTGAATTGGTGGAATGCAAGAATGATGGACAAGAACTAGAAAGGGAGATCATAATTTTAAGAGATGAGCTTTCTACTTCTAATGAGTATAAAAAAAAATTCAAACCTAGTTCACCTTGGTTAGATGAGATCCTAGAAAGTCAAAAACATGGGAAAGATATGTGAGGACTTGGATTTCAGAAAGGAGATTCCTTTGAAACTGGACAAAGAAATCATTAGAAGAAAAATAAACCTTCGGTAAGAAAACCTAATGCCTCTAAGTTCAATGGTAAATGTTTTGTTTGTGCAAAATTTGGTCATATGGAAAAATAATGCACAAGTAAGATGAGTAATGGGATGATGAATAATGTGATGATTAATAGTCCTACCTTTACTAGTCAATGCTTCATTTTCAACAACTTTTGTCATAAGTCCAATATGTAAAGAAAAATGATAAATAACTTTAAGAATAAGAGATGCTATGCTTGTGGATGTTTGGGCACATTTATAACCAATCCAAGATGAGACAAAATGAAATGAATTTTAGGCTTGCACAGAGAAATATTGTTTTCTATGCATGCAACAAATGTGGTCACCTTGCAAGATATTACAAAAGAGAGAATTCTCTGGTAGACATGAACAAATCAAATGAAAAGGGGAAAGCTAAAGTAGAAGATATCAAAGGTCAATAAAGGATGTGGGTTAAAAAGGAAGATTCAAATGTGCAAAATGGCTCCACACCTGATGATGGTGTTGGAACCTCATCTGCTAACTAAGGCAATTGGGCTTAGGGGGAAGTTTTTCATGAAAATATTTTAAACACCCTTTCAAAGATCTGTAACTGTTAGGATGGTTGTAGATGATGGAGCTTAGTTGTGCAATTTATATCTAGAAGATTTCATGCCTATCTGAATATACGGTGATGAATTATAGAAGATGCAGGGTATCTAGAAGATTTTAGGGTCATTCATTTAGTACAACTTAAAGTTAGGTTTTCAGAAGATAAAAAGGCATTTCAATCATTCATTCTTCACATTGTGAATGAAGAGTAAGAGCAGAAGAGAAAGGAAAATAAGATTGAGTAGTGATAAATGATCTTGAAGCGATTAGTTAGATATTCCTTACATCTGGCTGAGAGTGAAAAGGTATTTATCCATTTACGAAGCTATCTTTTCATACTCTTAATTCAAAATGGAATCTACATTGGGTTATGCAACTCCATTGGTGGTTGGAATTACTGAGTGATAAATGCTTGTATTCGAGAGGCATCCATTCAAATCTATTGAGGATGATCCGAAGGGTTCTTTTTCCTATGTCCTATTGGTGTATTGCATAACAAAGAAATTAGGGCATACATCCACTGCAACATCAAGGATCCTAGAAATAAAAATATGATATCTCTTTATACCAAGAATATGATGGATGTAATAAAAAATTTGAAGCCAAAAGTCAATTCATTGTAGGACAATAGTTTTATATAGTTTATTCATTTTCTAGTGTTCGGTGAACCTGAATGGGTCCAATATATCCTGAGCCAAATCCACAATGATTTTATATGGTCTGAGGAAAGTATAGAGCACAATTGTAAGAACTGTTACTGGATCCCAATATGACAACTCGTCAATAAAAATTAGTGATATCGTAGAGCATGATGTGAGATATGCCTCAAGCATACAAGGCATACCATTCCAATAGGTAGAATTTAGTATCTGGTACTACCATATTTGTTTCTTATCAAATTCTCAAGGAGGAAAAAAGTTATGATCTCTATGGATTTCTTCTCAATGAGTTATTGAGCAATCTAGAGAAGATAAAACAAGACAAGAAACATGTTTTCAAATTTGGTTCCTTGATTGTTTTTATAGCACTATATTTCTTAAACAAGATCCTCAAAATTGGAAAGGTTCAATAGGCTTATTATAGACTGGTGGCATTCCAAATCATACCCATGGGGTATGAGGTAGATTCAAATACACTTGATGCATATGGTCAACACCTGCTGAGTCAACCAGTGGATGAGAAAGAAGAAAGGTTCAAAACATACAAAGAGAAGGATCTTTATTTGCACAAGAAATTTACTAAACCAAAAAGAAAGAGAAAAGTAAAAAAGGAAGCTAAGGAGCTTGTAGAGAAAATGGGACTAATAAAGGAGGTTGTGCAAAATGATAGAGAACAAAATTGCCAAACCAAGGAAAAGTACGTCTACACCTATCTCCAGTATGCAAAAGCTAGTTCCTCCACCCAAGCCACAAACAACATCAATTAGTGGAACATAGAAGAGAAATAAGGAGAATCCAACAAGAAAATATGTAGCTATGGAGGAAGAAACCAAATCAGAGGAAGAGGTTAGAGACGTAAAGAAGACAACTGCTTATGCTAGAGTGATGAAGAAGCCTCAATCTAGTGGTGCCCATTTGACCAAAAAGCTAACAGCTAAAGCTGAGTGATCTGGTAGAGATAGAGTGATTGAGAAGCATAAATCTGAGATAGATGAAGCTCTAAAATCTAGTAAAATTGAAGGTACTTATGAAGTTGTGCCCCCAATGACTTTGAAATAATTAATCGATGAAATTATTCAAGATGGTAATCTGCGAATTTTGATGATAAAGACCAGAGGGCTATAGAAGAAGAAATTATTCAATACATGGATATTTATAGTAAAACATTAATAGAACTATCATCTATGATTCCCAAAATCTTGTATGATATTTTAGATACAAGGAGGCATACAACAATTCTAGAGGATGAAAGGATAAAGGAATATGTATTAGTAAATCTATCCTCTGTTATTTCTAAAACTAAAGTAGTTAGACTATTAAATCTTGCAAAAGAAAGATTTTTACGTAAGAATAGAGTTAATAGGATTATGCTCGGTAAAATAGATGAAGTCACTAAGGAGACGAAGACAATTTTTTATATACCAAAAGTATGATGTGAATCTGGTACATGATGACACTCATCTAATAGAGCAATCTTATGACACATCTATTTCGGAAGTGCATGCAGCCGTTCCTAATAAACAAAAAGATCAAAAATTTGTGAAGGCCACTCCAGAAGGGAAGTGAAATAAATACACCATAGTTGATGATGTTACTAATGATATCTCTAGTGAAGCTGAACAAGATGCTCCGGTAATAGAAGTTGTGTCAGAGAAAGAAGCTAAGGATAAAGTTGATGCGGAAAAGGGTGAGGATGATGGTAAATGATCCTAGTGCAGAGGAAGCTAGAAAGGAGAAAGGAGAGGAGAAGGAAGAATAGGATCTAGTGATAGTGGCAAGAGACACTATTGCTAATAAAGGTAAAGGAGTTGCTACCGATTCAGATGACTTTGATCAAGGGCCTATTGATCTAAGCTCTTTATCTTTGATTTAGGCATTGAATTTAGAAACTCTTGCCCAAGATAAACCCAATGTGGACTTAAT
This sequence comes from Cryptomeria japonica, assembly GCF_030272615.1. Classification (NCBI taxonomy): domain Eukaryota; kingdom Viridiplantae; phylum Streptophyta; class Pinopsida; order Cupressales; family Cupressaceae; genus Cryptomeria; species Cryptomeria japonica. The sequence goes on from NC_081409.1 coordinate 690,055,577, forward strand.
TAAATCGCATTCAATAAATAAAGAATTGATAACATTGACAAGAGACATGTTGGAGAAAATTATGCCATCTTTCAAATCGGACTCATATGATCCCTCTATTAAGCTTAAGGGTTTGCTGAATGTTGTAGGTTCTCATTTTGAATCTTTGGAGAAGGAAACATACGTTAAAGTTTTGAATCAGTTTAATGCTATGAGGTTTAATTTTTTTTTAATATAATTGAGGATGATAGGTAACCTTGTTTACTTCAATGAAGAGTATTCAAGATGCTTTGGATGATGGTGGTAGAACATACAGTCATGCCTAATTTTTTTGAAGTGAACTTTGGACATTGATAGGAAAATTAGAGAATATGAAGGCCAAGTAGCTAGCATATCATAGTCATATGCACCTCAATTTTTCTTGGCTAGCAATTTTGATCTTCAAGTTTTAAGTATACTAGATAAGATTCAAAGTTAAAATCAAGAAAAAGAAAGGGTTTTTGGTAGATTAGTATAATTGAGGAGTCTTATCACTCCCTGGATAGATTCTTTGATAAGTAGTACGTAGGATGCTAAGTATTCTCTAGATTCTAATATTTTGACAGATAGAAGAGGAGCATAAATTCTTAGCTATCTTTTCAATGAAATGATCAACATTTTGGATAGCTTGAAGAAAGCATGGGATAAACATTTTTTGTCCCTTAGGACTATTTTTGTAGACATATTCAAATTTTTGTTAGCACCTATACATATCCTTGTATATAAGTTTTGGTGGACTCTTGTCTTTAGCATTGTTATCAAAGGGGGAGAGAGTTGAGTGAAAAATGATGCTAATTCTTAGGGGGAACTTGTATATTCTTGGTTAGTTTCAATTTGGAAATTTTGAAGTTTTGCAGTCTTGAGTGTACAGCTCATTTTTCACATTATTTCCATCAATTCCAAAGGAGGAGATTGATGGAAAGAGACATTGTTCTAGTTTGGTAATGACATCTCGTATATATATATATATATATATATGTGTGTGTGTGTGTGTGTGTGTGTGTGTGTGTGTAGGGGAAAAAGCGAGACTAGGTCAATGTACCCTAATCCTAACTTTTGACACACATTCCGGAATACGAAAGAGCCTAGAGATATCGCACAATTGGCTACTTCTTTTGGTGAAAGAGAGAGCCACGGGATATCTATTAGTATTTCTATTCCCTTGTTGAAATTGAAAGCTAAAATGATACAAGTTCAAACCCTAACCTCAAAATGCAAGTATGAACTAGTAACCAATTCGCAGAATTGAGATTAAACAGCTGTAAATGTAAGGATAAAATAAGAATGCAGATATGTACCCGGAGTCAAAATCGGACTGAAAATGTTCGGGATGGGGGCGCGGGCGCCACTGTCCTGAAAACTGCACCGGAAACCACTGTTCTGCACCCTGAAACACTGTCGGGAAGCTGTCGGAAACTTGTCTGTCTGGAGGACCAGGGCGCCCAGCGCCTCTGTCCCAGGGACCAGGGCGCCCAGCGCCCCTGTCCTGGTAGGACCAAGGCGCCCAGCGCCCCTGTCCCAGTCTTCTGAGCTGCAACTGCACACAAAGTTCTGTCTTTGTCTCCTCTTTCCGGATGTGTCTCCCGCGGCGTCGTTTGAATCCCGAAACCTGCAGTAATGTTTGAAAAGGGGGAAGGGCGGCTATATAGGGTTTTGCCTTAGTCAAACCCCCGCTTCGGTGATTTCCACCTCCACGAATAGCCAAGTTGTTTTGTAAAATGTATTGTGTGTGCAGACCTAGTGTGTGTGCAAGGTCCAAAATGCAAGAAAGCAAACTAGAGCAACCTAGAAAGTAAACCCTATTTGCTTGTAAATGATAATGCAAATGCTCTAAATCAAGATGCAATGTGATCTAAAGCATGAATAAATGATATATCAAAGCTTATGTAAGGACATGAAAACAATATGAAATCATACCCAACCCTCAAGGGAGGAGTACAAGCCAATCTTCAGTCGGTAATCTCCTATTGTTCTTCAATGTCTTCCAAGCCCTAATTGGATGAATGAATGAATTTGGTGTATGCTTGATAGAATGATGTTGAATGTTGTTGAAGTCTTCAAAGATCTGCCCTTTCGCTGCATATGAAGTTCCTGTAAACAAAAATCGGATCCCTTCAAATGAGGAAAGAGGGCATTTATGTATGAAACCCTAGGTCGTAAATCAGTATTTTGGCCGACCTAGAGATTGAATATCCCACCAATTTCTTGGGGTTAAACTTTATTTTATGATTGGATCGGGCTCCCAAAATTTCAGGAAAAATGTCCGGGACCATGTTGCATGGGCGCCATGGTCCCGACAACTTTTCACCAAATTTTCAGGGCCGTAAGATATGATGATTTTAGAGAGAATCCCGAAGTTACAGGTGATTTCGAGATGTTTAGACCCCGAAACCAAGCCCCCAAATTCGAAATAGGACTTAATTAGGGTTTTTGATTAAGTGATGTATTGGAGGAATAAAATGCGAAGGGCGCGCTTTAGTGAAAGGGCCCAACTTTATGATGTAGAGAATGATGAAATAAGACCTTAGGCCTAATTAATTTGATTAATTAAGTGCTTAAGGAGAAATGCAATGCAGAATGCAAAATGCACTAAGGCGGGTGCTAAACTAGGTGTGAAATTGTACCACCCTAGCGAGTGCGTACAATTTACGACGCTACATTTAGCCCCCACTTTAGCGGTCATATGAGTACTACGTGCATATGCAAGCTAAAGTACAGAAAAGTAAACATTATTTGTAAAAGGATATATCCATAAATCATCAGACGAAGCCCCCAGCGGTATCTGCAGTACACAGTTAGGAACCGCACCCTACAAAACAAACGTTAGATCACAAAATCACCTAATGCTTACTAGGGAAAGTGATGAAATCTGTGAGTAGCTATATGCCCCCTCTGTTTCGACTTGCTTATTTAGGGAGGTGAAACAGGGTAGCATGTTTACTTGCGACAAATTGTGTAATAGAGTGTTGATGAGGGGTGTTCACTAAATAGGCTTCATCAGAGCACTTTTTGGAACATCCCGAGAGTAAGAGAAGGAAAATACGATTCCAACGCATCAAACGGCTCAAAAATCGCATCTCCCAAACTCAAGTTATGATAAAATGAATGATAGAGGGAAAATTAGGGTTTCAAGAAGTAAGAATAACAAACAAGAGTATATACTTCGAAAGTGACACTTGTATTCGTCACTTTGTCGATTTCAGGATACTATTCAGTACAGCGGAGCCCACCTAGTCATCATGCCTTCACGACGACCGGAGCGTCCCATGAGGATCGAGATCCTGCGCCAGGCCGTGATCGACGACGAGCCACTAGACGAGGTGAGTTGACTGAACGTTTGACTTTTGATTTCTCGCATGTTTGACTTTTTCGTGATCGAATGCAGACCCATAACGCCGACCGGGGCCCACCTAGGGCGCCCTGGTCCCTGAGGGGCGCCCTAGTCCCCCCAGGGCGCCATGGTCCCTGCAGGGCGCCATGGTCCCTGCAGGGCGCCATGGTCCCTGACAGGGGCGCCATGGTCCCTGCAGGGTGCCATGGTCCCCTGAGGGGCGCCCTGGTCCCTGACAGGGTGCCATGGTCCCAGACAGGGCGCCATGGTCCCCAATCAGGGCCCGGCAAGGGGTTACAAGGCAAGCATTCAATGTTCTACAGTTTGCATTTGCGATTTCGATGATTGAGTACTGATTATGATCACGTTTTCGTTTTGCAGGGTCTCCCGTACGAGAGAGCATACAGCGGGACACATTCTTCGCACTTTGCGAGATCAGGTTCCATGGCTGACTCAGGCAGAGAGAGACACCTTATCGATAGTAGGATTGTGGTACATGATTCTTATGCCGGCCATTCGATTTCATCCTGCGATGCTAATGGCACTAATGGAGAGATGGGATCCTGACACCTGTACCTTTCACCTACCGGTAGGAGAGCTGACGGTCACACTCGAGGATGTGTATCGTATACTGCGTCTTCCTATCAGAGGAGCGACAGTCACATATGCGGCTGATCGGGTAGCAGAGGATCATCAGAGGGAGCAGATGTATTGCATAGGGAGAGTCATGTCGAGCAAGACGAGAGGTCGCATTATGGTCAGCTGACTCTTACATCCTACAGGGGAGGTACCCCTTCTGAGACTCCTTATGATCACCATCATAGCACTAGCTGTCTGCCCTAATGGGCGAGGTACGCACATGCATGGGGGTCTCACATGGTGTATCAGAGTGATGGAGAGACACAGGAGAGTGTATGCATGGGGTCAGAGTATGCTTGCACATCTCTATCATGACCTTGAGGAGTATGTATTTGGATAGGGTTGTAGTTTGATGACATGCACACTTCTGCAGGTGTGGATCTTAGAGCACTTCACATGCACCCGGCCCGTCGGCTATCCACTGAGTATAGCGAGCGAGCGACCTAGGGTGTTCGCTTATCCACTGACCAGCGAGTGGAGGTTTGGGGATTTGTTGTATTGGAGAGTGACTATTGATAGACTGACAGCCAAGGTGACAGTGTGGAGACCTTACCTACGGATGCACAGATGGGATGGTATGGAGAGACAGTTAGCATGTCTACAGAGGAACCGCCTATTGCGAGGACGATACGCACACATCATAGTCCCTTTCTACTTTGACCGAGTATGGAGGCAATTCGGATTAGAGCAGTGTGTTCCAGCCGATGTGCCCATCTATACTCGACACTCACGGGTCCTTCCCAGACCTAGAGCAGTAGCCAGACCAACGGTGGATGATATCGAGACGACAGACTTAGAGGGTTCAGATCAGGATGTAGTCACTAACTATTTTGCAGAGCCTGGAGCACAGCGTAGATATGTTTCATGGTTCATGAGATCATATCCAGGTCCTATCTTTCCCCCAGATCATCCGACAGGCTATCCAGGTCCATGGAGACATGGAGACCGAGACGAGGACGAGGGATCCAGGTCAGAGGAGCCAGATGAGGGAGAGGGTCATGAGGAGGTGGGAGATCCTAATCCACCTACAGGAGATCAGCCCAGTGATGAGGAGGAGGAGGAGGATGCAGATAGGGAGGAGGACGAGGAGGATGCAAGTGATGATGCAGATGAGGATGAGGATGACGAGGAGGATGACGAGGAGGATGATAGAGATGATGAAGAGGAGTCGGATGCAGCTCCCCACCACTCAGGAGATGATACCATAGCCCTGGATCCACCTCTTATTCCCCAACAGGGGGAACAGGAGGTGATACGGAGACCTGTCACCAGTACCGTCCAGCCTACACCCATCGTGGAGAGAGTATTCGAGCGAGGGGAGCCTAGTAGTTCTCAGTCACATATGCTACCATATCATGATCCCTACTGGCGTGAGGGAGATCCAGGTATAGTAGGTTTACATTGATTGATTAATGCTTTGATGATATAGAATGGTACCGACAAAAATCTTTTCTACTGCCACAACTAATGTGTAGGAATGGCATTCCCTAATTTAGCAGGCAATGACATACATTTCCATGATGGCATAGATCCCCAGTTCCTCATAGATTGCCTATAGGCCTCAGGGGAATGCAGGTCGACATGAGGATTTGTTTTTCCCATTCCGATTATAGGTAGATATATGGAGGGAGAGAGAGAGAGTCCTATCAGAGGATCTCCGTCAGGCATGGCAGAGAGAGGGAGTCCTATCGGAGGATCTCCATCAGGCGCGGCAGAGAGAGAGAGTCCTATCAGAGGACCTCCAGCAGGTGCGGCGAGATCTAGTAGCGGCCCAGACCGAGGCTACCACCTATCGTGTGATCCTCATGGATAGGGATCATAGGAGTTCCTCTCGGAGTCACTCACGATCCGTATCGCGTTACACACCCATGGGCCCACCTCCATGGCCAGATCAGGAGGGAGCATCTAGTCGACACTCTCCAGCCACTAGTCCTAGGGATAGGAGATGATTGTATGATGTAGGAGAGAGGTTACATTTTGGATATATAGTGACCTATGATTTGTACATGATCCACACATATATATGTATATATACATGCTTCTCGTTTTTGTCTCAAAATGTGTTATCTTTAATGCCTAAAACATTGTATATTATTTTGGTAAATGTACATGTATATTCAGAATTTTATTTCTATGTGACTGATTTCTCAATGCTCCATGATTAAATTGATAAATGTGTGACTTAATTAAAATATTTAATCAAGTACGACATTGATGATAAGGAAGAAGTATGCATTAAGCCTAAGAATCATATAACTAATGTGATTTAATTTTGAACTTAAACACAACATGATACGATTCTACTTAACACATAAAGACACTGTATAATATGCTAGCGTAATGAAAATGTAAACCTTTTACAATTTACATTAATGAATTCAAGACAAACTATAAAGTAAGAAGAAATGCTTGTCAGGAACGAAGCAATATAGATCAAACATTATAACATTTAATTCTATTTTGCTTTAATTAAGAAACACTAACATATTATCCAATGTTGAAGAAGATAGATAAGAAGTGAAGAATTTAAGCGTAATATCTACGCAAGTGCATAGCATTGATAGGTTCTTTAAGAGGCGTACCGTCTACATCCACTATTTTGTAAGCACCTGATCCATAATCCTCAATGACAATATATGGTCCAAGCCAATTAGGACTAAATTTTCCCTTTTCGGCCGGCAAGGCATTCACATTGCGCTGATTCTCATAAAGGACTAAATCACCCACTGAGAAGGAACGTTGAATAACCTTATCATTATAGCTTCGCTGTAGAGTTTTGTGATACGCTTGAATATGCTCAAGAGCGTTTATATGCTGTTCATCAAGCATCTCAAGCTGTTGAAGTCGTTGTTCTCTATAAGAGTCATCATCTACTATACCTTTAAGAGAAACCCTAAGTGATGGAATTTCTAACTCTAAGGGCATAATAGCGTCAGCACCATAAACAAGATTATAAGGAGTAGTTCCCATAGCAATTCGTACACTCGTTCGGTAGGCCCAAAGAGCGTAGATTAGCTGGTTACTCCAATCCTTACCATGCTTATTTACGGTTTTACGAAGAATTTGCTCAATTATCTTATTGGATGATTCGGCTTGACCATTTGACTGAGGGTAATACGGTGTAGAAAATCGATGTTTGATATGATACTTCTCGAGGAATTTCTTTACGTCCTCATTCTTAAACGATGTCCCATTATCTGAGATAATAGTGGAAGGTATCCCAAATCGAGAAATAATGTTTTCTAGAAGAAATTGACAAATCACTTCAGCAGTAGTAGAACGAAGGGGAATAGCCTCTACCCACTTCGTGAAGTAATCTGTTGCGGTTATAATGAAGGTGTGTCCTTGAGATGAAGGAGGAGAGATTTTTCCAATAAGATCCAAACCCCATGCGGAGAAGGGCCAAGAAGCTACTTGAGAGCAGAGTTCTTGGGCAGGAGCATGAATCGGGTTATTGTGTTGTTGACATTGATGACATTTCTTAACAAATGAAAAGGAATCCTTCTGCATAGTTTGCCAATAGTACCCCATACGAAGCAATCTATGAACCAGGGATTTGCCCCCAAAGTGCCCCCCACAGGCACCTGAATGTGCCTCTTCAAGAGCAACAGGGGTTTCCGACTTGTTAAGACAACGAAGGAGAAGACCATCATAACCCCTTCGGTAAAGGACATTAGAAAGGATGATATATCTAGCAGACAGCTTACGAATTCTAGCCCTAGTGTTCCTATTAGCAGAATCAGGGAAGGTACCATCGGTCAAATATCTTACGATATGTGAGAACCATTCATCTGAATCTACAAAGTCACAACGTGTTACCAAACTAGAATCATCTTCAATAGCTGGAGAGATAAGGTTGTGAATAACGAAGTTAAGATCGACCATAGGGTCTTCTAAAGATACTAACGAAGCCACACATGCCATTGCATCCGCATATCGATTATCTTTTCGAGGAACAGGTTCCATGGTATAAGAATCAAAATTTTGTAATAAAGAGATAGCAAGGTCTTTATATTGTGATAATTTGTCCTGTTTTGCTTGATATATTCCTGTTACTTGTCTTATAATCAATTGCGAATCTCCATAGATATGTATGTGTTTTATATTAAGAGCTAAGGCTGCTTTTATTCCTGCTATAAGAGCCTCATACTCGGCAATGTTATTGGTACACAGGAAATTTAGACGATATGATATTGGAATAGGTTTCTTTGTAGGAGAAATCAGGACAACACCTGCCCCCGATCCCGTACGACACTTAGAGCCATCAAAGTATAACTCCCAAGTTTCATCTTCCTCTATAGAAAGAATGAAGTCATCGGGAAAGGACTCAGGGTTAGGGAATGAAAAAGGTGAAGGAGCCTCCACTAAGTGATCGGTCAACGCTTGTCCTTTAATTGCTCTTTGTGAAACAAATTTAAGGTCAAATTCAGTTAACATCATAACCCACTTAGCGAGACGACCTGATAAATCAGTTTTAGAGAAAAGATGTTTCAATGGATCAAACTTAACCATGACATGGACTTCTGAATTTAAAAGATAATGTCTCAATTTCTGAGTCGCAAATACCACAGCCAAGCATTGTCTTTCTATCGCAGAATATCGGGTCTCATAATCGAGTAAGGTACGACTTATGTAATACACTGGACATTCCTTACCATCTTTATCGTGTTGTGCTAACAATGCTGTGAGAGCATGAGAAGAAGCAGCTGTATATAAGATAAAGGGTTTAGAAGGTTCGGTCGGTTGAAGAGTAGGAGGACTAGCCAAATACACTTTTAAATCCTCAAATGCTTGTTGACAATCCTCATTCCATTGAAAAGTGATATCCTTTTTAAGGAGTTGAGTAAAAGGAAAGGTACGATCCGCAAGTTGAGACACAAACCTGCGAATAGCCTGAATCTTTCCTTGTAAGCTTTTAAGTTGAGAGACATTTCGAGGAGGTGGCATATTAACAATAGCATCTATTTTCTTAGTGTCCACCTCAATCCCACGATGTGAAACTATGAATCCTAATAGTTTTCCACTATCCACACCAAAAACACATTTTCGGGGATTCAAGCGCATGTGATATTTATGAATTCTTTCGAAGATTTGACGAAGGACTTTAACATGATCCATGCGAAGAAAGGATTTAGCCAAAATATCATCAACGTAATCCTCTAAAATCTTATGCATATAATCATGAAAGATAAGGGTCATCACTCGTTGATAAGTTGCACCGGCGTTTTTAAGTCCAAAAGGCATCATTATCCAACAAAACGTACCCCAAGGAGTGGTGAAAGCGGTTTTGTATTGATCTTGAGGGTTAATGAAAATTTGATTGTAGCCTAAAAAACCATCCATGAAGGATAAGAGGGCATTTCCTGCCGTAGAGTCAACTATCATGTCAATGTTTGGAAGAGGGAAATCATCTTTTAAAGAAGCCTTATTTAGATCCCGAAAGTCGGTACACATTCTTATTTTGTTATCTGGTTTAGCCACAGCGACAATGTTTGAAATCCAGGGGGAATAGTCAATAGGGCGGATAAATCCAGCCTCTAATAACTTTTCAATCTCAGCTTTAACAAGCAGAGCTATCTTAGGATTCATTTTTCAAATCTTTTGTTTCACGGGCTTAGCATCAGGAACTAAGACAATATTATGAGTAACAATCTTAGGATCTATACCAGGCATGTCAGAATATGTCCAAGCAAAGATCTCAGGGAATTCATGCAATAGTTCTTCATATTGTTTCTGTTCCTCTTCATCCAAACATTTTCCAATTTTAATGACTTTTTCTTTGTTGCAAGGGTCCATCTTAACATCAAGGGTATCACTTATGAGGAGATTACTTTGTTGAGGAGTATCCTTTAACTGAGGGAATTCTTTCACAATCTTATCGTTATCAATCTCTTTTCCAAAATAAGCTTCAGTGTTCAAACAATAAGGGAGTCCCCTATTATGATGATAACGAGGAAGAGTGTCATAGGCTCCCAAGAACTCAGCTAAGGCATCGTCGGTAGGGAACATATCCAGAGCACAATCAACCGAAGAATCCTCATCGATATACTCAGGGTGTTGTATTGATAAAGATGTAGAGATAGCATTAACACTAATGCATGGTCTTTTAGAGGCTTTAGTACGTCTGCAGGGATTATAGCCAAGTCCAAAGGTATAATGTTGAAAATTAGTCTCTAGAGGAACTCTAATCCCTTGTTCATTAGCACCACAACCTTTTCCATGATACCCATGCTTAGCAAAAATGCGAAAACCACGACCATAGCGATCAGCCATTTCAGGAAAGGAAGGTGGTTTTTCATAAGACAAAGCATCAAACTCTTCATAGTTATAGGTAGGAGAAGAGGGAGCTTGAGAAGCAGCCACAAAATTATTACTCATAGCTTCAGGCAGGGTTGATTGTTTTTTAGTTTCTTCTTTCTTTTCAACTTTGTGATTCTCAATTTCTTCCTTCTTTTCAACCTTAAATTCTCTAGAAGGAATCTTATATTCACCCACAAAGGTAGGATTAAAATCAAGAGATCCCCAATCATCTTCTGCAAGAACCTTCTCAGGATCAAAATCCTTTTCAAGTCGAGAAGGATTTTCTTCAGGGGTTCCGGGTTCATCCAAAGGGTTTTGATCATCGGAAAGCGAAGACTCATTGATAGGTTTCTTGTTTAAAGAGTCATCACTAGACGAGGATGGCTTAGAAGAATCTCCTTTGGAATTAGATGTTTGTAGACAAGCTTGAAAATTAGTATCTCCCATCAAAGTATATGTCTTATTGTTGTAAATGAATTTAACTTGTCTATGCAATGTAGAGGGGACAGCTTGCATGCTGTGAATCCAAGGCCTCCCTAATAACAGGTTGTATGTCAAATTTCCCGGCATAACATGGATAGGAGTAGGCAAAGTAATAGGCCCTATTGTGAGAGGTAAGGTGATGATACCCAATGAAGTCTTAGCCACATTGTCAAAGCCACGAATAGAACGAGAATCAGGCTCCATAAGAGATGTATCCACATTCATCTTATGCAATAGATTGATGCTACACACATTGAGGCCAGAGCCATTATCTACTAGTGTTCGTCTTATAGCAGTGTCTTTCATAACAACCACAATCATCAAAGGATCACATTGTTGTTGGACTTCACTATTAGGCAACTCATCTTGTGTAAACACAATTTGAGGTTTAGGATTCATCACGGAGTTAACAAAGGATGCTATATTACTAGATGTATTCGGTGGAGGAACATTCAAATCTTTCAAGGCATCTTGTAACATTCCATGATGAGCGGAAGAAGTTTGAATCAAATCCCAAAGGGATATTTTGGCAGGGGTAGTTTTAAGTTGTTCTATGAGATCATATTCCTTACCCATAACTTGCAAAATACGGGGAGCTTGAGGAAGAATTAGTTGAGGATTAGGAAGCGAAACTGGGATAACAGGAGGAGGATTAGGTTGCTTATTATTTCTGGTATGATAAGTATGAGCAACCGCATGATAACTCTCTCTAGTTATTTTCTTTGCATAATTGTAAGGACTTGTAGGTTTTCTTCCTTGTACTGTAATGATTGGCTTATTCGGAGTGCAAAAGGAATTATGATCATACCTCCCTTGGACAGTAAGGAGAGGAATTTTAGGAATTTGAAGGGTGGGAGAAGGATAAGCACCTTGGACTTCAAAGAGAGGTTTGTTATATTCATTCAAATTTATCATGTTAACCAACTTAGAGGTCTTGTTTTTGTTTATAGGTTTCGACAAAGCCACAAAGTCATCAAGAGCATCATCCAACAAAGCATGATCATATCGGTTAAAAGGTTTGTCTTTTGATTCAAAAGGAGACATCTCCTCATAGAGGGGATTATTGAAAACAACCATGTTACTAGATTCAGGGGAAGAGTAGATAGGAATGTATCCTTGAGAGGAATCATTCGACTTATCTTTCTCATCACACCTAAATGGCATAGTAACAAGGTTTATGAGCTTTTGGTAAAATGAAGGTTTAGCATCCTTAGGGTTTAAAAACTCATCTAAAGCTTCATCTAATTCATCTTGGCTATACTCATAATAATCATCAAATGCATGAACATTTTGCAAATAAAAATCTGACATTTTGAAAAGATTGCATAAAAATTCAAACACACAATGCAAAGAAACACAAGTTCTTCTTTTTTTTTTTTCTTTTTCTCTTTTAATGAAATGAAATGAAAACACACTAAATCTAGATCTAGATCTAACAAATGCAATGCAAGAGGAAGCAATGATAGATTCACGTCGGGTTCACCAAAATGTGTAGGGGAAAAAGCGAGACTAGGTCAATGTACCCTAGTCCTAACTTTTGACACACATTGCGGAATACGAAAGAGCCTAGAGATATCGCACAATTGGCTACTTCTTTTGGTGAAAGAGAGAGCCACGGGATATCTATTAGGATTTCTATTCCCTTGTTGAAATTAAAAGCTAAAATGATACAAGTTCAAACCCTAACCTCAAAATGTAAATATGAACTAGTAACCAATTCGCAGAATTGAGATTAAACAGCTGTAAATGTAAGGATAAAATAAGAATGCAGATATGTACCCGGAGTCGAAATCGGACTGAAAATGTTCGGGACGGGGGCGCGGGCGCCACTGTCCTGAAAACTGCACCGGAAACCACTGTTCTGTACCCTGAAACACTGTCGGGAAGCTGTCGGAAACTTGTCTGTCCGGAGGACCAGGGTGCCCAGCGCCTCTGTCCCAGGGACCAGGGCGCCCAGTGCCCCTGTCCTAGTCTTCTGAGCTGCAACTGCACACAAAGTTCTGTCTTTGTCTCCTCTTTCCGGATCTGTCTCCCGCGGCGTCGTCTGAATCCCGAAACCTGCAGTAATGTCTGAAAAGGGGGAAGGGCGGCTATATAGGGTTTTGCCTTAGTCAAACCCCTGCTTCGATGATTTCCACCTCCATGAATAGCCAAGTTGTTTTGTAAAATGTATTGTGTGTGTAGACCTAGTGTGTGTGCAAGGTCGAAAATGCAAGAAAGCAAACTAGAGCAACCTAGAAAGTAAACCCTAATTGCTTGTAAATGATAATGCAAATGCTCTAAATCAAGATGCAATGTGATCTAAAGCACGAATAAATGATATATCAAAGCTTATGTAAGGACATGAAAACAATATGAAATCATACCCAACCCTCAAGGGAGGAGTACAAGCCAATCTTCAGTCGGTAATCTCCTATTGTTCTTCAATGTCTTCCAAGCCCTAATTGGATGAATGAATGAATTTGGTGTATGCTTGATAGAATTATGTTGAATTTTGTTGAAGTCTTCAAAGATCTGCCCTTTCGCTGCATATGAAGTTCCTGTAAACAAAAATCGGATCCCTTCAAATGAGGAAAGAGGGCTTTTATGTATGAAACCCTAGGTCGTAAATCCGTATTTTGGCCGACCTAGAGATTGAATATCCCACCAATTTCTTGGGGTTAAGCTTTATTTTATGATTGGATCGGGCTCCCAAAATTTCGGGAAAAATGTCCGGGACCATGTTGCATGGGCGCCATGGTCCCGACAACTTTTCACCAAATTTTCAGGGCCGTCGGATATGATGATTTTAGAGAGAATCCCGAAGTTACAGGTGATTTCTAGATGTTTAGACCCCAAAACCAAGCCCCCAAATTCGAAATAGGACTTAATTAGGGTTTTTGATTAAGTGATGTATTGGAGGAATAAAATGCGAAGGGTGCGCTTTAGTGAAAGGGCCCAACTTTATGATGTAGAGAATGATGAAATAAGACCTTAGGCCTAATTAATTTGATTAATTAAGTGCTTAAGGAGAAATGCAATGCAGAATGCAAAATGCACTAAGGCGGGTGCTAAACTAGGTGTGAAATTGTACCACCCTAGCGAGTGCATACAATTTACGATGCTACAATATATATATATATATATGTGTGTGTGTGTGTGTGTGTGTGTATATATGGTTTACCAGAAGTCATGTTTTTCATGAGGCATAAGTTTGGATGGTGGAACACACTAATTGATGGAATGTGTATATCTTGATTTTGATTGTATAATTTTTGTTGTTGTGATAGAGGTAGTTAATTCAAGAATCAAGGAAAATTATTTCATGATCCTACCATCCAGCGTTCATTCATTAGCAAGTTTAGAGGTCTGATATCTAGTAATTCAATTAGACAAGAGATATTTTGGTGAAATGTGTGTTGCAGAATCCTAGGGATGATTTTGATATGTTATGAGCGAGATAAGTTTGTATGAGAGAATTTGTAGTTTGGTGAATGTGATTGAATATTTTGGTGCTTTGGTGTGTGACAGACTAGGAAAACAAAGAAGAACGATAAGTCAATTATAGGAGATAATTTGAGCCTAACCAAACATGCATTTTGGCATATGTAGATGCTATACTTCAATTAATTCATTATTTTAATCAATTGTAATAACCTATAAGATAGTGAGTCTTCCTCAGGGTTGTAGCCCTTTTGTATTTGAGCAGTGAGTTCTAGGCAGTACGCCTAAATGCAAGTGTGTTCCTGTTATGTAATATTATCATACTCTTGGCCATAGTATAAAAATATTGTGGGTTCAAATCCTATCATGGTTTTTCCCTTTTTGGGTTTCCACATAAAAATTTTGGCATTATTTTTGTGTGGTTAATTGCTTTATGTTTCTTAGGTGATTAAAACTAGAAGCTACCTCTTAGTTGAGTTTATACCCTGACCCACCAAAGAAATCCCTTACTAGAACTAATTAAAACTAGAAGCTACCCGGTTCACCTCCGAATGTTAGTATTCTCTCAATCTAGCGAGGGGGAAGGATCTCTCTCAAAGAAACACACCATATGTCCCTCTTGAGCATATGTCTAAACTCCCCTTTTGAGATCTTATTGCTAGGCTTGTAATGGGACTCCACTAGCTCTCACAAAGGCAAAAACATAGGTGGTCTTTAGGGGGTGACAAGGCTATATGAGTTGATAGTGTACCAAGTTGTGGGCTGAAAAATAATAATGAAGCCAATTACCTGAGGATAGACTAATTGTTGTGTTTTCAATTGTTCAAAACCTGTGAAAACTTGGTCTTTCTCCAAGGCCTTGAACGTACCCTTATTGTTGTTCTTTGGGACAAAGACAATCTAGCTTCTATGTTTTTAAATCACATTGAGATATCATCCATTGAAACTCAACATAAATTTCAAACTCAAACTTCAAAGTGTTGGATTTATACATTTCACAATAGATCAACTCTTTTAGTAAAAAAAGTAGCTCTTTTAGTCAAAATAGTAGTAAAAAAATACCTTTTTATAGAGCTTGAAGTCAAGAATCTGATTATATTAAAAAATTTATGTTTTGATTAATTTTAATATATTTTACTTTAAAAAATTGAAACTAGGTTTTTCATGTTGGAAAGAAGCTAATTTGAAATAAAAAATAATATTAAATGATATTCAATTTTTTTTTTAAATATTCACTAGATGAGAGAATCTTCTACGAAAGGGTAAATTTTTTTTTGATAATGATTAATTTAATAAAAAAAGGTGATGATGAAAGCAAATTGTCAAATTTAGTTATTGGACTTAAAAAAAATTTATGAGAAAAATATACATCAAAATTTATTTATTTTTTCTTTAGCACTAAATATATGTATCATCTATTTGGAAAATTAAAATCAGGAAAAAATAAGTTTGTTTTGATTTTTTTGGTGACTCTAACTAGAACCCTTGATTTTGAATATATCTCAACAATAAAAATCTATCTGTAAATATATTAAAAATATCAATATATATATATTTTATTTTCCTAATAATAGAAGACATAAATTTCACACACGTACATGGTGCTTGCAGGGTTTTGAGGATACGATGGCTTGGTTATTGGTCATGAGTGTTGTGGGTATGTGTGGTATAGGGGAAACCATAGTTGCATGCCTCCCTGTCTTCTGTGTGTGCTTGTGGCTAGTGTATTGCGATTTGGTGTCGCATTCTCATCTATATTTGGGTTGAAATTGATCTTAACAATCCTCTACCATATTCTATTGATTTACACCTTGGATCCTCTTCTTGGATCCAACCACTAGACTATGAAACTCTCCTCTTTAGGTGTCGTATTTGTGATGAGTATGGTCACTTGCAGAGAAATGCCCCTGATCTAATTTTGTAGTTTCTAGTACCCCTTCTAGTTATGATCCTAGGGTGGACAAATGGAAGGCCCCTATGAAGAATGAGAATATAGATAAGGGTTGTTTCACTCCTATTAAACCTCCAAATAAGGGGAGAGGGCTAAAAAGAAACTTAAAAGATAGATAGGGTGATATGAATTTTAATAGATTTGATGATCTTGAGGACATCACTTAAGAAGAGAGAATCCCTATGCATCTTTCCTTGGGTGTGCAATCTACAAATGAGATAGCCATAGAGATTGAGGGGAATGTTAATCAAGATATGTTATTAAAAGATTAGCAAGATGGGCTAATGGACACTGATGTGCACATCCAAAGTCCAAAAATATCCAAACTAGGCGTGACTTTGTGTTTAAACGATGGGGTTGTTGTTGCGACTGAGACATCCACCTTCAATAAAGGGTCTTTAGACTTTGGTAATACATTAAAGCCTCTCAAGTCTTAGGGTTGCAACAAAACCCACTCAAAAATGAGCCTTCAGAGAAATCTCAGATGATTGACTGCAAGATAGATCAAGAGAAGGTAAAGTTGATCAGGGATACATTAGTGGAATCTTGGTCAGTGAAAACCACTCACTTGCTTTTCTCTCAACCCATAGAATGATTGTTCTATCTTGGAATGTGAGGGATATGAATAGAATCTATATACAAAAGGTTGTTTGTGATTTGATTAATATCCATTGGCCTGACTTGACTTTTATTGAGGAAATGAAGTTCACTATGGATGGTTTGATGGATAGAGCTCCTTGTATCTACACTCGTGGGCTTTGTCAGTGTCTTTGAGATTTCAGAAGTTTGGGCAGTTTGTCTTATTTATGGAACCCTAGGAGATTATCCCTCTCTGGTGGAGTTCAATTCAGTTCTCCTTATCTTTGATGGCCTCCAGTTTTGAATATGGAAAGGTTTTCCTTTTTTCTAATGTTTATGCTCTTACTGATCTCTTGTCTAAGTCTCATCTTTGGAGGCATATTATATATGTTCAATCCATGGAACGTAATCTTCCCTAGGTTATAGATAGATATTTTAATGTGATTTATAGTTTAGGAGAAAAAAGAGGGGGGGTTGCAAGGTTGGAGCCTTCTTCTTACCTTTTCAATATGAATATTGAGTCTTTAAATGTTATTGATGTAAAAATGAACAATAGAATTTTTACTTGGAACAATAGAAGATGCAGTGAGGATGATATCGTGGAGAGGTTGGATAGATTTTTAGTTTCCTATTTCTTGATCAATGATAGATAGGTTACTAGCTCAACTATCTTGGATTGGAGGTGGTGGAACCATTGGTCGATCAAGTTATTGGTGGATTTCTTCAACTTGCCTAGGAACCCATCTTTTAAGTTTCAGCTAATGTGGCTAACAAATCCCTCTCCTCAAGAATTAATGTATGTCTGGTAGTATTAGGATAAATCAACCCACAATAGAGAAATGTACTATTTTGTTTTTTATTAAGGATAAACAGGTTTTGAGGGGACCTAAAACCCCATACAACAACTTTTGAAAGAACCTAAAACCCTCAGATTTTACCAGGATCTAGAAACCAAAAAACAACGTTTCCTAGAGGAATAATCATCTGAAAACCAACAGCCCAACCATAGTTGAAACTAAAAAAGACTAGATGCTAAAACAAACATAAGGGTTTTTCTAGGGCTCCCATAACCTTCCACTAACAAAAGGGGTTTTCCATGCACCCATAACCTTCAAAGACACTAGACTAGAATAGGTATCCATACATTCAGGATCAGGACTCACACGGTTTTGAATGGCTCCCTTAACCAATAGCCTGGGTTTTGAACTAGCCCCCAAAGCCAGGAGAGAAGGGTTCTCCTAGGATCTCTTAACCTGCAACATAGATATCAGGTTGCCAAAAACAAACCCATCTTTAACCAAAAACCAAAACAACAAGTGGCCAGGATGGGCCATTAAAAACTACTAGCATCTAACCTTCTTGTGGGTTTTACAAGTCTCCCACAACCTAAACCAAACATCAATAAAATAAACAAAAAATAACACCCAAGAGGGGGATTTTGAAAGGCTTCCAAAACCTTCACAATGGGTTTTAAAGTGGGTCCCATAACTAGCAGGAGGGCACTCGTCACCACCCAAAATCTAATCAGCACTCGCCTTCTAGTACAACACCTCTCCACCTCAATAAGAAAGGAAATCACCTCAATAGGAGCTGGAAGGAGAGAGATAAAGCATAGGGGAAATGAAGCAAATAAGCACAAAACAAAGACCAATAGCCAACAAATATTCACATGATTCTTAGCTAGAAAGAAGGGTTTTGAAAAGGCTCCCAAAGACTTGAACAGAAATAGAGGCTAGTACTAGAAGGACTCAATGCCAATAAGTTTCACCAAAGTCTCCACCTCTAAAGGAGAAGAGGGAAAGAAACCCATAAAAAAAGAGACTATCACAAGGGCACATCCAACCTCAAACATAAAGGTATCCAATATCCCCATTAGGAGCCATCCCACCAAACTCTGCCCACAACTCTTCCCCTCTGTAGAAGAGTGGTCCACCTCAATGAGTCAGAAAAAGACAAAAGGAAGAAAGACATCTAGTGAAACACGAGAGAATCTCTTGAAAAGAATAGATCCATAAAAGCACTCACAATTTGCAAGAGAAAACTTAGAACTATCACACCAAAAAGATGCAAGGACCTCCCAGATAGAGCTCCCCAACCACACTAGATCATTCCCAAAGGCCAAAAACACAACCCGTGGGAGAAATGAATACAAAAAAGCAAAACTTCCACCTAAATCGCAAACATCCCCCTCATACTAAGGCACAACCAGGATAGAACATACTATGGATAAAGCCACCATAGCGACCATGAAAACTTTCTTGCGAAGCAACATGACCAACAAAAGGATCTCCACCTCATGGGCCGACCAAGTCTAGAAGAAACCTTGACCCAGATCCAAATCCAAGTACCCACAGATCCAATGGCCTCCATTGCCAATACAAAAAGGAAGAGTAGCATCACGGTAAGGGCAAAGAGCCCCAACACCATCCACACTCTCAGTCATGCCTACAATACCCACGATAGAAGGTACCGATAGGAAAAATATTCTGTCATCAGCCAAATAGGGAAATGGGGACCAGAGCTAGGACAAATCCCTCCCAATGAGCAAAGAAGACACCAAAGCGTCCATAGCACTAGAAAAAAGGTTGACCTCCACCAAGACCCCAACCCCACTAGTATCGACCACCTCCCCATCTCCATCATCTCCTTCCTCCACCGCATCTTCTCCTCCATCGACTACCCCTGAAACCCTAGCTCCAACGACGCTTCTCACTCCCCACATCTTCTCCTACACAAGCCATGTACTATTTTGTTAAAAGGTTGTAATTTATCAAATAAAAGCTTAAGAGATGGAATAAGAAGGGATTTGGTAACCTTCAGTATAATGTTTTCGCAGTACAGGCTCATCTTGATAGCATCACTCAATTAATTTGTGACAATTGATTGACCATGGAATGGAATAGAGAGTAATCCCTAGCTATTAAGGATCTTGAGGAATGGAAGCCATGGGAGAAAATTTTCTAAAAGTAAAATTCTTATGTTGACTAGCTTTGGGAAGTAAATATGAATATAGCCTTCTTTCATACATTTGTAAAGGCTTGTAGGAATAATAATTGTATTTTTTCTCTAGTGTCTTCTTAATGTTCTTCTCTTTCTTCAAAAGACAGTATTTATTAGGACTTGCAACATTTGTTTTCCTTGTTTACAAAAAACTGGCCCCTACAAGGGAGGAGGAGACCCTTATTTAGGATTGTATCCCCTCAGTTGTCTCTCAAGGAATGAATGAAGCCCTCACTTTCCCTATTGATCTCCAAGAGTTTGAGGATGTTATTTTTATCATTAAGAAAGGTAAATCTCTAGGTCTTGATAGGTTTCCTATTGAGTTCTCTGAGGAGTTTTGGGAGATTATCAATCTTGATATTCTTGAAGTGGTCGAGGAGTCTCATAGAAACAAGTAGATGATAAGGGATATGAAATCTACCTTCTTGGTCCTCAATCATAAAAAGGAGGGGGCTAATAATTTTGATCAATTTAGACCCATTTCTCTATGCAATGTAGTTAATTAAATCATTACTAAGCTCATTGTTGATCACCTCAAGAGTTATCTCAAAGATTTGATTTCTAAAGACCAGAGGAGATTTTATTGTTGGAAGACAAATTATGGATAGGATTGTGATTGCAATTGAGGTCATTCATTCTATGGAATTTTATAAGGAGAAGGCTATATTTAAAAATCTTGAAATGGGAAATGCCTATCATAGGGTGAAATAGTATTTTCTATAAAAGATCTTATTAGCTTTTGATTTTGCTAGCAAATGGATCACCTAGGTCATGATTTGTGTAACGTCCACTACTTTTTCAGTTATCATCATTGGAGAACCTTTTGAGACTTTTAGTTTTGCTAAGGGCCTTTATAAAGGAGACCCATTGCCTCTAAACCTATTTGTCATTATGGCGGAAGGGTTGGCAAGGTTCATTAAGTCCCATGTCCAACAGGGTTTGATCCAATGTTGGTAATGGGATAATGGATGGTTGTGAAGTTCCTAGATACAGTTGTTTGGTAGAGGGAGCATTGGTTAGTGAAAATGGGTTTGGGATAGTTTCTCTTGGCCCAAGTGAAATTTTTTTCTCTCGTTGATAGTCCAAAAAAAATGTTTGACTTCTGATAATCTAAGTAAATATGGATTACATGGCCCATCTATATGCATCCTATGTAAAAATAATTAGGAGAATGCTTCCCATGTGTTCTTTCAGTATCCTTACTCTAGGGAGATATTGCATTTTTGGTGCGGGTTATGGAATCATGCTTGTGTACATGCCACTTTTGTAGTGGAATTTTGGGAAATCCTAGGGAGGTCTCCTACTTAGGCAACCTGTATCCAAATTGTGTGGGTGATTGGTCCCTCCTTTATTGTCTAGAACCTATGGCTAGAAAGGAATTAAAAAATATGACAAAAGGCGGCTTTGGATTGTGTCCTCCCGTGGTAGAATATTTTTGACAATCTTAGAGATACTATTGTGGTAAAGTGTGATATATCTATTGTGGTGGTTGTGACAAGTATGGAGGTGGTGAATAGGATGAATTTGGTAGATTATGGGTTCAGATCTTTTATTGATAGGAAATCAAGAAAAGTCCAGGAAAAAAGTTCAAAGAGGGGGGAGATGGCTCCCTCCACCTATGGCAGTTTTGAAAATTATCACTGATGGTTCTTCTAAGGGTCATCGAGGTCTTGCAGGAGGAGTCGTGATTGTTGGGTTATATTTTTTTCTTTTCTAAGTTTAAAGGGTTTCACCTGAATAATCTTATGGAAGCCCTAGCTATTCTCCATGCAATTGAAATAATTTACTTTAGATTTGTGATTTATTGTTCTACCTATATAAAAGAAGGGACAATAATTCTTTAAGATTTTAAAGGTAAATAGAGGACATTTATATAATTGAAAATCATTACTCTTGCAAAACCCTGATATGGACATTTCCAATATTATTAAAAGGACAATAATTGAAGTGACTAATTGCACCCTCAACCTCCTTGTCCACTCCTAAAAAATATCACCCTGTCTTCATGACAATGCCTCATCTACCTCTTTATCTAATTCACAAAAAATATAAAGAGACACCTCATTCTATAATATAATAAAACATCCTCTAAACTTATAATTACAATGAGGTGTCTCTTTTATCTTTAAATTTGTACATGTGATTTTAAATGAATTATTTAAATAAATCAATGTTTAAAATGTATTCTTTAAATGAAAGTTTTATTTTCCTGTTTCAAACATCAATTAAAATGATAAAGTACACCACCTTAAAAAAAAGGAATTAGTATGATTTCAAATGAACTATCTAAACAAATCAATGTTCAAGGAGTCTCCTCTTTAAATTGAAATCCTAGATTCTAATTTCAGATGCGTCTATTTAAAAACATGAGGTCCTGATTACAAACATAGAAATAATCTTCAAAAACATAAGATCTTAATTCAAATACATAAATAACCCCTCATTTATAACATTAATAGCTATATCTCCAATTAAAACTACAAAAGAGCTTTAGAATTAAAAATGTGTTGATAATTAATCATATGTGTAATTATAGCCTCAATTTTTTATCCTCAATTTTTTATTTTAGGATTTTATTTCCTTTTCAATCATGAATCATTTTAAATTCGTTTAATCCAAAATATTTTAAAATAAAGAACATTTCATAAATATAAAATAAAGAGCATTTCATAAGACAACATAAATGTAATATTAATAAAGATAATATATACATTAATCAACATATTTATTGTTAAATTCAATATCATTATTATTTAGAACTTCTTGAATATAAGATGTGGTTGAACTTAATACACAAAACAATTTCAAATTATTCATAATCTATTTCCTTGGTGTTTTTTTGAATAGAAATTACAAACATGCTAAGAAACCCCAACTAGAGAATAGTATACATGAAGGTTATGGGGGAGAGTTGGTGACAAAAGTTTCTAGATGACCGCTTGTTCACCAATTAAATTTTTATAACATTAAAATTTTGTAAATTTATTTACTTAATTTAAGATTCAAGTTTTGAAGAATCAATTCTCTTGACCCAAGCTGCTCATGGCCAACATGGATACCTATTAAATAGAAACAAATATATTATGGGTTGATTATTAGATATTTTGATATCTCTTTTGGCTTAGTAGTTTCTCTTAAAGAAATGTGGAGGTGGTTTTTTTATAGACTTAATACTGAAGTCTTGAATTGGGAAAAAACTAATAAAATCAGATAATCACCATAAAAGTAATTTTTATCTTTTTTATCCACTCTATAATATGAAAAACCATACTCTAAACTTACAATTACTTATATTTTTTTAAATGTATATCCCTTTTTTCTATGGGTATCTCATATGGCCAACCCTTGAACTTGACTTTAAATATTAACAATATGAAACAACAATATATCCAGACATCTCTATTAACAAGATAAAGTACATCAGTTACAAAAATATTGGCAATTTCTTCAAAATATTTTAATAAACTCAACATAAATGAAACATAAAGTAAATTTTTTGACACTTTGTTAACTATAGAAAGTGTTGTATTTCCAATATTAGTCTACAAATCAAAAGACTTCACTTTCAAATTTATTTTTTGAATAGAGAAGTTTTATAGTAAAAAGATAAATAATTTAATATCTTTTTATAAGTATTATATTTGAAAGTTACATAAGAACAATTAAAATAATATTGTTTAAAATAAAATAATATTTCATATGATTACATAAGACAACATAAATAAAAAATATAACTATAGCACAATAAAAGATGATTAATAATTATTTTTAGTTTCTCTTCCATTTCATTAGCATCTCAACAAATGTATTTAAAGAGTAGAAAGTAGTTACATTTTGACAAACCTCAATAATGACAACTTCAAATTCTTATAGGATGTGATTGCACATGAATACACAAAAAATATTTCAAAGTATTTTTAATTTGTTGCTTTGTTGTTTTTGTTTCCTGTTTTTCTTGCCTAATTCAATAATACATGACATAGAATTTTCTGAATTTTTTTAATATTGTTCTATCAGTAGTTGCTTTCATATGATCTTATGCCAACCAAACTTCCATTTATGGACTAGGTTGTCTAGTTTAGCAGTAAATTTATATATATGAACTATTTAAACAACTCAAAATTCATAGTGTACTCCTTAAATAAAAGTCTTAGATTCTAATTACAGACACGACTGTCAAAAAAGATGAGGTCCCGATTACAAACATCAAAATGATGACCACACACATAAGATACAGATTACAAAATCATCACTCACTAAGATATACAAAAATAACATATAAATATCCTATTTGTAACCTTACATAAAAACCTATAACTTAACCCATGAATCGCAGAGCTTTCATCAATTAGAAAAAATGAAGCTATTGCGATTTATTCGCACGAGAGGCAGAAGACTGCAAACCGAGAGTCAATTCCAGATTCACATCAGACGTCTCTTCGCTTCCACTCGTACCATTTGAAGCAGCAAGATCGAAATTGCTTGTCACAATGCAGGGCTCACTCTGGAAAAAATCCACAATTGAAATTTCTTGACAGGGAGACCTGTCATCTCTATGGAAGGGCTGAATTGTGTGGCGCTCAATATTTGAAGCAGCAAGATCGAAATTGCCTGTCACAATGCCGCGCTCACTCTGGAAAAAATCCACCATTGAAATTTCTTGACTGGGAGACCTGTCATCTCTGTGGAAGGGCTCAATTGTGTGGCGCTCAATATTTGAAGCAGCAAGATCGAAATTGCCTGTCACAATGCAGCGCTCACTCTGGAAAAAATCCACCACTGAAATTTATTGACTGGGAGACCTGTCATCTCTATAGAAGGGCTTAATTGTGCGGCGCTCACCATTTGAAGCAGCAAGATCGAAATTGCCTGTCACAATGCAGCGCTCACTCTGGAAAGAATCCACCATTGAAATTTCTTGACTGGGAGACCTGTCATCTCTGCTACTGCTGCCATCGCTATGGAAGGGCTGAATGGTGCGGCGCGACTGTGGGTCGATTCCCCGGCTCAGCAATTTTCTCTTGATGTGGGTCGATTCCCAGTGATTCTTTATTTCATTGTCCGATCGCCCAGGCAATCTCCCTGCAATCCGGGACCATCTGTGCCGCCATAAACAAAAAGACATAACCAAATTAATCAATCAACTTAATTGAAAGATGCAATTTGTGCAATTCAGTGAAAGAAACAAGTGTCAATCAATGGTTTTTTGTAATACACAGTTATGATTTCAGGTCCATGTAACAAATTGAATCAGAAAATTAGAAAGAAAGCAAACTATTACAGAGTAGTTTTCATTGTTAACCCAAAAGAATGAATCAAGGAACCCTAAAGAAATCAAACTAGGATGAGTAGTTTTTAGATTTACAGCATGTCGATAAATTGAATCAAAAAGTTTCAAAGACATTAAGTTATGGGAGAGTAGTTTTCAGAGTAGTTTTCGGAGTTGCAGTATGATGACAAATTGAATCAAAAAAATTGTAAAACAAACAAACTATGATAGAGTAGCTCTCAGGTTACAGCATTTTGAATCAAGATTTTCTAAAGAAATCAAATTCTAAGAAAGTTGTATTCAAAGTTTAAATGTAATAACAAATTAAATCAATAAACTCTAAAGAAACCAAACTATGATGGAAGAGTGCTCCGAGTTACAGCATGGTATGAAATTGATTCCTGAAACTTCAGATAAACCGAAATTATAATGGTGTAGCTATCAGAATGGCAGTATTATAACAAACTGAATAAAAAAAATTCTTGAAAAACCAAAGAAATAATTGTTTTTATAGTTACAATGCGATAACAAAGTGAATCACGAAACCTAAAAGAAACCAAAATATGGAAAATAGTTTCCGGAGTTACACAATGATCCAAATTGAATCAAGGAACTCAAATAGAAACTGGTATTAACTTTTAAAGTCTTAAATATCAATGAAGTCTGTAAATAAAAATTTTATCCTTTGCCCCTTAGTGGTTTACGTAATGCTTTGGTTGCATCTATTCAAAGATTCAATGTCTTAGCAAGAGATAATTTATTATGGACAATGGATGGTGATAGATTTTGATTAGATGTTGACAATATATGGTTAGGGTTTTATTTGGATATTGTTGTATTTTTGAGATATTTGATATTTTTAAAATTTTCAGATTTTTTTGGGAGTTCAATTTTTTTTTTTTCTTTTGAATTTTTGAAATTTTCTACTTTTTTCGATTTTTTATTTGATGAAAGTTGTCTTTGAATTAATTATTGAGATATAAGACACACATCAAGATTCATTATCAAGAAGGGTATATTTATTTTGCTCTAGTGTCTAGCAAGGGATAATGCATTAGAAAGAGATGAGTAACTGATGAGAGAAAGTCGATACATAAGGATAAAAAAAGGCTACTGAGGGATTGAATATTGTAATATAATGTGATAACATGGTGGAATTAATGAAATGTAGTGCATGGCATGTTGAGGGGTTTATAAAAATACATTTTAAATTTATTTCCTTAGTTTTGATCAAAATGAAGGCATGGATTTGGATAAGATGGAGATAGGATGCAAATGAGATACATATAGTCTAAAGTAGTAATGGATGATGGAAGTAAGAAATAGATATGGTCTAAAGGATGTGGATAAGATGAAGTAGATATGATGCATGATCTGTATGGATATCCTTATCTTTGTCAAGTTCAAAGGTGGAAAAGGAAATATGGATGTAGTTAGGGTTAATGAGGGATAATGGATTATATATGATTCTTATTTATTAGGTTTTCATCATGGTAATTACCTAAGGTGCCACAAGAAGTGGTTTTCACCACTAGATAGTTTATTTCTCTTTACTTTCTTTTTTTTCATTTTTTCTTTTTTTTTTAGAATTTTTTGAAGGTAATGAATACATGACAAAAGATAGATGAAGGACTTAAGCAACTCCTTCTCAAAATATTACTACTGAAAGATGTGATACAATGGACCATAAATATTGAATATATGCTTAAAGAAATCATTAGGGTGATGGTCAAGAGAGATGAAATGGATGATAATATTGAATAAAAGATTATATTGGAGGGATTAAAAGATGGAAAATAGGCGTGAGATAATGAATGGTTTGTTTAGAGACTTTTGTAGTGTTCGATGAAAATGTTGGCGAAGAGAAAATTTGGCACACACCTTAAAGTGTGGTGGAGAGTTGAAGGAAAAACAAACATTGGGGTTTGAGATTTTGTTGGAGAAATGATACGGATTTTCAAACATAAGGACCCAAAATAGATGACGGAGGTGGTGAAGTATATGAGATATTAGATTTTAGGTCATAGGGATATCAAATAGATATTATATGTGGGAGATATTTAGATAGAGGAGTGGAGGAAACACTTAGAATAGAAAATATGGATGTCAATTTTAATTATTCTTTGGGATGAAAGCCTTCTATTAGCAACTTGGGAATTCCCATGGTTTTTTATTTTTATTTCCTTTGTGGTTATTTGGAATGAGTTTCTTCTATAAAAAAAAGTTACAATGGGGAATTTAATTTTTAGTTTTTCTTAATGGGGATTTGTGGCCTTTTGGATATTTATTTATATTTAGGGATCATATTTTTTTATTTTTACGTGTCTTTCAAATGGGCCTCGTTGTGAGAATAGAGATTGTTTTGGTGAA
Organism: Cryptomeria japonica; assembly: GCF_030272615.1. NCBI lineage: Eukaryota > Viridiplantae > Streptophyta > Pinopsida > Cupressales > Cupressaceae > Cryptomeria > Cryptomeria japonica. Next base: position 690,082,940 of record NC_081409.1, read on the forward strand.
GATTGATGAATGATTGATGCTTAATGGTTGTCATGGATGGAAACTCAATTCAATAATGAAATCCAGTGTACATAGATTTAGTTTACCAGAAGTCATGTTAATCATGAGGCATAAGTCTAGATGCTGGAACATAGTAACTGATGGAATGTGCATATCCTGATCTCGATTGTATAATTTTGGTTGTGGTTATATAGCAAATTGATTCAAGGCTTCAGGAAGATTATTTCATGATTAAGAAATCAGATGTTTATTCATGAGCAAGTTTAGAGGTCTGGTATCTAGTAATTCAGTTAGATCAGAGCTATTTTTGTAAAATGTGTGTTATAGAATTTTTTGAAGCCGACATTGTAAAAGATTTTTTTATTAGTGCGAATATATAAGATGGATATGGATGAGTATTTTAGTTTATGTTATGAGTGACGGAATTTTGTATGACCGAATTTGTAGTTTGGTGAATGTGATTGAAGGTTTTGGTGGTTTGATGTGTGACATAGCAGGGAAACATAGCATAATGACAAATCAGTTTTAGGAGATAATCTGAGCCTAACTGGAACTTCATTTTGGCATATGTAGATGCTATACTTGAGTTCATTCATCATTGTAATTAATTGTAATAGCCTCTAAGGTAGTGAGCCTTCCTCCTAGTTGTAGCCCTTTTGTATTTGAGTAGTGAGCTCTAGGAAGTGTGCCTAAATGTAAGTGCATTCCCCTTATGTAATATTATCATACTCCTAGCTACAGTATAACAATATTGTGGGTTCATATCACATTGTGGTTTTTCCCTTTCCAAATTTCAGTGTAAAAAATTTGGTGTTATGGATGTATGGCTAATTTATTTATGTTTCTCCATTTCACTTTCATTCTTATGCATCCGGTGGCTTAAGAATCAAGTTAATAACTTTTCAAATTATACAACACTAATTTACCCACCCTCGCATTGTTCATTAATTCCAACAATTGGTATGAGAACTTAGTTCCTCAAAATAAGCCTACCATCTTGAGGAAGATTAGAAAGATTGAATCAATGGACTCTGGTTTTCAGAGACAGCTTAGTGTGGCACTTGAAGATGTTGCTAGAGATAATGAAATACTAAAGAATGAGATGCAATCAATTGGGATGAAGGTAACGAAGGGGAATGAAGACTAAAAGATGAGTGAAGAAAATTTGGCTCAATCATTCAAGAATAGATCCGATGAATGTTGCAGATTGACATATGAGAATGATGTTAAAACTTAAATTGGTGGAATGCAAGAATAATGGACAATAAATAGAAAGGGAGATCATAATTCTGAGAAATGAGCTTTCTATTGCTAATGAGTACAAATAAAAAATTAAAGTTAGTTTACCATGGTTAGATGAGATCCTAGAAAGTCAAAGACATGGCAAAGATATGTATGGACTTGGATTTGAGAAAGGGAATCCTTTGACACTGGACAAAGAAATCATAAGAAGAACAAGAAACCTTCGGTAAGAAAATCTAATTCCTATAAGTTCAATGATAAATGTTTTGTTTGTGGAAAATTTGGTCATATAGTAAGTCAATGCAGAAGTGAGATGAATAATGGGATGATGAATAATGTGATTAGTAATCATCCTACCTTTACCGATCAATGTTTGGGCATATTTCTAACCAATCCATGATGAGACCAAACCAAATGAATTTTAGGCCTGTGAAGAGAAATGTTGTTTTCCATACATGTAACAAATGTGGCCACATAGCAAGATATTGCAAAAGAAAGAATGCTCTGGTTGACATGAACAAATCAGATGAAAAGGGAAAAGATAAAGTAGAAGAGATCAAATATCAGCATAAGAAGATGTGGGTTAAAAAGAAAGATTCAAAAATGCAAAATGGCTCCACACCAGATTTTGGTGTTGGAACATCATCTACTAACTAAGGCATTTGGGCTTAGGGGAAGTTTTTCATGCCAATCTTTTAAACCCCCTTTCGTAAATCTGTAACCGGTTGATGATGGTTGTAGATGATGGAGATTAACATTGTAGTTGATATCTAAACAATTTCATGCATATCTTAGTATTCGATAATGAATTATTGAATATGCAGGGTATCCAAATTTTATTAGGATCATTCATTTATTACAAGTTAAAGTTAGGTTTTCGGAAGATAAAAAGACATTTCTATCATTCATTCTTCACATTACAAATGAAGAGTAAGAGCAGAAGAGCAAGGAAAATTAGATTGAGTAGTGATAAACAAGATTGAGGTGATCTGTCAGATATTCCTTACATCTTACTGAGAGTGAAAAAATATTTATCTATTAATGAAGCTATCTTTTCATACCCTTAATTAAAACTAGCATCTGCATCGAGTGTTGTGACTCCATTGGTGGTTGAAATTACTGAGTGAGAAACACTCCTATTCAAGATACATCCATTGAAATCTATTGAAGATGATCCAAAAGGTGTTTTTTCCTCTGTCTTGTATGTTATGTTGCATAATGAAGAAATTAGGGCATACATCCACTGCAACATCAAGGATCTTGGACATATAGATATGCTATCTCTTTATACCAAGCATAGGATGGATGGAATAAAAAAATTGAAGCCAAAAGACAAGTCATTGCAAGACAACGGTTTCATATAGCTTATTCATTTTCTAGTGTTCGATGAACCCGAATGGGTCCAATATATCCTGAGCCAAATCCATGATGAGTTTATATGGCTAGACTGACATCATAAGATCATGAAGAAATCCATTCAAGCAGTTACCTATTTGAATTCAACCGATGAGATTCCTGGCCCAAGGAAAGTATAGAACACAATAGTGAGAAATGTTACTGGATCCTAATATGACAACTCGTCGATAAAAATTAGTAATATCATTGAGCATGATGTGAGATTTGCCTCAATGGTGATGGGATACAAGGTATACCATTCCAACAGGTAGAATTTAGTAGCTTGTACAACCATATTTGCTGCTCAATGAGCTATTGAGCAATCTAAAGAAGATAAAACAAGACAAGGAACAGTTTTTCAAATTTGGTTCCCTGATTGTTTGTATAGCACTATATTTATTAAATAGGATTGTGATAATTGGAAAGGTTCAACGGGCTTATGATAGACTGTTGGAAATCAAAATCATACCCATGGGATATGAGGTGGATGCAAATACACTTGATGCATATGCTCAACACTTGTCGAGTCAACCACTAGATGGGAAAGAAGAAATATTCAAAACATACAAAGAGAAGGATCTTTATTTGCACAAGAAATTTACTAAACGAACAAGAAAGAGAAAAGTAAGAAAGGAAGCTAAGGAGCTTGTAGAGAAAATGGGACTATCAAAGGAGGCTATGAAAAATGATAGAGAGAGAAATGTACAAAAGGAGCAAGACATGGTGAATCCCAATACTAAACTAGTTGCCACTCCTCCTAAGCAGGCCAAACCAAGGAAAAGTACGTCTACGCCTATATCTAGTATGCAAAAGCCAGTTCCTCCACCCAAGCCACAAAAAACATCAATTAGTGGAACATATAAGAGAAAGAAGGAGAATCCAATAAGAAAATATATAGCTACAAAGGAAGAAACCAAATTGTAGGAGGAGGTCAGAGAAGTAAACGAGACAACCACTCATGATAGAGTGGTGAAGAAGCCTTAATCTAGTGGTGCCCATATGACCAAAAAGCTAAGAGATGAAGCTGAGCAATCTGGTAGAGATAGAGCGAACAAGAAGCATAAATCTAAGATAGATGAAGCTCTCAAATCTGGTAAAATTGAAAGTACTTATGAAGTTGTGCCCCCAATGACATTGCAAGAATTAATTGATGAAGTTCTTCAAGATGGTAATCTGTGAATTTTGATTAGAAAGACTAGAGGGCTATAGAAGAAGCAATTGTTCAATACATGGATATTTATAGTGAGACATTAATAGTACTATCATCCATGATTCCTAAAATCCTGTATGACATTTTAGATGCAAGGAGGAATACTACAAGTCTAGAGGATGAAAGGATAAAGGAATATGTATTAGTAAATCTATCCTCTATTATTGCTAAAATTGAAGTGCTTAGACTATTAAATATTGCAAAGGAAATATTTTGAAGTAACAATAGAGTTAATAAGATTATACTTGGCAAAATCAATGAAGTCACTAAGGGGATAGAGAATTGTTTTTGATAGACTAGAGGTATGATGTAAATCTGATGTACGATGACACGCATCTGATAGAGAAATCTCAAGACACGTCTATTTCAGAAGTGCATGCAGCCATTCCTAATATAAAAAAAGATCAAACATACAATCATGTCTAATTTTTTTGAAGTTCACTTTGGGCATTGTTAGGAAAATTAGAGAATATGAAGGCCAGCTAGCTAGCATATCACAGTCATATGCACCTCAATTAGTCTCATCTAGCAATTTTGAACGACAAGTTTTAAGTATACTAGATAAGATTAAAAGTCAAAATCAAGAAAAGGAAAGGATTTTGGATAGATTAGTATAATTTAGGAGTCTTATCACTCCCTGGATGGATTCTTTGATAAGCAGTATGTAGGATGTTAAGGATGCTCTGGATTCTAATGTTTCGACAGATAGAAGAGGATAATAAATGCTTTCTTATCTTTTCAATGGAATGATCAACATTTTGGATATCTTGAAGAAAGCATGGGATAAACTTTTTTTTTCCCTTAGGACAATTTTTGTAGACATATTCAATTATTTGTGAGCACCTATACATATCCTTGTAGATAAGTTTTGGTGGATTCCTATCTTTGGCATTTTTGTCAAAGGGGGAGAGAGTTGAGTGAAAATTAAGGCTAATTCTTAGGGGGGGCTTCTATATTCTTCATGAGTTTGAATTTTGAAATTTTGAAGTTTTGTAGTCTTGAGTGTACAGTTCATTTTGCACAGTACTGCCATCAATTCCAAAGGGGGAGATTGATGAAAAGAGACATTGTTCTAGTGAAGATTGATGCATGATTGATGCTTAATGGTTGTCATTCATGGCAACTTATTTTGGTAATCACATCCACTGTATATATATTTGGTTTACCAGAAGTCATGTTATTCATGAGGCATAAGTCTGGACGTTGGAACACTGTAATCAATGGAATGTGCATATCTTGATTTTGATTGTATAATTTTGGTTATAGTGATAGAGGTAGTGAATTCAAGTATCAAGGCATATTATTTCATTATCCTTACATTTGGTGTTGATTCATTAGCAAGCTTAGAGGTCTGATATCTGTTAATTTAGTTAGAGAAGAGGTACTTTGGTGAAACATGTGTTGTAGAATCTTAGGGATGATTTTAGTATGCTACGAGTGAGAGAATTTTGTATGAGATAATTTGTAGTTTGGTGAATGTGATTGAAGGTTTTGGTGGTCTAGTGTGTTAGAGAATAGGAAAACAAATCAGAATGACAAATCAATTATAGTAGATAATCTGAGCCTAACTAGAACCGCATTTTGGCATATGTAGATGCTATACTCTAGTTAATTCATTATTTTCATCAATTGTAATAGCCTATAAGGCAGTAAGCCTTCCTTGGGATTGTAGCCCTTTTGTATTTGAGCAGTGAGTTTTAGGCAGTATACTTGAATGCAAGTGCATTCCCCTTATGTAATATTATCATACTCCTGGCCATAGTATAATAATGTTGTGGGTTCAAATCCTATCATGGGTTTTCCCTTTCTTGGTTTTCACATAAAACTTTTGGTGTTATGGTTGTGTGGTTAATTTCTTTATGTTGTGCATTCCACTTTCATTATTATGCATCTAGTGATTTTAGAATTAGGTTAATAAGTTTTCACTTTACAAATGCACTTATTCTTCCTTCCCTTTCCTCTTCCTCATCCTCATACTTGTCCTCATCCACATCCTCATCCTCTTCTTCTTCCTCTTGCTCTTCCTACCCCTCTTCCTCATCCTTGTCCTCCTCATCCTTCTCATCATCCTCGTCCTCCTTAACTATTCCTCATATATAACATATTGTGCCTTGGATACCGCATACAATGAACTAGATATTTAAATATGACTCCTAGGATTACCTAAATAGATATATATGATTATAATTATTATTATGAAACTTATTTAAGATTTAAGGGGGTCACAAGTTGACTATTCAAAATACGATACATGCGATAGGGTTAGGAGCATAAGAACCCAAAATGGATTTGGAGGATGGATAATGTGTATATCTAGGTTTATATGGAGAAATGTGGTGTTTAGAAAGATTACCAATATTTTTAGAGTAAACTTTACAAACAAGGCCATGATAATTTAGACTTTCTTTTAGATGAAGGTTTCAATATATATTTCTCGAATGGATGATTAATCATTCTCCTTAATAATGTATTATTTGAAATATATTTTTAGCAGTGGGATAATTATTGGTTTTGAAACAAGTTATAAATCCATTTTGAGTAGGGTATGTTATAGAAAGAATGATAATATTTTTGTTGATTTTGAATTATCTCAATATCCAAGATGATCATTGGATTGAGTGAAATGGTGCTTTGTTGTTGATTTTGAATAGGATCATTGAAAAGGATGGTAGGGATACCATGATCTTTCTTAGGATGTGGATTATGAATGGTACTCAAAATAATACTTTTCTCTTGATATGAAAGAAGATGAACTTGGATTACATCAAGAGGGATTGTGGGATCATCTATGAAGATACAATCACAGTAAAAGATTGGATAGAATTGAAGTATTGGTATCTTGATTTTGATTCATTTTAGGACTTGTTTCTTCATGCTTTTGTTTATTTTCCTGATAAGGGCTATGATAATAGATATGTGCGGGGATTCTTAGATGAAGTGTATGTTTTTTCATTATAAGATTAATTTTTGAATGAGACCTCTCTATAGTGGGACTAATTATGGATGGATCATATGGTGGAATTGTTTCTTGGATTTATTAATTATTTAAGGGATTTGTATCAAGAATTCGATTATCTTGGATTTATATTGTCAATAACCCTTGGGAATAAAATGGAAAGGTATCATCATTAGATTTCTTGTTTTATGGATTATGTGTGGATTGTTGCTGTAAATATTTAAGGGGTGAAGTAATGGTGTGAGAGATGGAGGCTACTTGTGGAGTGCAATTTCATCTAGATGATGTAATATGAAAATACATGAAGTAGGCTTATTCATCTACTTGTGATTAAATCTAAGGATTTATTCATATAGTTCATTTTCATATTCCCCTTTGATTAACTAATCCAAATTCATTAATTAATTCGCCCCCCATTTAATCTAATTATTCTAATCCCATAATTAAAATTAACAAATTCAATGTTTGTTGAGTTTAATTATCATTTTCTTAATTATTTGAATTTCTAAATTTAAAATGAGCACAATGCTCCTAACTTCTAACCACCTAGCCTAACCACCCCCTAACCTAACCCATTCTATCTAATCCTAGGGTCTAATAAATTCTATCCTATCTTGCACATTCTAACTTCTTTATTCTAACCTCATATGGGTTGGATATTCCCTCTTGGAGACACATGGCACCTTTGCCACATGTCTTCTCCCCTTTTACACTTGTCTTATTATGGGAAATTTGTTACAGATTCCTTGACACTTGTCACCATGGAGATGACATGTGTCCCTCCCTCCAATCCCTTCTCCAACTTCTTGAATAATAGCATTTGATATTTGTAGATTGAATCCCGTCTATCAATTCCTACCACCTCATCTTTGGCCTTTGAAATACTATAAATACCACTAATTTTCATCAATAAATCCTCCTGAAATTCCTTGCATTCTATCTTTTTTTCATACTTAATATAGGAAATTTAATCCTTCTATCATTTAGCATAATTTATAAATAGATGAAATCCTAGCATGTTTAGCATAGTTTTAATTATGTTAATCTAGTTTCAATATCAAACATGTATCTTAATCAATCGTTTTAGTTATAATAATGCATAAAATCATCCTAGGCTCATGCATTTGCATTATCATGATCATATAGCTATTGAGAGCCAACTATCTCCCACCTTCAAGGTGCTCAAAAATAGAGGAGGATGGGACACCTTAAAGGAGGCCTTTGGTTTTCTTTTATTTAGTTTTCCATTTAATTCTTAATTTCAACTGGTGTTTCATCTATGTTCTTGTTTATTATAATTCACACTATTTTTAGCAGCACATTTATTGGTGCCCACTGTGGGGCCTAGCCCCTTCGATCTTTAAAAAGGTTTTCTTGCAATAAATTTTATTGTCAAATTGAATAGCTCTTTGGATGCATAGATTAGCTCTTTCGGGTTCCATATTCACATTCTCTATCTCCATTTTAGTGTCCCATCACCTCAAATGGCATTTATATAATATTTTTCAACACTATTTCTATCTTTTTTTGTATTTTAGTATTTTTAGTCTCTAAATTAGCATTTTTGGTTTGTTTTGCAATGCTCCTGGTCTATTTGAAAGTGCTTGTAGTCTATCTTGTAGCATTTTGGATCTCTGTCTCAATATTTCTGGTCTATTTGGCAAGGTTTCTAAGATGCAGAGAAATGTTTCTCCTTTCTAGAACAACATTTTTGGTCAATTTGAGATAATTTTCAATAGTTTTTGCAATGTTCTAGGTTTTTGATTCATCAATTTAATTTTTTATTCTTTATTTTTAATTTCTGCATCTAAACTATCATTTTCCCGAATCTAAATTTGTAGTTTGTTGATTTTCAGGTATATATTTCACTGTCAAAGACTGGAGTTATAAATCTTTTTTCCACCAAAGAATGCATAAGAAACTACTATCTTTGTTTGTAGCTGCAGAATTTTGCACTTTTTTTTGATAAATTATGCACATGCACTAATTACAAGAGGAAATGAGAAAAGATGTCTTATGTATTATGTGTATTTTATAAGAGGAGAGTATTCTCTCACCATTCTTAGGTGATTAGAAAGCTAGACTCATCTTTTCTTTTCATTAGTGCATATCTTTATTGAGCCTGTCCTCCCAAGAATCCTACAAGGCTAGTTAGAGGGGAACGACCCAAGTGGGAATGACTAATGCCGAGTACTCCAATCCACTATTAAATAAACATGATTTGATAAAAATCAAGTCAACAAAAATGCTCAAGAATAACTCTCCTTCATACCTTCAGGCATATTAAACCTTGGTTTTGAAGGCTCAAATACCTCTTAGTTGAGTTTATACCCTGACCCACCAAACAAATCCCTTACTAGAACTAATTAAAATTAGAATCTACCTGGTTCACCATATGTCCCTCTTGAGTATATGTGTGAACTCCCCTTTTGAGACCTTATTTCTAGGCTCGTAATGCGATTCCACTAGCTCTTGCAAAGGCAAAAACATGGGTGGCCTTTAGCAGGTGACAATGCTATATGAGCTGATAGTGTACCAAGCCGTGGGCTGAAAAATAATAATGAATCCAATTTCCCTAGGATAGATTGATCATTCTATTTTCAATTATTCAAAACCTGTGAAAACTTGGGCTTTCTCTAAGGCCTTGAACATACACTTTATGTTGTTCTTTGGGACAAAGACAATCTAGCTTCTGTATTTTTAAATCACGTCAAGATATCATCCATTAAAACTCAACAAAAATTTCAAACTCAAACTTCAAATTGTTGGATTTACACATTTCACAACAGATCATCTCTTTCAGTCCAAAAAGTATCTCTTTTAGTCAAAACAGTACTCAAAAAGTACCCTTTTATAGAGTTTGAAGTCAAGAATATGAATATATTAAAAAAATTATGTTTTGATTATTTTTAATATAATTTATTTTAAAAAATTCAAACTAGGTTTTTAATGTTCGAAAGAAGATGATTTGAAATAAAAAATAATATTAAATGATATTCAAAAAAATTCTAAAATATATTTTTCACTAGATGAGAGTATCTTATACGAAAGGGTATAATTTTTTTTTGATAATGATAAATTTAATTAAAAAAAAAGGTGACACTAAAAGAAAGCTATCAAATTAAGTTATTGGACTTAAAAAAATATTTTTTTTTAATTTTTTCTTTAGCACTACATATATGTATCATCTATTTGGAAAATTAAAATTAGGAAAAAATAAGTTTTTTTTTATTTTTTTTGTGACTCCAACTAGAACCCCTGATTTTCAATATTTCTCAACAATAAAAATTCTATCTTTAAATATATTAAAAATATCAATATATTTTAATTTTTTTTTTTTAATAATACTAGACATAAATTTCACACACGTACATGGTGTTTGTAGGGTTTTGAGGACACGATGGTTGGGGTTTTGGTCATGAGTGTTGTGCGTGTGTGTGGGCCAGGGGAAACCATACTTGCATGTCTCCCTATCTTCTGTGCGCGCTCGTGTTTAGTGGATTGGGATTTGATGTTGAATTCTTATCTATATTAGGGTTGTGTGTAGGGTATATTGTTGGAGTGTGGGTGTGAGGTGGCTAGGGGTGCACGTGGGGATGCCCTTGCCCCTCCCTTATTTATTTACTTTCACTCTCTCCAGTGTGTTTTGCAGACACCTATCACTATTTGGGTTGTGTTCAGCAGTGTTTTGTGGGGGCTTCGATAGGTTTTGTGAGCTCATGGTGGGGTTCGACCCCACTAGTGGGTTTTTCTTGTTAGTATGGGGTGAAATTTGTCTTGAACTTTGATTCAATCTAGGATTATGGCTGCCAAAAAAACCCCTTCTTTGCATGTGATGACTAAGGACCCTCATTGGGATTCTCTCTCAAGGGAGGGGTCTGTACCCTTAAAGAGTTTACCCGGTTTGCAAAAAAATAAATAGTTGTTTAGAAAGAAGTCGAGTTTGGCCTCTATTTGTTATTCAACTAGGTAAAATCATGCAAAATTTTATATATTAGAGAAATAATGCTCTTATTTGCAATTTTATGGGTTTACATTTCTCTCTGTCAGTTCTGGATTCTTGGGCTCAGTGGATCTAGAATGCTAAGGGAGAAATTGAAATTCTATTGGTGGCTAACAATTTTTTTTTGGTCATCTCACGTGTCACACAGAATTAAGGCCCTTGAAGGAGGCCCTTATTTCATCAATCATGTGGGACTTTTCATGAAGCCCTGACATGTTGGCTTCAATTTGGTTGGAGAACTCCCATCAAGGGTCCTAGTCTGGATTCACTTTCCAAGGATTCAATTGCTTTGTTGCTTGGAAAACTAGATGGAGAAGCTTCTCAAACCCTGGATAGAAAGGTAATATTCTTTGCGCACATTTATGTTGAAATTGATCTTAACAATCCTCTACTAGATTCTATTGATTTACACCTTGGATCTTCTTCTTCGATCCAACCACTAGATTATGAAGCTCTCCTCTTTAGGTGCCATATTTATGATGAGTATGATCACTTGTGAAGGAAATGCCCCCGATCTAATTTTGTAGCTTCTAGTACCCCTTCTAGTTATGATCCTAGGGTTGATAAAGGGAAGGCCCCTATGCAAGATGATAATATAGATAAGGATGGTTTCACCCCTGTTAAAACTCAAAATAAGGGGAGAGGGCCGAAAACAAACTTAAAAGATAGATAGAGTTGTGAGATTTTGCCAACATCAATGGCACAATGAAAAGTATAAAAGAGAGACAAAAGAATGACAAGAACAAACTATATTCTCATGAATATGCCAATGATCAACTCGATTAACCAATACAATGAATATGGGCCTTCTTATATACGCAAGGTCATATGGATGTATGAGCACACAATCATGATATGTGGCTCAATGAGAAACAAGGGTAGGTAAGAAATACTAGGGGTAGGTAGGAGAAATAATTTAATATTCCACAAGAGGTGGATGACCCACCGAATGTGGAGTGTAACAAGAAGATAAGACCACAAAAGGTGGAATTTCTCCTACAAGCTATATCCCTAAGTGCACACTTCCCTAAGTGTCTCAAATCCAAACTATGAAGACATGCATTATCCTAAGTTAACTTAAGTAAAGTGTAATAATATCCATGATGAATATTTATTTACACCAACACGCCCCTTTACATGCAACTTAGGGGAATGAAGAATCAAGACAATAATGCAAAATGGGTCTTGGCTACTAGGCTATGATAGGTACCCGTGTACAATATGCAAATGCAAGAAAAACTATGCAATGCAATCTCTCACAAATGGAGAAAGGGAGAAAACCCAGTGGGAAAAAACTCCCCCCCAAAATAGAGAGGAATGTAGAAAAGACTCTCAAAGAAGAAGGACAAAACCTCAAAGAGGAAAAAAGTCCCTCGCATAAGAGAGGAAGGAGAAGTCAGCTGACCCCCCTTAATGAGACATCCTGTACCCCCAAGAGAGCTTGCAATTGCTAGAACTTACTCTCGGTGAAAGGTTTGGTGAATATGTCTGCAACTTGCTCCGCTGTAGGAAAATACTGCAAATCAATGACCTAATCTTGAATTAGCTCTTAGATATAGTGCATATGGATCTCGACGTGTTTAGTTTGCTGGTGCTAGACCGGGTTCTTTGAGATTGCAATAGCACTCTAATTGTCACAATGTAGAATTGTCGGTGGTGGAGTGGTGAACCCAAACTCTGTGAGAATCTACTGAATCCAAATGGTCTCAGTCACTAAGTTAATAGCTCCTTGATACTTAGCCTCTATCGAAGAGAGAGCAATAGCATGCTACTTCTTACTCTGCCAATAAATGGGGCCTAAACCAAGGTGAAAACTATAACCTGAAGTAGACTTACGATCATAAAGATCTCTAGCCCAATCGGAGTCTATGTGACCAACCAAGAAAAGTCTTGTGCCTGCTACATAGTGAATCCCATAGTGATATGTACCCTGGATGTAATGAAGGATGCATTTGGTAGCTTTCCAATGAATCTCATGTGGTTCCTGCATGAAGCGGAAAACCATGCCAATCACAAATGAAATATCAAGGTGTGTGTGAGTCAAGTAGATGAGACTACCCACAAGACGACGATACATTGTGGCATCAACTGGTGGAGAAGAGCAGTTAGCCTCCATCTTGACTCTTGAAAGAAAGAGAGTCAACGCAGGCTTACAATTAGCCATATGAAACCGTGCAAGTAGATCAAGAGCATACTTGGGGTGTGATAGTGTAATCCTGGAAGGTGACTGTGAAATCTCTATCCTAAGAAAATAGTGCAAAAGACCCAAGTTAGTCATAGAAAATTTGTCATGCAAAGAATATTTGACCCTGCTAATGATGGATGTGGTGCTCCTATAATGATGAAATCATCAACATAGAGCACAAGCATCAAGTGAGAGTCATCCTATCGTAGAATGTAGACATTCGGATCAAAATGACACCTAGTGAACCCTGCTAAGAGAAGAAAGGAATCCATCTTGGCATACCAAGCCCTCGGGGCCAGGCCTGCTTGAGGCCATAGAGAGATTTCCTTAGTCTACAAACCAAAGAAGTATCCTGGATGAAACCCTATGGCTACTCCATATAAATCTCCTCATCAAGATCCCCATGAAGAAAATCACTCTTCACATCCATCTGATGTACAACCCAACCATGAGATGTAGCAATAGCAAGTGTTAAGCGAATTGAGTTCATCTTGGCTATAGGTGCAAAGGTCTCAGTATAGTTAACACTTGAAACCTAAGAGAAACCTTTCGCAACAAGCTGAGCCTTATACTTATCCACACTACCATCCACTGTAAACTTGGTTTGATAGATCCACTTACATCAAACCATCTATCTCCACTTAGGGAGATGCACTAAATCCCATGTGTTGTTCCTCATCAAGGAACTATACTCTTCCTCCATAGCTTGGTCCCACTCAGGAACCCTTGATGCTTCCCGAAATGTCTATGGATCGGAAGTGGTAGCAATCAATGCATGTGGAAGATCCTAATGTTATGCTCAATTCCTCTGTGTATCTATAGGATCTCTAACAACAAAACCTACAAACTCAAGAGTTTGTCGAGCCCAACGAGGTCTAGGTGGAGGTGGAGAACGAGGCCCCTCAAGTGCAAGTGGACCCTACGGAGGTGTAACCCTGTGAGTCGAAGTTGAAGGAGTCTCATCATTTGAATCACTAGCATCACTATCCATAATGGAGGAAGGTGGAGGAGGTAGAGAAGCTAAGCTAGGAGAGTTATCCTCAAAGTGAACACTCCTCTCAAAGAACACCTCATGTGTCTCAGGATCCATCAATCTATATGACCTAATACCCTCAGGATATCCAAGAAATATGCAAGGCCTACTATGAGGTTCCAATGCCTTTCATTTTTGCGGAGGTATGCGAGCCCATGCTAGACACCCAAAGACTCTAAAATGTCTCACAATCAGTTTCCTACCAGCCCAAGCCTCAAAAGGAGTATTACCTTACAAATATTTGTGAGGAACCCAATTTTGGATGTGTGTGGCACAACTGAAAGCCTCTGCCCAAAAGGTGGGATCAAGAGAATGTGTATGTATTATATAGCTAGCCATTTCTTTGAGAGTTTTATTCTTGCACTCTGCAACTCCATTCTGTTGTGGAGTGTATTCAACAGAATGCTGAAGATCAATCCCCTCAAATGTACAAAAATTGTCAAGTCTCTTGTTCACATATTCCCTTCCATTATCTGTACGAAGAATCTTGACCACTTTCCCGGATTACTTCTCCACACAAGTCTTGAAGTCCTAAAAAGTGTCAAATTCTTCACTCTTATGAATGAGAAAGTAGACCCAAGTGAAGTGGGAGTAGTCATTAATGAAGGTGAGGACATAGCGGGCCTTGCTAAATGAAGGTGCTGGAAATGGACCTCCTGCATCACTATGATCAAGTTGAAAAACTTCCAAAGCTCTCCAAGTTTTCCCCTTATCAAAATTCTCCTTAGGATGTTTTCCCATGGAACAACCTAAACATACACCCTCTTAAAAACTGATTTGAGGTAGACCTGTGACCATGTCTTTAGTGCTAAGCTGCTGAAGATAGCGGTAGTTGAGGTAACCAAACCGCTCATGCCATAGCTTAATTTCTAAATTTGACTGAGTAAGCAAGGCCCTAGAAGGAGAACTTTGCACAAAGTGGGAGAATGAATATAGTCATGAGTTTTCATTGACTTGTCCCACTGCTACCAAGGCATCATCAACAAGTTCCTTTACCACAACTGAATCAGGTGTAAAATCAACTTTTTTCCCATTTCCATAGTGAGTGATTTGGTAGATAGAGAGAAGGTAGGTAGACAAGTTAGGAACATAAAGAACATTCTCAAATGTTCCATCATCCATGTCAACTAAACATTTCCCTTTAACCTCTACTTGTGTATCATCACCTATGTAAATGTGAGGTACCTTAGATGGCTCCATTGAATAAAACTGCTCCTTTGTAGAACCCATGTGATAAGAGGCACCTGAGTCAAGTATCCACTACTGCAAAGAATCTGTTGTAGCCACAAATGCTTGCCCTTTTCCCTTAGACTATGAGGAAGAGGAAGGAGATGAATCCTTCTTTCCGTAGGCAGATGGCAAGTTGATGTTGTTTTTCTTAAGAAGATTTGTCAACTCATCAACTTGCTTGGTATGGTATCGATGCTCATAATGACAATACTTCTTACAATATGCACAAGTTGGTTTATCCTTCTTAGGTGGAGTCCCCTTCTTGAAAGAGGATGAAAAATTTCCTTGTGATGGAGAGGATGATTGCCTTTTTTCCTATTGTGGCTTTGACTTAGATTTATTCTTTTTCTTGTTGGAATCTTTGCCTTGACTCCCTTGACTCCCTTGATTAGCCACCAAAGCCTTGGACTTTGAAGACTTGAGAAGCCCCATATTCAACAACTTATATTGTTCCAATATCAACATTTTTGTGAAAGCATCAAATGAAAGCATGATGTAGGAACTCCCCACTATCAAACAATGAGTTTGGAAGCTAGACACAAATGCTGCATATTCTGATACAAGCTTGTCCAACAAGTTGAATATCAACTAAGCATGCTTTCTATCAATTCCACAGTCCTTAAGCTTTTCTCTTAGCTCATTTTCTTTGGTGACATAATCTTGGATTGTATCAAAATTCTTGGGATCCAAGTTTGTGAGATCATAGTCAATCTTGTAACGTTTGATTTCATCAACTTGACCATACAATTTCTAAAACATATCCCAAGCCTCTTTTATTGTCGTACACTTCTCAATGTGAAAAATGAGGTCATCTAATACATACTTACGCAAAGTTCCAAGAGCCATGCAATTCTTAGTGAACCATTCTAATTGAGCATTAGGATCAGCCTTAGGATCAGGTGGTGGTGCTATTGTTCCATCTATTTAATGCTTGAGATCCTTTTTCATTAATTTGCTCCATACTTTAATTTTTGATGATGCATAATTATGTGGAGTTAAAGGTGCAAATTTATGAGGAGTCATTGCAACAAAAATGAAATAGCACAATGAAAGAGAGGCACAATCACACAAGACACCCCCAAATTCACTCAATCAAAGAACCGCCCGCAAAAGTGATGATTTGGCACTTTATACTTAGTCTGTGTACAATGGGCCACTTGCAAAAAATGGCAAAGTGGACTTCTGATTTCAATTTTACAATTGCCTCAATAAGGCCAAAAGAGACTCAAACTAATAATGAAAGAGATCTAAACTAAGATCCAAGAAAATTACAAGTACCAATTAGGCCAAATAAGACCAATATTTGAAAGTACAATATCCACTCAAAGTATCTAAAAACTGATCATAGATTATGAAAGTAGATAAAAAAATATGCACTTTAAAAAAAACCAGCACCTAAAAAGGAGGTTGTATGAGCTCAAATGAAGCCTTTGAAGTTGCCAAATTGAGGATTGGATAGGTACAGTTGAGAGAATCTGAAAATTCTGAAAAACCTATGCACCAAAACTAGAAAATAACCACACCACTATGAAGAGAATGAAAAATTAGCCCAAATAAAAAAAAATTGCACCCAAAAAGGAGGGAAATTGAGAAAGAAATGGACTTCCAAAGTTGAACTGCAAAACTGAAAAAGCTCAATGAGAGGGGGTTAAAAAAATTTCAAAATACTGCTAACATGGCACTGACGTCAGCAAATGATGGGCTTAAAATTCATGCTCATTTGATCGTCAAAAAAATTTCTTGTCCTTGTCCATTTGACATCCATATAGTATGGACTGGGTGACGTGGCAATATGATGACTGGGCGACCGTATGCTGATGGTCCATGGGGTAGTGACTAGGCAAGCGGTCAGCAAATGACATGATGATGTAGTGCAGGAGGTTGTCATTGACTGGTTCAGCGGTGGGTTCAACGGTCAGAGGTCTGCTGACAGATCATCAGTGGAGGGGCTGATGAGATCCGATGGTCTATGGAACTCGTCGGTGGTAGGAGTCGACAGGCAAGTTCACCGGTGGTGGAAGGCCCGACGGGAGCAGGTTCACTAGCGGTGAAAGGCTGGGGAAGCGGCGAGAGGTGTAGGTTGGTCAAAATAGGGGCCTACAGGAGTCTAGAGAAAGGTTGTCGTGGGGGCCGCCAGCGGCTAGAAAAGAAGAGCACGGGAGAAGCGGGGCAGGTGAGCCGACGAGCAGAGGACGGGAGCCGGTAGCAGGTACAAGGTAGGTGCCTGCAAGACCTAAAAAACCTTCAACACATGTAGGTACACTATAGGGAGGTTTGCGGACCCCCCAAAAATATATATCTATTTTTTTCACTATCGCTTTTTTTTCAAAAAAAAAAATTCAAACATTTTTCAAATTAAAAAAAAAAAATTCAAAATCCATACGAGTATAGCTAAAATAGGCAAAAAACATTTTCTCACCAAATATAGTCGACTTTATAGTCAAAATTTATGGAAATGGCCTCCTGGACTCAACCGTGATGTCCAAATCGCTGTATGATGCCCCCAAAAAATGAAGATCCCCAAATCCAAAAATTGAAGCCCCCAAAATGTCTCCAAAAGACTAATCAATGAAGCCCTATAGGTTCTGATACCATGTGAGATTTTTCCAAGATCAAGGGCACAATGAAAAGTATAAAAGAGAGAGAAAAGAATGACAAGAAAAAATTATATTTTCATCAATATGCAAATGATCAACTGGATTAACCAATACAATGAATATGGGCCTGCTTATATAGGCAAGGCCATATAGATGTATGAGCACACAATCATGACATGTGGCTCAATGAGAAACAAGGGTAGGTAACAAATACTAGGGGTAGGTAGGAGAAATAATATAATGTTCCACAAGAGTTGGATGACCCACTAAATGTGGAGTGTAATAGCAAGATAAGACCACAAAAGGTGAAATTTCTCCTACAAGCTATATCCCTTTCTGCACATTTTCCTAAGTGTCTCAAATCCAAACTACAAAAAAATGCATTATCCTAAGTTAACTTAAGTAAAGTGTAATAATATCCATGATGAATATTTATTTACACCAACAAGAGTGATATGAATTTTAATATTTGATGATCTTGAGGACATCACCTAAGAAGAGAGATTCCCTATGGATCTTTCCTTGTGTGTGTGATCTACAGATGAGATAGCCATAGAGATTGAGGAGAATGTTAATCAAGATATGTTATTAAAGGATCAGCAAGATAGGCTAATGGACACTAATGTGCACATCCAAAGTCTAAAAATATCCAAACGAGGGGTGGTTTTGTGTTTAAAGGATGGGGTTGTTGTGGGCACTCAGGAATCCACCTTCAATAAAGGGGATTTAGACTTTGGAAATAATAGTAAAGCCTCTCAAGCCTTAGGCTTGCAACAAAACCC
Source organism: Cryptomeria japonica (assembly GCF_030272615.1). Classification (NCBI taxonomy): domain Eukaryota; kingdom Viridiplantae; phylum Streptophyta; class Pinopsida; order Cupressales; family Cupressaceae; genus Cryptomeria; species Cryptomeria japonica. The sequence continues at coordinate 690,101,573 of NC_081409.1, forward strand.
ACTTAAAAATAGGCCTTCAGAGAAATCTCAGAGGATTGGCCACAAGATAGATCAAGAAAAGGTAAAGTTGATCAAGGATACATTGTTTGAATCCAAGTCAGTGAAAACCATTCACAAATTTTTCTCTCAACCCTCAAAATTATTGGTCTATCTTGGAATGTGAGGGATATAAATAGCATCTATATACGAAAGGTTGTTCGTGATTTGATTAATACCGATTGGCCTGACTTAGTTTTTATTGAGGAAATGAAGTTGACCGTGGATGGTTTGATGGATAGAGCACCTAGTATCTAGGCTCATGGGCTTTGTCAGTGTCTTTGAGCTTTAAGAAGTTTGGGTGGTTTTGCTTGTTTTTGGGGCCCTAGGAAGATTATCCCTCTCTAGTGGAGTTCAAGCTAGTTATCCTTATCTTTGATGGCCTCTAGTTTCGAATATGGAGAGGTTTTCCTTTTTTCTAATGTTTATGCTCTTACTGATCTCTTGTCTAACTCTCATCTTTGGAGGCATATTAGATATGCTCAATCCATGGACCCTTATATTCCCTAGGTTATAGATAGAGATTTTAATGTGATTTGTAGTTTAGGAGAAAAAAGAAGGGGGGTTGCAAGGTTGGAACCTTCTTCTTACCTTTTCAGTATGAATATTGAATCTCTAAATGTTATTGATATAAAAATTGTGAGATTTTGCAAAGATCAAGAGCTCAATGAAAAGTACAATAGAGACAAAATATAGGACAAGAATAAACTGTATTCTCATCAATAGAAAATGATCAATAAAATCAATTGCATACAATGTAGATGAGCCTGCTTATATAGGCAAGGCTAGGGATATGTGAGCACACAAACATGACATGTGGCTCAATAAGAAACAAGGGTAGGTAGGAAATAAGTGTAGGTAGGTAGGAGAAATAATATAATAGTCCACATGAGGTGGATCACCCACTAAATTTGGAGTGTAACAACAAGATCAACACCATAAAAGGTGGAAATTCTCCTACACACACTATCCCAATGTGGCACAAACACCCATGTGTCTCAAACCCAAACTACTATGAAATGCATTTCCTAAGTAATCTTAAGTAAGTGTAATAATATCCAAGATGAATAATTATTTACACCAACACCTCCCCTTAAGTGCAACTTAGGGGAATGCACTTAAGTCTACAATGCAACTAAGCAATGCAAGATGGGTCCCGGCTACTAGGCCATGTTAGGTACCCATGTACAAATGCAAATGCATGAAAACCAATGTAATGAAATCTCTCACAAAGTGGAGAAAGAGAGAAAAACCCAATGGGAAAAAACTCTCCCCCAAAAGAGAGATGAAAAACATACAAGAGAACTCTCATAGAAGAATGTGAAGAACAAAACCCCATGTGAGGAAAAAGTCCCCCCCATATGAGAGAAGAAGAGAAGCTAGGAAGCCCTCCCTCAATGTGGAATCTGCAGCAATGATAGAAGCTCGATGTATGAAGAAACTACTCCACAAACGTCGAACAACATTCCTCCCCTTAGGAAGAAACAAAACCAAAGGTGTATCCACGAAGTCTCCCCAGTCATGAAGGGAAGAGTTATGAAGAAAACTCATGATGAAAGGAATCTCTAAAAATTGCTCAAGTGTCCCCATGTCAATGCTAAAAGATACCCCCTCCAAAGGTGGTAAACCATGCCACACTGCTGAAAAAGCCACTGCAAGAACTAGTGGAGATGGATGTAGAACATGTCCCAAAGACTCACATGTCTCCTCAAAAGATAAAGAGACCTCCTCCAACTGTTGTACATAAGTATCCACAATCATGTCAACCTCGAAAGAATGATCATGTAGAGAATGAACAAGAGGGTCAGAGTGTTCCCTCGCAACAATCGAAGAAGGATCATCTTCATCAAAGAGAAGATGAATATCATCAATGATGTCTCCCAAATCTGCAATATAGGATTCCACAAACAAACATGCAATGTCTATCAAGTAATCATCCCATGAATCTAAAGCTGGAAGATAATGAATATCCTGCTGCACTGAATCACATGAAGGCAAAATTGTCGCATGATCTGCTTCATCAAGTGCAATAGGTGATGTGATATAAAAATGAGGAGATGAAATACAAGACTCAAGACTGGGGTCACATGTGAGAATCCCCGTGTTCAAGTGCCCAAAGTTCTCCTCAAAATATGAACCATAACAAGAAGTGTGATCAACATGTGTAGAATCATAAAATGTGAAATCATCAACATCAACAAAATCTGAAAAGGAGTATAACTGAGATGCATGATCAACCACCCCAGTCACAATGATAGCTCTAGTCTCCAAATCTCTAATGAAAACTGACTTAGGTGTGAGCTCCACAACTCTCTTAGTTGCGCCATGTGTGATTTGATAGATGGAAAGGAGATTGTTTGTCAAGTGGGGTACACACAACACATCGTTGAAGGAGTTATTCCCAATGTCAATAGATCCTTTCCCAATCACGTCCATGTATGTATGATTGCCCATGAAAATCTGCGGCATGGTGCAAGGCTCAAATGTAGAGAACATAGACTATGAAGATGCCATATGATGAGAAGCCCTTGAATCTAGAAGCCATCTCTCTAAATCATGACTGATAGTAGCACATAGAGAGCTTTTCCTTTTCTTGTCCCAAAAGAGTGAGTCTTCCCACTTGTAGAAGCCATGAATGCTTGTCCTTTTCCTTTTGAATGTGAGGAAATGGAAGTTGATGAATCATCCTTCTTGTAGACATTAGGCAAATCAATGTTATGCTTTTTGATGATATGTGTGAGCTCATCAATCTTCTTAGAATGGCAACGACACTCCTCATGACCAAAATTTTTACAATAGGCACAAGTAGGTCTCTCCCTCTTTGGTGAGTTATCCCTCTTGGAGGAGGATGAATCTCCTTGTTGAGGAGAAGATGGTGCTTTGTCCTTAGGCTTTGATTGCCATTTCTTCTTGCTTGAGTTGTCCTTTCCTTGATTTCCTTTGTTCCCATGATTTGCCACTAATACTTGAGACTTAGAAGCCTTAAGAATGCCCATGCTTATCAACTTAGTTTGTTCCATCATCAACATTTCATTGAAAGCATCAAATGTAGGCATTGTGTAGCTTGAACCCATTGTAATCCTATGGGTTTGGAAACTAGAAACAAATGCTGCATATTCTTGTGGAAGCTTGCCTATCAAGTTGAATATCAATTGAGTATCCTTCTTATCAATGCCACAATCTTTGAGTTGTGCCCTCAACTCATTTGCCTTAGTGACATAATCTTGTATAGTATCAAAGTTCTTGGGATCCAACATGGTGAGATCACTATCAATTTGATATCCCCTAATCTCATCAACTTGACCATATAAGTCTTGAAACTTTTGCCAAGCATCCTTGATTAGAGTACACTTCTCAATATGAAAAATGAGATCCTTTGATACATACTTTCTTAAGGTAGCAATTGCCATGATATTTTTAGTAAGCCAATCCAAGTGACCAACTAGATCAACCTTAGGATCAACAGGATCAACAATAGTTCCATCAATGTAATGAGTGAGTCCTTTTTCCATAAGTTTACTCCATGCATCAATTTTCCAAGTAGCATAATTATGAGGAGTTAATAGAGGAAACTTAGAAGAACTCATAGTAGTAGAAAGGAACACAAGAGCACAAAAGCACAAGATACACCCCCCCAAATTCACTCAATCAAAGTACCCCCTAAAAAATGATGATTTTGGTACTTTATATGTAGTGCGTGTACAATAGGCCACTTGTAAACAATGGCAAGGTGGACTTCTGATTTTGTTTTACAACTGCCCCAATTGGCTGAGAACTACAAAGCAAAAGATCAGAAAGATAGATCTATGCAATACAGATGCCAAATTGGCCAAATAAGACCATAAGATGAAAGTACAATTTTTGCCCACAATTGCTGTAAACTAATAGCATATTCTGAGTAGACAAAAAATAATGTACTTTCAAAAAAAATGACACCTAAAAAGGAGTTCGTATGAGCCCAAACGGAGACTTGGAAGTTGCAGAAACGAGGATTGGATAGGTATAGTCACCAAAAACTGAGAATTCTGAAAACTTTGTCCATCAAAACCAAAAAATAATTCCACCATGTGAAAATACATGAAATTCTAGCCCATTTCAAAACAAATTGCACCAAAAAAGGAGCAAAAATGAGCAAGATATGGCCATTTGAAGTTGAACTGCAAAATCAAAAAGCTCAATGAGAGGGGCCTACAAAATTTTTGAAAAAATGATGATGTCAGCGGACTACAGGGTTAAATTTGACATCCATATGACCGTCGCCCAAACTTCATGGCTAACTGGGTGCTGACTTGGCACTGACTGTGCAAGTGATTTGGCAGGTGATGTGGCAGCCAACTGGATTGCTGACATGGCACTAACTATGCGTTGTTGACTGAGCAGAAGGCACAGATCCCAAAAAATAATTTCCAACAAATTTTTATTTTTTTATTTTTTTCAAAATTTTTTTTCAAATTGGAAAATAATTTTCAGAAAAAAAAATATTTTTTTTTTGTTTTTTTTTTGAAAAAAATCTGAAAATTTCATACCGTATCGCCCAAATTTGTCAGAAAATTTCCTCCACACCCAAAAATCGATTTTCACCAAAATAGGTCGAATTTATACTCGATTTTTATGGAAATGTCCTCCCTAACGTAATGGTGAAGTCGAAAACGCTCTTAGATGCCTCAAAAAAATGCAGTCCCTCAGATCCGAAAATAGAAGCCTTCCACGATGTCTCCAAAAACCAATCAATGAAGCCCCAATGGCTCTGATACCATGTGATATTTTGCCAAGATCAAGAGCTCAATGAAAAGTATAATAGAGACAAAATATAGGACAAGAATAAACTGTATTCTCATCAATAGAAAATGATCAATAAAATCAATTGCATACAATGTAGATGAGCCTGCTTATATAGGCAAGGCTAGGGATATGTGAGCACACAAACATGACATGTGGCTCAATAAGAAAAAAGGGTAGGTAGGAAATAGGTTTGGGTAGGTAGGAGAAATAATATAATAGTCCACATGAGGTTGATCACCCACTAAATGTGGAGTGTAACAACAAGATCAACACCATAAAAGGTGGAAATTCTCCTACACACACTATCCCAATGTGGCACAAACACCCAAGTGTCTCATACCCAAACTACTATGAAATGCATTTCCTAAGTAAACTTAAGTAAGTCTAAAAATATCCAAGATGAATAATTATTTACACCAACAAAAATGAACAATGGAATTTTTACTTGGAACAATAGAAGATGCAGTGACGATGCTATCTTGGAGAGGTTGGATAGATTTTTGGTTTTATATTTGTAGATCAATGATAGATAGGTTACTAGCTCAAAGATCTTGGATTGGAGGGGGTCAAACCATTGGTCACTCAAGTTCTCAAGAGATTCCTTCAACTTGCCTAGGAACCCATCTTTTAAGTTTCAGCTAATGTGGCTAAGAGATCCCTCTCTTCAAGACTTAATCTATGTCTGGTGGTATCAGCATAAATTGACCCATAGTAGAGCCATGTACTATTTTGTTAAAAGGTTGTAATTTGTCAAATACAAGCTTAAGAGATGGAATAAGCAGAGCTTTGGGAACCTTCATTATAATATTTTTGTAGTACAGGTTCCTCTTGATAGCATCACTCACTTAATTCAATACCATTGATTGACCTTGGAATTGAATAGAGAGTAATCCTTAGTTGTTAAGGATCTTGAGGAATGGAAGCCATGGGAGAAAACTTTCTACAAGCTTTAGGAAGTGGATAGGAATATGGCCTTCTTTCATACGTCTATGAAGGCTTTTACAAAAACTAATTGTCTTTTGTCTCTGGTGTCTTCTTAAGGTACTTCTCTTTCTTCAAAAGAAACTATTTATTAGGAGGACTTGCAACATTTTTTTTCCTTCTCTACAAAAGACTACCCCCTACAAGGGAGGAGGAGACCCTTATTTGGGATTGTATCCCCTTGGTTATCTCTCAAAGGATGAATGAAGCCCTAACTTGCCCTATTGATCTCCAAGAGAAGGAGGATGTTGTTTTTAGCATGAAGAAAGATAAAGCTCTAGGTCCTGACAACTTTCCTATTGAGCTATTTGAGGTGTTTTGGGATAATATCAATCTTCATATTCTTGAATTGGTCCAGGAGTCTCACAGAAACAAGTAGATGCTAAGGGATGTGAAATATACCTTCTTGGTCCTTATTCCCAAAAAAGAGGGGCCTATTAAGCTTGATCAATTTAGACCCATTGCTCTATGCAATTTAGTTGATAAAATCATTAATAAGCTCACTATTGATCACCTCAAGAGTTGTCTCAAGATTTGATTTCTAAAGAACAGAGGGGGATTTATTGCTGGAAGACAAATTATGGATAGGATTATGATTGCAATAGAGGTCATCCATTCTATGGAATTTTCTAAGGAGAAAGCTATATTTATTAATCTTGATGGGTGAACTCACAATAATGGTTCCCACTTTTTTGCCACTTTTGACACTGAGATGTACATTTTTAAAATAATCTTCAACTTCCGAGAACTATAACTTTTAAACTATTAAAAATTTGAAGATGATGTAAATTAGTGATTTCTAGCATTTTGTTTGTAGATTCTATATACATTTTTTTCAAATTTTTTTGAAAGATTTTTAAAAAAAATTTCCGTCTCCCTCGAAAAGTAGTTTTTTACAACAAACTACATTTTTTAAGAGTGATGTGCCTCCCAAAACGCATAACTTTTTTTATATAAATTATAAAAACTCAATTCTTTCGAATTTTGGTTTGTAACATCAATATCCAGGGCTTGCATTTGGTTTTATAGTGATATGTTCAATATTTTTCATTTTATAAAGTTTTGAAGTCCAACTAGTCATAATTCAAACATAGGTTTACGTTTGAACACATAACTTGTTCTGTATAAATCGAAATTCAATTTTTTTTTTTTGTTAGAAAGAAGACATCAATACCAAGGGCATAGATATTTTTCAGAATTTTTTTGAATTAGTTTATTATTTTTCCAATGCGTTGAACAGAGAAGTTCATGTTCGGTGAAAAACCAATTTTTAATAAAATTAAAAAATCAAGAACATAATAAATTCAAAATATAACAAAATTATATTCGTTGGAAAGATTGTTTCGAATACTACCATCTAATATTTTTGGGTTATCAAGATTATTTCATTCGTGTATTGTACCAGAGCTCCGAAGTCATTAATTCTTCAGAACTCTGAAATTTTTTGGGAGAAACTTCTAATTTTGGGGTTTCGATCAAACACGTGTTCGATCGGATTGGGTTCGCTTGAACCAAAAGGGGTTTGAGCGAACCCCCATTCGCTCGAACTGGCGAGCTAGATTTTGGAATGCATATTTTTGTAACTGCCATGTTCGAACGAACCCAACAATTTTTAACTGTCGGCTTTCGTTCGAACTCAGGCCGACACATTTTTTGTTTTTTTTTTCATTTGTGGAATCGTATAAATGTCCATAATTTTTTTTCACTTTTTATCACTCAAATGATTAAAATAATTCACATTTTTGGATGAGAGAAGATATTTGAAAATTATTTTGAAGGCGAATAATTTGAAGGTTTTTTGTAAAAGCATGGGGAACAAGAAGAGAAGGCAAAATAAGACTTCAAGGAATTATTCTCCCGAAACGGAAGAAAGATATCGAGAACAAAGAAGACAAAGATATGATGATGCAAGTATGTATTTTTAATTTTATTTCTATTTAATTTAATATGTATTACGTATCAATTAATTAGAATTCAATATTTTTTATCTAATATTTTTAATAGGATTAAAAATAATTTTGTTTTAATTGGAAAACATAATTAATTTGAGATAATACATGTGTATTTGCAAATTTCAATTTCCATCAACTTGCTTGTTGTGTAATTGCATTTTTCTCCTATATAATTAAGTTCATTTATAATAGATAAGACCTATTAAGTCATAAAATTAATAAGACCTATTATGTCATAATTTTTAGGTTCTAAATTATATATATTGAATATTTAATCTACATGTACAAGTAATTTCATGTGATAGGTCCTTTAATATCACATAATATATTTGTCTTAAGGGTAGTTAAGTATATTAATTTTGTGAAATGTTTTTTCAAATGTGGTCATATTGATTTCAATAATAAGGCCTATTAGGACTATTACATTGATTATAGTTCTTAAATGTGACATAAATTTATAACAAAGAAGATATTTAATTTAATATGTATTACGTATCAATTAATTAGAATTCAATATTTTTTATCTAATATTTTTAATAGGATTAAAAATAATTTGTTTTAATTGGAAAACATAATTAATTTGAGATAATACATGTGTATTTGCAAATTTCAATTTCCATCAACTTGCTTGTTGTGTAATTTGCATTTTTCTCCTATATAATTAAGTTCATTTATAATAGATAAGACCTATTAAGTCATAAAATTAATAAGACCTATTATGTCATAATTTTTAGGTTCTAAATTATATATATTGAATATTTAATCTACATGTACAAGTAATTTCATGTGATAGGTCCTTTAATATCACATAATATATTTGTCTTAAGGGTAGTTAAGTATATTAATTTTGTGAAATGTTTTTTCAAATGTGGTCATATTGATTTTAGTAATAAGGCCTATTAGGACTATTACATTGATTATAGTTCTTAAATGTGACATAAATTTATAACAAAGAAGATATTTAATTTAATATGTATTACGTATCAATTAATTAGAATTCAATATTTTTTATCTAATATTTTTAATAGGATTAAAAATAATTTTGTTTTAATTGGAAAACATAATTAATTTGAGATAATACATGTGTATTTGCAAACTTCAATTTCCATCAACTTGCTTGTTGTGTAATTGCATTTTTCTCCTATTAAACATGTTGAATAATTTAGGTGAACTATTTATATTCAACTTCACGTACATGCAAAAACATTTCAGATTAGGAAGTCTATTATGCAATAATAGGTCTTAAATATACTCACATGTGACAAATTATAGTCCACTTACATTATGGTCCATAACAAATTAATATGAGGTCACCTAAGTTATCGTATGCATGCATCAAAATATTTGTACTTTTAATTTTCAAAATTGGAATTTCTAATTTATCAAAATTTTATTTTATGTGTTAAATTAGTGCTCAAAATTAGAGATTGAACTTTAATCCTAACCTGAGAACAAATTGAACTTTAAACCTAAACAGGTAATTTAATTAGAGTTATAACAATAAGGTCTTAAAAGTATTTAAATTTAATAAACCAAATTGAATGGGCTAATTTTAACATGTAAAGCTTTAAGCCAAATTCACCCCTATTCTTAATCCTAATTGAATAATCTCTGATTAATTCAAGAACCTTACACAAACTCTTAAATTATGTGCAGAACGGGCAAATGAACCTGTTGAAGAACACAATATAGTTGATGAACATAGGGAGGAGATTGTCCAAGTTGAACCAATGGAGACCTTTGAAGGAGAGGGGTCAGGCTCCTTACCTCCTACCACTGATATGGATGAGCATATTGTGGATCTAGCTAAATAGGTGAAGAGAAATATTTCTTATAAAAATTTAGATCATTTACTTGAAATGGATGTGGATGAGTTGAAACGTCTCAGTGAAGAACCTAGACATACTAAAAGGAGGTCAATGAATAAAAGTGCAAAAGAAATAATGTCGCATTTCAACAATCTTGATACTACACTAGAAAAAGCTCAATTGTTATCAATTGTACTTACTCATAAAGACTTAATAGATCCAATGAAATTGTTGGGTATAGATACAACAAATCAAAAGAGGAAATATTCTCAGCTACAAAAATCTATTGTTGATAATGTTAAGAAAGGTTTGGTGAACATTGGTAAAAAATCTCAAAAACTAGATAAGACCATTTCAAGAAGAGTGATGTTGACATCTTTAGTAAATGAAAGATTGCCTCAAAAAAGACAAATCTCTTCACTGTCATCTGAGTTTGGTTTTAGTAGAAGGACAATATCTAAATATGTTAAAAGGAGAAAGATTTTGGATGATACTACCTCAGAAGGGAATTGGGCAATTATGTGTAGAGCTCCTCGTTCTGATAGAATTGAAGATGTTGTTAGGAACTTTGTGACAAGTTTTTGGAATGATAATACTCGCCCTTCATAAAATAGTAGAGATGTTATCAAGCAAAGGATTTGTCCTGATCGTTATGATCTCCATGTAAAACATTGGATAGACACAACAAAACATGAATTGTATGTATTGTTTACTAAAACAAACCCTCATATAAAGATTGGACAAACCATGTTTGAACAGTTAAGGCCATATTATGTGAAGTTAAACAAAGTTTTCGAAACTTGTTGTTGTCGTTATCACATCGAATTTGACTTGTACTATCAGGTGTTTCGAAAGATTAGAGAAGATAATGATGGTTATGAAAATGCTCCTCCTAAACGAACAAGTCAATTCATAGCATCCATCTTATGTAATAAATCAGATGATAATGCAACCGGTCAAATAAATTGCATAAGAGGAATTTGTGGAACATGCGGGGACTTGGCTAAATTGCCTTTGAGAGATGAAGATACTGACATGAGGAAGATGGTAAATTGCAAGAGTTATAAGTACAAAAAAATTGAAACAAAATTTGGAAAGGAATCTACAAGACTAGATTATGTAGAAGAGGAAATACCTATTGGAACATTTATGGAAAATTTTCGTAAGTTGATAAAACCATACATATGCCATGGTTTTTTTGCCAAGTGGCAAGCAGAACAATTTAAAAGATTAAGAGACACTTTCCCACTTCGAACTATTTTATCTGTAGTTGACTTCGCAGAGAATTACTCTTTTGTGCATCAAAAAGAGATTCAATCAGAGTATTATTTTTCAAAGCAAATCACTATTTTTGTGCATGTGTGTTATCGACATGCACAGATGAATTTAGATGGTGTTGATAGTACATTTGAAAATCATGTCATTAAGAAAGAGTACCACTTCTATATCAGTGATGATAAGGAGCATGACACACTTTTTGTACAACATTGCTTTAAGAATTTTTTTGAATATTTGAAAGATAGAGGCATAACAATAGTTAAACATTTTGTTTGGTCTGATGGATGTGCGGCACAATTCAAATCTTCGAGGCCATTTTATGCACTATGTAGATATCATCGAAATGACAAAATACCACATGTTTGGAGTTTTTTTGAGAGTAGTCATGGAAAGGGTGAACATGATGGTGCAGGAGCTTGTATCAAACGTGCTCTGAGAAAGCATCAAATAAAGTACACAGGAGAACGTATAGAAAATGCACATGATGTTGTTGAATGGTGTAAGAAACACTTTGAGCAACCTAATTATCCTAGGGAATCATCATCAAGAACATATAAGCCCATTCCATATAGAGTGTTTTGGGAGATAACTGGTACGTGTTCTCTTTTAGTATTTTATTCTAATTTTTTTTAATTTAACAACTTGATCTACATGTACATTCTTGTACACATGTACATTTTACAGATGTGGATAGAAAATCAATGCATGGATGCAAGAGTGTGGAGAGGACAAGATCTTTGCATTGTGTCATGAGTACAGATAATCGCCCATGGACATTATACACTAGAGATTATTCATGTTTTTGTTCTGAATGCATTTTTGAAAACTATGTTGATTGCAAGAACCAAGAGCTTGGATATGTTAGTGAATGGAAAATGGTGCCACTAGATGTTTCTGACACATACGAGGATTCAAATGAGGATGAAAACTTTGAAGACATTCCTTTGATTTCTGGTGATTACGATCATATTTCAGGATTGATTAAAAAAGGTATGTATGTACATGACGTACACATGTAAACATTTCCTTAAAAATGACATATAACTTAGAATTTATTTAACTTGTGTCAAATTGCAGGAGATATTTTTGCAGTCATAGCAGAAGATGGAAATATAGAAGGTGTTAGTTATTATTTATTGCGTTGCACAGAAGAGAGAAAGAAGTTATCAAAATATGAGATGAGTGATGGAATGTCATTTCCTACAGGTTTGAGTTCTGATTTGAATATGTACATACATACAAATCGCTTGTGTGAAATTTTTTAATTTCTCACGTTTCTTATATACATGTACATGCAGGATCAGTTGTAGTGCAAGGGACATATTTCAAACAAGTTAAAATTGTTCAACATGGGATTCATTTCACTGAATACCAAATTGATAACAAGGTATAACAGTATAGTCACTTGGTCATTGTTGTTGGCCTAATTCTTCAAACAGTTCCACGTCAAGGGCGGGCTCAAAAGTGGAGACTAGATAGTGAAGATCATGACAAAATATTAAGTGTTATTGAAGAGCGTTGTGAACCACTTGATGTGGTATGAACTATATATACATTTAGTAATCCACATGAATTGAATTTTAATGTACAAGTTCAAGATAAATTCTAGATCTCAAGTAACTTGTTTTGAAACTATTTAGGATAAATATTTTTTTAAGTTTATTTATACATTATATCAAATTAGGATGTATTTAAATGTGCACGTGTTTAATTGTATGTAATTGTATTTGTATTTAATTAAAAAATGCATATTTAAATTAGAATGTAATATGTACATTTGTAAAATTGATATATTTAATATGGAATTAGGACATGTACATGTTGTGAACTATTTAACTACAATATACATACCTAGAAGCTCACATACCTACAAATATACATACCTATGTAATATACATGTACTGGATGTGAACTATTCAATACATGACCTATTATGTTTAGTTTGTTCATTTCATACATACTCTTTTGTTTGAAAATCAAACATGTATAATTGAATACATAATCTTTTGTTTGAAAATCAAACATGTATTTAAATCTAATCTAATCAAACATGTATAAATCTAATATAATCAAACATGTATAATAGATGATCAAACACAAACCAGGTATACAGAATAATCTAGAGTCTAAACAAGTCATTGTACATGCATGAAATATACAATCTAATCAAACATGTATTTAAATCTAATCTAATCAAACATGTATAAATCTAATATAATCAAACATGTATAATAGATGATCAAACACAAACCAGGTATAAAGTATAATCTAGAGTCTAAACAAGTCGTTGTACATGCATGAAATATACAATCTAATCAATCATGTATTTAAATCTAATTTAATCAAACATCATGTACATAAATCTAGAATATAATCAAACATGTGTATAAATATAATATAATCAAACATGTATAAAACTTATAACATGTATAATCTATAGTCTAAACTCCATGTATAAAGTATAATCTAGAGTCAAACACAAACCAGGTATAAAGTATAATCTAGAGTCTAAACTCCAGTTATAAAGTATAAAGTATAATCCAGAGTCAAACATAAACCAGGTATAAAGTATAATCTAGAGTCTAAACTCCATGTACGTGCATGAATATATATAATATGAAAGTATATAAAAAGATAAATGTAAATGAGCTATAAAGTCTGGAGCAAATCAACAGGGATCATCATGTCGGCTACGAACTGAGCGACCATCTGAGGGGGAGTCCTGCAAAAGTAGAATTTATTTAAATATTAAATATAATATATATATCTCTCTAGACATGCATGTACATCAAATATATATATACCAAAAACCATAACTAACCTGTACACTAACAGCATCTAAAGAATCTCTCCTACGCACATGCTCAGAGCTCAAGGAAGGAGTGACATGAGCTAACTATCAATTTAAGGATTAGTCCACAATCAATTTAAATGATCTACAAATTAAAACTTAGAAATATAGATTATTTAAATTAAATATGAGATCTATATATATAGATTTATCAGGTACAAATTTGCAATGTATGTATACATATCTTGTAAAATTTTAAACGCACATGTACATGTACATACCTGTGTATCACTTGGAGTAGGCTGTATAGTCTGATCCTGTCCCGTGATCATATCAACAACATCACTCGTGCCAGCATATCTCTCTCTAGCTGTATGTATCACTGAGGAGTGCAAGGGGCTAACTAGATGAGTGGGCATCGTGGATGAAGTGTCTGACTATAGTAGCATGTCCATAAATCCAGTATGGCTCAAATCTCTCAGCTGATCCTCAAATGAGTCCAAACCCTCATCTATGATATGTACCTGATCAGCTCGTATCTCCTCACATGAATCCAACCGGCCCTCATCTGTGATATGGAGCTCATCAGCTCGTAGCTCCTCCTCTGTAGCAACAGAGTGATCTATAGGTGGGTCAGTGCCTGGAGCATGCGTAGAGTGATGAGAATGCTGTGACTACCTTGGGGTATGCGTCGATGCCGCTGTAGCCTGAACATCTCTGAGAATCTCCTCTCTAACATCACCCAATGGTATCCCAAGTCGAGATGAAATAAAACTATAAGCATGTAGTAGGTCCTCGACTAAATACTTCGACATCTGTACATGTCTACTACCTCTGACTATAGTTGCTACCTCATCTGGGGAGGGGATGCCAGCAGAAATATACCGATCATCTGAATCTGAAGCCCCCCCACGACTAGAAGATGCATGATCTATGGATGATCGCGAACGTGGTCGACTCATCATATATCTGCCCACCCTGTCAGAAGATATGGTGGCTACTGCTGATGCAATATGTCCAATCCTATCAATTGCTTCTCTCTAAGAAGCAATCACAACGTGATCTGCTATGGGTGCCATGGCTGGGACTACTGCAGGAAATCTCTGGCCAACAAGGTCCCTGTGTCTAGGCGGAGCTCTATCACGCCTACGATATGCATCTCTATCAGCAATCCTACCCCTCCCCTGTCCATAATATCCCAAAATATCAAGGTAGTTTGGTTTCATCTGATAATGAACCTCAGCAAATACCTGCTGTACAAAGTATAATGGAATCTGGTCATTATTAGGATAACGACCATGGGCTGCTAAGAATCGTGGGTAAATCAGTGATGCAACCTGTGGGTCGATACATCTGGTAACCTGATATCCCCTCACCTTACTCTTCTCCTGATATTGTGGGAAGCATCTCTCCTTGATGGTCTCCTTTGAGAACACCCCCACCACATCAGCAAAAGAATGAGGACCCCTCACCTCACTCCTCAACTGTCTATATATATCCTCTATAACCTCAGGTGAGAATGAGGTATGAGATACTAAGCGGTCCCTCAATGTCTGCAAACTATAAAAAATGGATGTGCACGTACTCTTGTACACGCCATCAGTACGAGGGTCATCTAGTATGGCCCTCAACCTATGCAACTCTCGATCACTATAATGAAAAATAGTAGCAATGTCGAGCAAGGGGGGATCCTACTGTGGAGGATCCTGCTGTGGTGGCTCCTGATGTGGAGCCTGCGTAGGTGGATCCTGATCAGGAGCCTGCGAAGGTGGATCCTGATCAGGAGCCTGCAAAGGTGGATCCTGATCAGGAGCCTACGAAGGTATATCCTGGGATGCCATCTATCTAGGTACATGTCATAAAGTTAAAATAAATACGTTAGCAGAGAGAGAGAGATCATTTTCATGAGAGAGAGAGAGAGAGAGATTATATACATATAAATCTTCATGACAGAGAGAGAGATCATTTTCGTTTCCAAAAAATACATGTAAAAATTTCAAATATTTCAGTGAGAGAGAGAGAGAGTTCATATATTTCAGATCTATAGATAACATATATTTTAGAGAGATAGAGAGATCTAATGTACATGTACATATTTAAATCTTTGACATACATAAAAAATTCAAGAATAGAGAGATCTAACACGTCATATGTATGTTAGGACACTATATTATCCTACGGAGAATGTCATATGCACAGTAGGATGTTATAAGGGGTCATATGTGGGTCTAACCACATATGACCCCTTAGGACACTATATGATCCTAAGGGGAATGTCATATGTATAGTAGGATTTTATAAGGGGTCATATGTGGGTCTAACCACATATGACCCCTTAGGACACTATATGATCCTAAGGGGAATGTCATATGTACAGTAGGATGTTATAAGGGGTCATGCATGTGTTAATGCATGTTGACCCCTTAGGACAACATACGACCCCTTAAGATAGTATGTGATGGACTAAGGGGTATATCGTTCACACTACGATTCTATAAGGGGTCACGCATGTGTTAATGCATGCGTGAGCCCTTAGGACCACATATTCAACCCCTTAGGACACATAGGAAATTTCATATGTACAGTAGGATGTTATTAGGGGTCATATGTGACCTACTAAGGGGTCACGTATGTGTCAATGCATGCGTGGCCCCTTAGGACCACATATGACCCCTTAAGATGCTATGTGATGAACTAAGGGGTATGTCGTTCACACTAGGATTTTATAAGGGGTCATATGTGGTTATAGGATTTTATAAGGGGTCATATGTGGGTCTAACCACATATGACCCCTTAGGACACTATATGATCCTAAGGGGAATGTCATATGTACAATAGGATGTTATAAGGGGTCACGCATGTGTTAATTCATGTTGACCCCTTAGGACAACATACGACCCCTTAAGATAGTATGTGATGGACTAAGGGGTATGTCGTTCACACTAGGATTCTATAAGGGGTCACGCATGTGTTAATGCATGCGTGAGCCCTTAGGACCACATATTCAACCCCTTAGGACACATAGGAAATTTCATATGTACAGTACGATGTTATTAGGGGTCATATGTGACCTACTAAGGGGTCACGTATGTGTCAATGCATGCGTGGCCCCTTAGGACCACATATGACCCCTTAAGACGGTATGTGATGAACTAAGGGGTATGTCATTCACACTAGGATTTTATAAGGGGTCATATGTGGTTATAGGATTTTATAAGGGGTCATATGTGGGTCTAACCACATATGACCCCTTAGGACACTATATGATCCTAAGGGGAATTTCATATGTACAATAGGATGTTATAAGGGGTCACGCATGTGTTAATTCATGTTGACCCCTTAGGACCACATACGACCCCTTAAGATAGTATGTGATGGACTAAGGGGTATGTCGTTCACACTAGGATTCTATAAGGGGTCACGCATGTGTTAATGCATGCGTGAGCCCTTAGGACCACATATTCAACCCCTTAGGACACATAGGAAATGTCATATGTACAGTAGGATGTTATTAGGGGTCATATGTGACCTACTAAGGGGTCACGTATGTGTCAATGCATGCGTGGCCCCTTAGGACCACATATGACCCCTTAAGACACTATGTGATGAACTAAGGGGTATGTCGTTCACACTAGGATTTTATAAGGGGTCATATGTGGGTCTAACCACATATGACCCCTTAGGGTCCACTATATGATCCTAAGGGGAATGTCATATGTACAGTAGGATGTTATAAGGGGTCACGCATGTGTTAATGCATGTTGACCGCTTAGGACCACATACGACCCCTTAAGATAGTATGTGATGGACTAAGGGGTATGTCGTTCACACTAGGATTCTATAAGGGGTCACACATGTGTTAATGCATGCGTGAGCCCTTAGGACCACATATTCAACCCCTTAGGACACATAGGAAATGTCATATGTATAGTAGGATGTTATTAGGGGTCATATGTGACCTACTAAGGGGTCACGTATGTGTCAATGCATGCGTGGCCCCTTAGGACCACATATGACCCCTTAAGACGCTATGTGATGAACTAAGGGGTATGTCGTTCACACTAGGATTTTATAAGGGGTCATATGTGGTTATAGGATTTTATAAGGGGTCATATGTGGGTCTAACCACATATGACCCCTTAGGACACTATATGATCCTAAGGGGAATGTCATATGTACAATTGGATGTTATAAGGGGTCACGCATGTGTTAATGCATGTTGACCCCTTAGGACCACATACGACCCCTTAAGATAGTATGTGATGGACTAAGGGGTATGTTGTTCACACTAGGATTCTATAAGGGGTCATGCATGTGTTAATGCATGCATGAGCCCTAAGGACCACATATTCAACCCCTTAGGACACATGGGAAATGTCATATGTACAGTAGGATGTTATTAGGGGTCATATGTAACCTACTAAGGGGTCACGTATGTGTCAATGCATGCGTGGCCCCTAGGACCACATACAACCCTTAAGACGCTATGTGATGAACTAAAGGGTATGTCATTCACACTAGGATTTTATAAGGGGTCATATGTGGGTCTAACCACATATGACCCCTTAGGACACTATATGATCCTAAGGGGAATGTCATATGTACAGTAGGATGTTATAAGGGGTCATATGTGACCTACTAAGGGGTCACACATGTGTTAATGCATGCGTGACCCCTTAGGACAACATACGACCCCTTAAGACACTATGTGATGGACTAAGGGGTATGTCGTTCACACTAGGATTTTATAAGGGGTCATATGCAGTTCTAAGGGGTCATGCATATGTTATAACAAATGCATGACCCCTCAGAACCACATATGACCCCTTATGACACTATGTGATCCTAAGGGGAATGTCATATGTATAGTAGGATGTTATAAGGGGTCCTATGTGACCTACTAAGGGGTCATGCATGTGTTAATGCATGTGTGACCCCTTAGGACCACATACGACCCCTTAAGACGCTATGTGATGGGTTTTGGGATATGTCGTTCACACTAGGATTGATTTTATAAAGGGTCATATGTGATTCTAATGGGTCATGCATGTGTTAAGACACTATTTGATGGACTAAGGGGTATGTCATTCACCCTACAATTTTATAAGGGGTCATATGCGATTCTAAGGGGTCCCACATGTGTTATAACACGTGTGACCCCTTTAGAATTACGTATGACCCCTTAGGACACTAGATGTGATCCTAAAGGGAATGTCATACATGTACACTATTATATTATATGTGATCCTCTATGACCTCCTAAGGGAACGTATAGTGTCTTATGTGGTCTTAAGGGGTCATGTTGTGTGTGTAATAGGATGTGAAAATGGGTCACATTGTAGAGGAAATTTATTTTGTCTAATTTGTTTAAATTTGGTATCTAAATTTTCTAATGTTTATTTAAATTAATTTTTTTAACGTTTTTCTTTTTTTGCTAATGTTTTTCTAAGTTCTGATTTACTACAGGGTAGTTTTCTATGTTTTTCATAACAATTTTTAAAAATGTTGAAAAAAATATACATCTATACAATTATGTAATTTTAAAAACAAATTTACACATTTCAATCAAAACATTAAATTATCAAACATTTTTCTAAAATAATGAAAAACAATAAATTATCAAACATTTTTCTAAAATGTTGAAAACCAATAACTATATATAATTATTTAATTAAAAAATTAAATTAACAAATAAATTATTTACAAATTTAATAAAAAAAGACATTATTAAACCAAACAAAGGGTTATTTTGTGCACCTGATATAACAAAGGTCGAAAACTGAAATAGGAAAGATGCTAACTACTGCAGACAAGGCTCGATGACGTGATGCTAACGACTAGTTCGATCCAACCCCCACCAGACAGAAAAAGTCAAATTTAATAATGACCTTTTAACTGTCATTTTTGATATTTATAAAAAATTTTAAAAACCCTAACTGCAAAGGGTTCGAGCGAATGGGGGGGTTCGCTCGAACCCAAAACCCGCCCGCTATTCAATTGAACCCAACTGAACAGTTTGGTTCGCTCAGACTCCAAGGGGTAGTCCGATCGAACATTTGTGTTTCGCTTGAACATTGTCAAATCCGAAATTCCCACTTTCGCCAAATTCTTTCGTTGGCAAAAGTGGGAACCAGCTTTGTGAATTCACCCTGATATGTAAAAGGCCTATGATAGGGTAAAATGGTCTTTTTAACAAAAGATCTTATTAGCTTTTGATTTTGCTAGCGAATGGATCACTAGGGTCATGTGTTGTGTCACCTTCACTACTTTTTATGCTCTCATTTTTGGATAACCTTCTAAGTCTTTTAGTTCTTCTAAGGGCCTTTAGCAAGGAGACCCATTGTCTCTATACCTATTTGTCATTATGGCTGAATGGTTGACAACGTTCATTAAGTCTCAAGTCCAACAGGGTTTGATTCAGTGTTGGTGATGGGGTAATGGATGGTTGTGAAGTTCCTAGATACACCTTGTGGGGAGGGGCTCCATTATTTGGAATTTATTTAAGAAAGGGGAAAAGCTTATCAAAGGTGGTCTTTTTTGGATATGTAATATGGGCACTGATTCTTTACTCTCATATGATTCTGGGGATGGACATCCCCTGATTATCTCTTGGTTACCACATCTTCAACCTCTATGTAATTTATTTGTTGAGGCTAGTTGGTCTAAGGTGTGAGAATTTAAGAAAGTTAAATTACAAGGTCAATTGGAGGTTTGTTGTTGGAAATATCCCTAGGAATGGCCAACGGGTGGTTCTAAGGATGACCTTCATGATTTTGCAAGGATCTTAGCTAGGAGACTCTATAGTCCCCTTAGGAGGAGAGATACTTTGTCCTAGGGTCTGGACCAAAAAGCCTAGATTTCAATTGCTTTAAGGTATATTGAGTTAGACAGATAGTTGTTTGGTAGACAGAGCATTGGTTAGTGGAAATAGGTTTGCCATAGTTTCTCTTCGCCCAAGTGTAATTTTTTTCTCTTGTTGATATTCCAAATTAAATGTTTGACTTATGATAATCGAAGTAAATTTGGATTTCATGGCCCATCTATATGCATCCTATGTAAAAATAATGAGGAGAATGATTCCCATGTTTTCTTTTAGTGTCCTTACCCTAAAGAGATATTGCATCTTTGGTGTGGGTTATGGAATCATGTTTGTGTACATACTGTAGACACCTAAAAGTTGCACAATGAATTAAGTGAATTTTATTCATTTAATTATTCTTAATTCTTCCTATTAATTAAATTAAGATTTAATTAATATACCCTTTTTCTATCTAAGCCATTTAACTAAATACCCTCCCTCTAGCCATTTTAATTAAATTTACATTCCAAATTAAAATAAAGCAATTTATTTTAATTAATCCTATTATCCCTCCATCCACTTGCATTTTCCTACATCTCCCACTTGCATCCTAAATCCTATTCCTAATTTCTTCTAGACCCTTCTAATCACTTCTAAATTAACCTAACCCATCTTCTAAACTTTGTCACATCCCTAAACAAAGGGAAGTCACTTCTCAAACCCTTAAAGTCTTTGATAACCATTAAAGGCTTCAAGTCTTCAACCACTTAATTTTCCAGAGTCTCCCAAACCATTAATGGTTAATTCAACCCTCTTACATGGTTAGAGACTTTTTGCCTAACTTAACCTTCATCCAACCCAAGGGTCTCATCAAGCCTTTAATGATTTGACCATGATTATTTCTTAATCATTTGCACAAGAGTTTATCCTTGGATTAACTCTTAATCCAATGGGTAATCTTAACTTAAGCTTGACCCTTACCCTCTAGATAACCATGAGGTCCTCTCATGCATTTAATGTCTCCAACCCCTTTTCTCAACCAATCTTATGTTGACATTTGTCACCATTTCATTGGTGCCAAATGTAAACATGGATTCCCAACTTTCAATCTTGGCCCTTGTTAAGATTATCCAATCTTGACCATCCATTGCCCTATTTTCCCTATAAATAGAGCCCATTCCTTCTTTAAAAAAAAAGTCTTTGTGCATCAAACTTATAGTCTCATAATATTAAGCATATTATCTCTCTTTGATAGAATAGCATGTTAGATCATTTTGATAGCATTCCAATCTTAGATATATCATGTTAGCTTCATCTTAGTATCATTTTCATACTAGTTCAAGATTCATATCAATATCTTGCATCCTATCATCATCTAGTTTCATATCTAAATCATCACTAGGATCTTGGTTGCATTCCATTTAGATCTTAGAATCATTTTAATCTCGTTCTTTAGGTTGTCATCTTAAAGAATCAAGTGCTCTTCCAAGCTGAGAGCCACCTTGAATCTTGAAGATCCTTGGAGATAGAGGAGCATGGAATGATATTAAAGAGTTTAGATTCTTTTTAACTTGCTTTGTTTGGATTTCTAACCTCTAATGCAATGTTTCATGTGTGTGTTTGAATTGTTTTCTCCTCTTTTAGGTTGATACCACATTTTTGACATACACATACCACTTCTCTAGTGGAGTTTTGGGAAATCCTAGGGAGGTCTCCTTCTTAGGCACCCTTTATCCAGATTGTGTGGGTTATTGGTCCCTCCTTTATTGTCTAGAACCTATGGCTAGAAAGGAATAAAAAAATATTTCAAGAGGCAGCTTTGGATAGTGTCCTTTTGTGGTAGAATATTTTTGACAATATTAGAGATACTATTGTAGCTAAGTGTGATATCTCTATTGGGGTGGCTATAACAAGTATGGAGGTGGTGAATAGAATTAATTTGGTATATTATAGGTTGAGCTCTTTTATTGACAAGAAATCAAGAAAGGCCAAGCAGAAATTTCAAAGAGGGGGGAGATGGCTCCCTCCACCTATGGCAGTTTCACCAATGGTTCTTCTAGGGGTCATCGAGGTCTTGCGAGAGGAGTCATGATGGTTGGGTTATATGTTTTTCTCTTCTAATTTTAAGGGTTTCACCTAAATAATATTATGGAAGCCCTAGCTATTCTCCATGCAATTGAAATAATTTATTTTAGATTTGTGATTTATTGTTCTAGCTATAGAAGGGAAAGGACAACAACTCTTTAAGATCTTAAAGATAAATAGAGGACATTTACATAATTGAAAATCATTACTCTTGCAAAACCTTGATATGGACATTCTAAATATTATTAAAAGGGCTTAATAATTAAAGTGACTAATTTCACCCTCAACCTCCTTGTCCACTCCTAAAAATTATGACCCTGTCTTCATGACAATTTCACAAAAAATAATTAAAAAAAAAAAACCTAATAAAATCAAATAATTATCATAAAGCTAATATTTTTTTTTTATCCACTCTATAATATAAGAAACCATCCACTCAACTTATAATTACAATGCGGTGTCTCTTTTATATGTGAATTTGACTTGCGAATTGTTATTGATATGTTGAATACTCAACATTTGGAGGAGGTTAATTGGCAGCATGTTGTAGTTGTTAGGTAAATTTTGAATGTTTTGTATTCTTTATAATTTTTCTCTTTCAGGCATTTCCTGCATGAGTTGAATAAGATTGGGGATTGCTTAGCCAAATGGGCCACATAGAACCCTTGTTGGGGGATATTGAAGATTAGGGGCTCGTTTCTCTAGAGTATTTTGGTACTCTAGACAAGCTAATTAAGGATGACCAGATTTTTTTCTTTTGGATAGTCTTTTGTGACCCATTTTTTTTGTTCTTTGGTTCTTTATGTGGGTAATTACCACTTTTCTTTGTATTCCTTGATTTTCGTAAATAAATTTTTACAGCCTTTTTCAAAAAATTAAAAAAACAAGAAAAAACACAAAAGTAAATTTAATTAGTATTTAAAAATAAATTAAAAAATTTATTAGTATTTTTGTATTTCATCAGTTTATAGTATTTTGAAATTCAATTCAGAAATGTTACTTTTATTTTTTAAATTGAAATCAGAAATGTTACTTTTATGTGGTCGAAGTTGAACAATTTTAGTTGTGTTGGCCACTTCCTTTATAATATTGGCATAGGTTTGTTCTTTTACCCAAGGAAAGCTTCTTTTAACCCCAAATGGTTGCCTCATTCCTTTCAACAACAAGCTTATCATTTGTTTAATATAGTTATGTCACTTAATAATATCAACTCTTATAAAACCTTGATATGGACCATGTAAATCTTAAAAATTGAAGTGACTAATTGCACCCTCAATCTCCTTGTGCACTCCTAAAACATATCACCCTTTCTTCATGACAATTCCCCGTCTACTTCTTTATCTAATTCACACAAAAAAAACTTTTTTAAAAACCTAATAAAATTAGATAATCATCATAAAGCTATTTTTTACTTTTTCTATCCCATCTATACTATAAGAAACCATCCTCTAAACTTATATTTACAATGAGGTGTCTCTTTTATCTTTAAATTTGTACATGTGATTTTAGATGAATTATTTAACCAAAGCAAAGTTTAAAATGTATTCTTTAAATAAAAATTTTACTTTCTTGTTTCAAACACCAATTAAAAAGATAAAGTACATCACCTTAAAAAAATACATTAGTATGATTTCAAATGAACTATTTAAATAAATCAATGTTCAAAGAGTCTGCTCTTTAAATTGAAATCCTAGGTTCTAATTTCATATGCGTCTATTAAAAAACATGAAGTCCTCATTTCAAACATAGAAATAATCTTCAAAATCATAAGGTCTTAATTCAAATACATAATTCACCCCTCATTTATAACCATTTAATGAAAATGTGATCTATATCTCCAATTAAAACTACAAGAGATCTTTAGAATGAAAAATGTGAAGCTATTGTAATGATAATACAAAAAATATAATGATTCACCATACTGATAATTAATTATTGAATAACACCTATTGAAAATTATTGAAAAAACTGAATAACACCTACCTCATTCTTGTCCCCAAGTCTTTGAACCCTAGTTGCATGAATGAATTTCAGCCCATAAGCCTCTGTAATTCTATCTACAAAATAATATCCAAGGTCTTGGTGAATATAATTAAGCCTCTTTTAGAAAATTTTATCAGTCCCTCCCAAAAAGGTTTTGTCCCTGGTCGTCAGATTCTAGATGAAGCCATTGCCACCCATGAAATAATCCACTCCATGGACAGGAGCATAATCCTAGGTATGGCTTTCAAGCTCGACATTTCAAAAGATTATGATAAATTCAACTAGTTCTTCCTATTTAAAACTCTCTCAAAATTGGGGTTCAAATAGAAGGTTGTTGAAAGGATTCGGGAATGTGTTTCTACGGTCCATTTCTTGGTCTTGATCAATAGGACCCCTAAGGGCTTCTTTAAAGCTGAAAAAGGTATTCGACAAGGAGACCCTCTATCACCTTATCTTGTCATCATGATTGCTTAAGTCTTGAGTAGGAATTTGGTTGATATGATGATCAATGACAAATTGTATGGATTCAAAGTAGCCTCTACTATTCCCCCCTCAGTGATCCAACAATTTATTGATGATACCTTTATGTTTGGTATATCCTTAGTAAATGAGACCAAACTATAGAAGAATTTACTGGTAGATTATGCGTATGCCTCAAGGAAATGTATCAACTACGATAAGATTAATCTCTTCTTCTTCAAAACCTCAATCAACCTTTAGCTTAAAATCCTCTCTATACTAGGGTATAAGTCTACTTCTCTTCCAAGGACTTACCTGGGTCTCCCCCTCATTGTTAAAGAGGTTACCCTTGCATTCTAGAATACTATCCTTGAGCAAATAAAAAAGAAACTTACTGGTTGGAAAGGGAAATTCCTTAGTAGTGCAGGAAAGCTCCAACTCCTTATTGCTTCCCTCTAGGGCATCTCGGTGTACTTCCTTTCCTTGTTCAAAATATCTTGTGCTATGGGGAAAAATCTTGAGAGGATCCAAAGAACCTTTCTCTAGATGGGCATGGATGAAAAGAAATGCCTCTCTCTGGTAAATTGGGACACTTTTTCATTACCCAAATCCATGGGAGGACTTGGTATCAGAAAGAGAAATGCCTTGAACAAGGCTTTAATTGTAAAAGTGGGATGGACCCTAGTTAAAGGAGAGGTGGACTAGTGTAACATTATCATGGCCAAGTATTTGGAAAGGGGGCAATTCTATTGTAATTTGAGTGCTGGTGACCGACCTCATGGGTCTAAACTATGGAACAACATCTTGAAACTTAGACCCGTTATTAGAGAAGGAGTGAAATGGCAGATTGGAAATGGCAAGAAGATTAGGTTCTATGAAGACTCTTAGGTGGATAAAAAACCTCTAAAATATTCTCAATTCTGCCAGATAATGTATCCCCTAAAGGAGCACTTTGGTGAGTACACTACTGATTACATGGAGTCGGGAAGAGGAAGATGGAAGAACATATCCAGGATGTTTTCTAATTGATCTAAGCTATTACCCACTACTTTGGAGCTGTAGAATATTATGTTGGAATGTAGAATTCCCTTAGCTCCATAGGAAGACAGATTCATTTCAAAGGGAACCTAGTCGGGGGCTTTCTCGGTCAAGTCTACATACAGACAACTCCTAAGACCCATTGGTGATGTTGAGTATTGGAGGAAGATATGGAACTCATAGCTGATCCCAAAAGTCAACTTCTTCTAGTGGTCCATAATGGAGAGAAAAATCCCAACTCAAGACAATCTAAAAGGAAGGGGTTTCCAACTTTCTAATAGATGCATTTTATGTAAAGCTAAAGAGGAAACTATTGACCATCTTTTCATCCTGTGCATTGGACACTTGTGAACCATTACCCTTGAAAAATGTGGTATACAATGGGTTTTTTAGGATAGCATTAATTAGTTTGTCATTGGATGGACACCTCCCTCCCATCACCCCCTGATTCTCCAATTATGGAGGCAGGTCTCTCCCCATATCTATTAGGGTGTCTAGAAAGAAAGAAAATCCCCCTTGGATAAAGTCTTCTACAATTTCTTCAAAATGATTTTGGGTAATATATTAGTGACTAACTGAAAACCCCCCCCAATCCTACTAACCTGATGGAAATTTTTTTTTCTAAACTATGGAAGCTCCCCCCAGAGTTTGAAGTTTTCAACAACAGTGCAAAGAACAATAGGAAAAAGACAAAATGGTTAGCCCCAATTCCCATTGGTACAAATTGAACTTTGATGGGTCTACCCAAAATGCCTATCAAGAGGAAGGTGGAGTCATCCAAGACCACTAGAGGAATATTGTTGCATTCGATATGGGCAACCTAAAGAACCATACTATAACTCAAGCTGAGGGAATGGCTCTCCTATGGGGTCTAAGATTTGCAACTACTATTGGTATTCAACATCTAAAAAATTGAAGGTGACTTGTAGATCATTGTGGAAGCAGTTAGTGGTAGATCTGCTACTGGGTGGAAAGTGGATTCCATTTTGAGGGATGCTAGGATGCTTCTGGATAACCTTGATGGTTTCACCATCTGCAATATCTTCAAAGAAAGGAATGATGCTACTGACTCTATGGCTATGGTGGGAAGGTTGCAAAATGGCTTACGATGCTAGAGGAACCTCGATTTGCTACCAATGATCACCAAGGAGATCTTGGAGACTAAAAAAACCAATTTTATTGATGAACTCGTATAACTATCACCAAATGAAGAGAGCAAAATTTAAATTTTGAATTTGGAGGGGGAAACCCGCCCATCATGGGTTGGGCTTTTCATGTAGCTATGCATAGCCTTGTCATTAGCTACAAAGGGGGTTTAATTATGATGATAGTTATTGTTATACTATTGATATCAGGAATGGTAATTTCCTAATTATCATGTGGATGGATATAATTGGTGGCGATAAAGGTGAAAGCTAGGAATGGACAAATCACATTGGTTGGATTGAGGGCTTGCACGAGTGTAATATATTTCATGAAAGTGAAATCTATTTAGGCACAACTCACAATAATCACACATTTTATTGTATGCTTTTAGGATAAGTTTTTTTCTCGACTCTACCTCTGCTCTGGTTTGGCTTTGTTTCTTAGATACCCTATTTTTATTTCACTCTGCTAAGCTGGAAGAAACAACAATGGGGATTGATAGGCTAAGACTAGAACTTGACAAAATGAACAAATTTAAAGCCACGCTGATGGTGTGGTTTGTCTGTTCAAAAGGCCGGATTGATAAATTTATGGAAAGGATGAAAGGAAATGATGAGAGATTGTCTAAGTAGTTTGTGGCTTCCTGGGAGGATAGAAGGGTTACCATGGGGGGTATTTCCTTCGAAATCAATGACGAGGTGATTTCTGAAGCAATGGATCTATCCATGGAGGGGACGAAATTGAAGAAACAAAGTCATTTTTCAGATACCACCAGCCTAAACCAGTTTTTCCATGAAGGGGAGAACCCTCTAAAGAGGGAGGGCTTCTTCAATCGGGAGGAGCTTCTGCAACCCTTGGATGAGGTCTGCTATATCATTATGAAATACTTCACTCTAGAAGGATGGTATGGGATCTTTTACTATTATCACCTCCCTTTCCTTAACCATCTTAGAAATAAAGATCTTGTCTCCATTCCTTTTTTTTTCTTGCACTCGTTGGACTCTAATGTTAAAGATATTGTCGAGGCCAAGAAAAAAGGAAAACACTTTCCCATTATGCACCAAGGCCTCATCCTTAACCTCTACAATTTCCAGAATGTGGTTGAAAACCATCTCCTAGTCATTGCTACTGATAAACCTGATACAAGCCCTCCTTGACTACCTGAGATTGGCTCCTGTAGTAAGAAGAACAAAAAGTGCCATCCTAAGGATGCTAGAACCCCAAAGATAGTTAGAATTCAAGAGACTGATTCTGATATGGAGATTACTGATGAGGTGAACACCCCTCACCATTGTGTGAGATTGGCCTCCAAACCCCCTAAGAAATCCTTAAGAGACTCCTCTTCATCCCATGAAACTGTGAATTCCATCCCCTCTTAGAATGTACCCCCGTTTCAGTCTATCTTGACCCCCACTCTTTTAGCTCCACCCATACTTTAGAGAGCCCAAAAAATTCCATGAGTCTGGAGGCCGGCCCCAAATCCCAGACAAACTCTCCCTCCCTAAGTCTCAAGTTTGATAAAATGATGGTGGTGGAGGAAGTGATCAGCATAAAGGAGGAAGAGGACAACAACATGGCAGAGTTGGGTAAGAAAGTAGAGGGTTTGTTTGATAATTTGCAGGAAATCACCAGCAGAATGAAGGCCATGGAAAACAAGTTGTAGGATGTCTCTAGGTTTACTTTGAATGTCATGCATTGCTCGGCGACCACTTTGTGTCTTCTACAGGAAAGTACTATTAAAGGAAAAGGCAAGGAGGACAATGACTAAAGGGCCCTCTTCAAATTCCTCACCAAGGAATGGGCTAGGGAGATCCTCCCCAATAGTAGCCATAAAAAAAAGAAATAGTTCACTTCTATGTCTCAGAGCTTTGGTTTTTTGTCTGGTCCTAGTCGCGTCTAGGCTTATAGTTTTATTTTTTGTTTATGTTTCAACTTATCTACCTATTGTCCTACATGGAAAATGTTTAAAATGTTTATTAAGACTTTTATTAACCTGACAAACATACATAGAATGATTATTGTTTTTCATAGAGGAAAGTTGACGTTGCTGTAATTTTGCTACTGATAATTAATCAAAAGCCTAATTATAGCCTCAATTTTTTTATTATAGGACATTGTTTCCTTTTCAATCGCAAATCATTTTAAAATTTTATAATCCAAAAGATTTTAAAATAAAGAGCATTTCATAAATATAAAAATTAAAACTAAATTTTTGAATCCGAAGTTTTATAGTCAAAAAAATAATTTAATATCTTTTTAAGCATTTTATAATTGAAAGTTACATAAAAATAATTAAATTAGTCTTATTTTAAATAAAATAATATATCATATGGTTCCATAAGACAACGTAAATGTAATATTAATAAAAACAATAAATACATTAATCAACATATTTATTGTTAAAGTCAATATCATTATTATTTGGACGAGGCAGATCAAATTAAAAATGTAAGTAAAAAATATATAACTTTTCAACAATAATCGAGGATTAATAATTATTTTTAGTTCCTCTTCCATTTCATCAACATCTCAACTAGTCTATTTTGAGATTAGAAAATAGTTACAGTTTGACAAACCAAACCTCAATAATGGACAATTTCAAATTCTTCTCGTAATACTTCTTGAATATAAGATGTGGTTGCACTTAATACATAAAACCATTTCAAATTATTCTTTATTTGTTTCTTTATTGTTTTTGTTTCTAAATTTTCTTTCTTAATTCAATAACACATATAGAATTTTCTGAATTGTTTTAGTATTATTCTATCAATAGTTACTTGTCATAAACATTTGCTAAAATCAGTTGAATGCATACAACATCCTTTCAATTTATAAAATACAAATATATAAATTGTAGGTTTTCATATAACTTATTTGAATAAACCTGGTGGGGGAAGAGTATACATGGAGGTTATGAGGGAGAGTTGGTAGTCAACTAAGTAATATGAATGGCATGGGATAATTTTAATAATTTTCTTGGCTTTTCTTTTATAAATTTGAAAAATAAATATTTTATAACATTAAAACTTTGTATATTTATTTATTCAATTTGTTATCCATTTTTTAAGAATCAATTCTCTTGACCCAAGATGCTCATGGCCAACATGGATACCTATTAAATAGAAACAAATATATTATGGGGTGATTACTAATAAAATCAGATAACCATAATAAAAGTAATTTTTACCTTTTTTATCCATTCTATAAAATGAAAAATCATCCTTAGTCTACTCTTTAAATTGAAATCTTAGATTCTAATTTCAAAAAAGATGAGGTTTGATTACAAACATAGAAATAATCTTCAAAAAGATAAGATCTTCTTTCAAATATGAAAAATAACCCCTCATTTATAACCTTACCAATGAAATTCTGATCTATACTTCCAATTGGAACTATAGGAGAGCTTTCATTAATTGAAAAAAGTGATCATTAATGATAAGCCTATTTGTAGCCTATTGGCAATTTCTTCAAAATATTTTGATATTGCAAATTAAAAGACTTCATTTTAAAATTTATTTTTTGAATAGAGAAGTTTTATAGTAAAAAGATAAATAAATTAATATCTTTTTATAGGTATTATATTTAAAAGTTACATAAGAGCAATTAAAGTAGTATTATTTAAAATAAAATAATATATCATATGATTACATAAGACAACCTAACTAGAATATTAATAAAGATAATAAATAAATTAATCAACATATTTATTGTTAAGTTCAATATCATTATTATATATATGTGGTAGATCAAATTAAAAAGGTACATAAAAATATAACTATAGAACAATAAAATAGGATTAATAATTATTTTTATTTTCTCTTCCATTTCATCAACATCTCAACAAGTGTATTTAAAGATTAGAAAATAGTTACACTTTGACAAACCTCAATAATAAGAACTTCAAATTCTTCTTGTAATACTTCTTGAGTATAGGATGTGATTCCATATGAATACAAAAAAAATAATTTAAAGTATTTTCAATTTGTTGCTTTGTTGTTTTCGTTTCTTATTTTTCTTTCCTAATTCAATAATACATGACACAGAATTCTCTGAAAATTTTTTAATATTGTTCTATCAATAGTTGCTTTGGCTTTCATATCATCTCATGCCTACCAAACTTCCAGTTTTGAACTAGGTTGTCTAGTTTAGCAGTAAATTTATATATATGAACTATTTTAAAAACTCAAAATTCATAATGTACTCCTTAAGTAAAAGTCTTAGATTCTAATTAAAGACAACGGCTGTCGAAAAAGATGAGATCCTAATAACAAACATCAAAATGGTTACCACACACATAAGAAACAGATTACAAAATCATCACCCACTAAGATGAGGTATACAAAAATAACATATAAGTCCCTCATTTGTAATCTTGCCAAACGAAATCTAACCTAAAAACCTATAACTTAACCCATGAATCGCAGAGCTTTCATGAATTAGAAAAAATGAAGCTATTGCGATTTATTCGCACGAGAGGAAGAAGACTGCAAAGCGAGAGTCAATTCCAGATTCACAGTTAAAATTTCTTGACTGGGAGACCTGTCATCTCTATGGAAGGGCTGAATTGTGCGGCGCTCACCATTTGAAGCAGCAAGATCGAAATTGCCTGTCACAATGCAGACCTGTCATCTCTATGGAAGGGCTGAATGGTGCGGCGCGACTGTGGGTCGATTCCCCCGCTCAACAATTTTCTCTTGATGTTGGTCGATTCCCAGTGATTCTTTATTTCATTGTCCGTTCGCCCAGGCAATCTCCCTGCAATCCGAGACCATCTTTGCCGCCATAAACAAAAAGACATTACCAAATTAATCAAACAACTTAATTGAAAGATGCAATTTGTGCAATTCAGTGAAATAAACACGTGTCAATCAATGGTTTTTTTGTAATACACAGTTACGATTTCAGGTCCATGTAACAAATTGAATCAGAAAATTAGAAAGAAATCAAACTATTACAGAGTAGTTTTCATTGTTAACCCAAAAGAATGAATCAAGGAACCCTAAAGAAATCAAACTATTACAGAGTAGTTTTCATTGTTAACCCAAAAGAATGAATCAGGGAACCCTAAAGAAATCAAAGTAGGATGAGTAGTTTTTAGATTTACAGCATGACAATAAATTGAATCAAAAAGTTTCAAAGAAATTAAGTTATGGGAGAGTAGTTTTCAGACTTAATTGTAATAACAAATTGAATCAACAATATCTAATTAACTAAAATATGACAGAGTAGTTTTAAAAGTAGCTCTCGGAGTTACAGTATGATAACAAATTGAATCAAAAATTTTTTATAACAAACAAACTATGATACAGTAGCTCTCAGGTTACAGCATTTTGAATCAAGATTTTCTAAAGAAGTCAAATTCTAAGGGAGTTGTATTCAAAGTTTAAATGTAATAACAAATTAAATCAATAAACTTCAAAGAAACCAAACTATGATGGAAGAATTCTCCGAGTTACAGCATGGTATCAAATTGATTCCTGAAACTTCAGATAAACCGAAATTATCATGGTGTAGCTATTAGAATTGCAGTATTATAACAAACTGAATAAAAAAAAGTCTAAAGAAACCAAAGAAGAAGAAGAAGGATCACATCATAAAACGAGGAGAAGCAGAACCAATCCATCCAA
Organism: Cryptomeria japonica; assembly: GCF_030272615.1. Taxonomy (NCBI): domain Eukaryota; kingdom Viridiplantae; phylum Streptophyta; class Pinopsida; order Cupressales; family Cupressaceae; genus Cryptomeria; species Cryptomeria japonica. The sequence goes on from NC_081409.1 coordinate 690,134,338, forward strand.
TTGTCCAAGCTATAGAAAATCCATAGAACACATCGAGAACAGCAGAAGACAAGGAGGGGAGCATGGTCATAGAGAGATTGGAGCCACAAAATTGTATCAACAAAACCGTCACCACATAGTCTCCACCTGGAGCCACCAAATTGTATCATCAAAACCGTCACCACATAGTTTGCACCTGGCTATAGAAACCAATTCTCCAAACCATCTATCAGCAAGGGACATATTAAAAGATATGAAACCACCATGAGGGAGAAAACCATAATCAAAACTATAAAGATACAAATCACAGCCAAAATCAAGAGAAGAGCAAGATGTTGAGACCAAGAAGTAATCAGCCAGAGCCCAAACGATATGACAAACTATAGAAGAAACCATGTAAACGATAAGAAAACAAGAAACCATTTTAGATATAAGAAAACCTGCAATCTCCACTAGTAAAGATTTATCCACCACCTACCAAACCAGACAACCAACATTTGAAGGAACCAGATAAAATACTTGCCCAAGTTTCTCATCATCAAAAGCATGAAAAACACAAGTTGTGGGATGAAAAAGATCGACAAAGGAAGAAACACAGAGAATAGTAATATCAAAGAGCTCATAATCCAGAAACATAAATAGGCCAAAGCACATATCTAGCCATATCATAACAAATAATGCGTGACAAGGATGATCGACTTCCCACATGAAACAAGAGAAATATCCAGAAAAATGTATAATTAAAACACAACTCTCACAAGATACGGCCAACCAAGATGAAGCCAAAGCAAGACACCACGATGTTCCAGCATGATTGCAAAGGCATAACTTGAAGAAACAAGACCCTATTCATAATGGAAAACAATCGCTTGCAAGTCGACGACCCACAATAGCCAACGAGGAAATAGAAGAGAGACCGCCAATATAGAAACAAAAGATCCCAACACAAATGAAGTAAATACAAATCTGCACAGTGAAATCATAAGAGAAGCAAGTGAAATAAAAGCCATTCATAACCATAGAAGACATTGCCCCCCAGTGATGAGATACACAAATGGCACCACCTCTCAATGATGACACACTCGAATACATAGCATCAACGAAAATGCAATCACATAATAATTATGTGCACAACACCACCCTTAATGCACTACAAACCAGTTATCAACCTCGAAAGGAGTTCCAACATAGATACATCCATAGAAGGCACCACTTCTCATTGATGAGACACTCAAATGCATAGCATCAGTGAAAATGCAGACACAAAAATGAATATATGATCAGCATCACCCCTAATGCATAACAAACCAAATGATCAACCTCACGAGGAGTGCCAGCCAAATATTCAAAACAATAACGAAATCGAGAATAGAGGATGAAGATAACAAGCGTGCATACAAATTATGTACACATAAAGTGTGCATCCTCTGTAGGAGTGCAATGCTATCAAAGCATATCATTAACTGCAATTCACCATTATATTCAAAGCAAAGGCCCATCTTGACAAACATAAAGATCTACCATTTCATAAAAAATAGTTACAGATCACCTGTCATAACAGACACCAACCCACACCAAATATACATGTTATACTTGAGATATAAGATTAAACAAATCATATGGAAACACCTCCCTTCACTAAGGAGGAGGGAATGTTCAAAGCAGGAACATCCAAATTATCAGCTTTCTCATCAATTGCCATATTAGCTAAAAAAATATGCAGCTCTTTTAACCTCTTTATAGCAATGAGAAATGGAATAAGAATCAAAGAATGAAAGCTGCACCAAGATTAGTTCTAACAGATACTAAATATTTTAGAAATGACTTTTCTTATTAATAACATCTTGAAACGTAACCATAGAATCACCTTGAAGAATGATATCTTTAATACCAAGGGAGATTGACAAATCCAGACTAAAAGACAAAGCCTGAAACTTGGCATAATTATTAGTCCCAATACCAATATCATGAAACCCACCTTTTACAATTTGGGACATTATAAAAAATGACCACTCCAATTCCTACCCTACTCGGATTTCCCCTAGAAGCTCCATCATAATTTAATTTAAATTTAGCATGAGAAGGAGGTCACCATTTCACATTTTTCCTTATAATAATTGAGGAAATACGAGTAGCAACCAAACCATGACAAGGAGGAGATTTGAGAGCCTACCAATATCTGGTAATCCAACTATCCTTTTGAGAGAAAGAATTAATGCAATCGAGATTCTTATAAACATAAGAAAGGACAAATTCTGAAATTAAAACTTTAATTTTAGTCAACACTTCCTGCAATGAAGAAGGCTTCATCTTAAATATTCTACTATTCCTTTCTAACAAAATATTCCACACAATAATAGAAGGAGCCACCACCCATAGACATGAATAAAAGTAAGAAGGGAATAAGAGAGGTCATGCCCTAAACTGAGTCAAGAGATCTGGACAAAGAGCAGAGGACCAACCAAGCTTATCAAAAGGCCAATACCAACAAGCTTATCAAAAAGCCAATACCAACATTCGGATTCAAAATGACAATGCTAAAATAGATGGGAGGAGGATTCCAAACAAGGGCCACATAAAACACAAGGAAAAACAACTGTAACCCCAAACCTATCTAATCTCATGCCAGTAAGAATTATATCATGAACCGTAAACCATGAAAAAGCCCCAGCCTTGGGAAGACAAGCAATATACCAAAATATCTTGGAAGGTCAGGAGTGATCATTTGAGGCAAGCATAAGAGACTAATAACCTTCTCTAACCGAATATAAATCTGAAGTGGTCTTGGTCCATATCAATTCATCTTTAGCATTAAGAAAGACCAATGGCCTCTTCTGAAGTTCCTTCATATAAGCATTTTTCAAAGCTTGGACCTTAAATTATTTTTTACTTGGCTAAAAAAATATAATAAATATATGATATAATATTCTAAGTTATATATTAATTTTAAATTTTCAATATATAATAATTATTAAATTTCAAATAATTTGTTAGTTTTGTAAAATTAAAAGTATTTAACACAAAGTGAAAGAAGAGTTGATATATTTTGGTGAATATGTTCTTGTTGAAATGGTTTGTTTGATCCTATTTGGTTTGTATGTCATTCTAGGATGCAACTTACAGTATTGTACATTGGTTCTCTAAGAATCTTTGATCTTTGCTAAACATTCATCTCATTCCTAAATTCCTCATGTCATTTATGTTGAACAATCATTTCAAAAGTATTTTCTCTGGGATCAATAATGTTGAATTTACTTTTCTTGAGGTCTCCACACACCGTGGAACACATTACTCCCATCTTATCCCTCCTTCCTCGCCACCATAATTCACTCATGAGAGATCCTTGCAGCCCTTTTTCTAGTTTTACATTTGTGTTTTGGTGTGTAGAGACAGGTGGATTTTGTCAGTTTTCTCTTCTACATGTAGATGAAGATTATTACACCTTGGTGTCCATGGTCATCTCCTTTTTTATGGCTTGGTTAGTGTTTTCCTTTATGCATCCACATTGTCTCTCTCACTTTGACTTCCTTCTCATACTCTTGTGTCTTCCCCTACTTCATCTTAGCGGTGGTTTCCTAGTTCGCTCTCACTAGTTGATTCATCAAAATGTAAGGGAGATAAGATGCTCTCTATTTGAACCTATACTTCACATTCATGATTCCCTATCTTGAGGTGGAAGATGCCTTGACCACTCTGCTCTCGCCTGCTTAGGTGTATCCTTGATCACGTCCATCATAATGGATCTTTCCTTGTTGATGGGCTTGACCAAGATCCTAGTTGGCTCATTTGTTTTCCATTCTTTTCTCTCCTAGGAGGAGCTTCACATGTCCTTGGAAAAAGTTGATCCTTTTCATGACTCCTCCATAATTGGTGGTTTTCTTCTTAGATCAGAAATTCTTGAAGACTCGATATCCAGGTCTGTGTTGATTTCCATGGTGAATGGTCTTCTTGGAGAATCTCCTTATGCTTTCCACAACAGGGTTCCCATACATTTTTCAAAGATTGGTGAATTGCTTTCTTGTGTTTTGGCTTCCTTTGATGTTGTTTTTCACATTTTCTCTCATGCATTAGTTGATGCTCATGCTTCTCCCTTTACTTTCCACTCTCCTATCCCCATCACTAGGTTCGAGGCTTCCTCTTTATTTCCACTCTCCTATCTCCATCACTAGCTTTGAGGCCTCCTCTTCAAACCCATGAGGGTGGTTTTGTTGGTTATCACTGTTTTGTATTATCTCCTCGCAACTGGCTCTTTGGTTTTCTCTTACTATTAACGAGATGTTTTTCTAATGTACATCTTGGTTCCTTGCTCTTGAGCTTTTTTGGTCTCTTTTTGAGGAAGGTTGAGTCTTTCCTTTCAAAGCCCTCTTCATCTCTTTGTGTAATCCCTGTACATAATCTTTATTTCTTAATCTATATCTGCAAGCCTCACTTTTTTACTTCAAAAAAATAAATAGAGTTGATATTAAGCATAATTCAATTTAAATGGGCTAAAAATATTACCTTGCTACTATTTTATCTAATGTTCTATAGTACTTATTTATTTTAATATTATAATAGACATGTCATATTTTGATTGTACAATATAAATTAACTAATCATGAAAATGATAAAATATTTGCCTACATTAAATATTTTTGTGATTTAGAAACTTAAAAATCATGCATCTTAACTTTAGAAAATTGAAAAAAAAATCAAAGAAAAAAATTTCATAATTCTAGTTTAAAGAATGAAGCATCTAGATAGTATAAGAAAAGTGTCTAGTTTCAAGAATTAAATGCCCTATGTAAGACAAATGATAGATCAAAAGAATAATGTTTGATTTCAGAAATAAAACATATTATATAATATAAGTGTCTTGTTTCGAGGACAAAGAAATTGTATAAAATATTGGTTAAGTTGTACTTCACCTTGGTAGTTTGTCTCTTGAGTCATGATTTGTTAAGCTTAGTGTTTTACGTAATGCTCTAGTTGCATCTATTCAAAAATTCAATGTCTTAGCAAAAGATAATTTATTATGGTCAGCGGATGGTGATAGCTTTTGATTAGATGTTGACAATATATGGTTAGGGTTTTATTTGGATATTGTTGGATTTTTGAGATATTTGATATTTTTAAAAAATTTCAGATTTTTTTTGGGAGTTTTAAATTTTTTATTTCTTATGAATTTTTGAAATTTTCTATTTTTTCATTTTTTTATTTCATGAAATTTGTTTTTGAATTAATTATTGAGATATAAGACATAGATCAAGATTCATTATCAAGAAGGATATATTTATTTTCCTCTAGTGTCTACCAAGGGATGAAGCATTATAAAGAGATGAATGAACTGATGAGAGAAAATGGATACATGGAGGATAAAAAAAGGCTACTAAGGGATTGAATATTGTAATATAAGGTAATAACATGGCGGAATTAATGAAATGTAGTTCATTTTATGTTGAGAGGTTTGTAAAAATATATTTTAAATTTATGTCCATAGTTTTGATCAAGATGAAGGGGTGGATTTCCATAAGATGGAGATAGGATGCAAATGAGATACACAAAGTCTAAAGTAGTAATGGATGATGGAAGTAAGAAATTGATATGGTGTAAAGGATGTGGATAAGATGAAGTAGATATAATGCATGATCTATGTGGATATCCTTATCTTTGTCAAGTTCAAAGGTAGAAAAGGGAATATGGATGTAGTTAGGGTCAATGAGGGATAATGGATTATATATGATTCTTATTTATTAGGTTTTTATTATGGTAAATGCCTAAGGTTCCACAAGAGGTGATTTTCACCATTAGATAGATTATTTCTCTTTACTTCTTTTTTTTTTTCATTTTTTCTTTTCTTTTAGAATTGTTTGAAGGTAATGAATACATGATAAAATATTGATGAAGGACTCAATCAACTCCTCAAAATATTACTTCTCAAATATGTGATACAATGGACCATGGATATTGAATTTATTCTCAAAGACATCATTAGGGTGATTGTAAAGGGAGATGAAATGCATGATAATATTTAATAAAGTATTAGATTGGAGTGATGAAAAGATGGAAAACAGGTTTGAGATAATGAATGGGTTGTTTAGAGAGTTTTTGCAGTGTTTGCTAAAAATGTTGGTGAAGAGAAAATTTGGCACACACCTTAAAGTGTGGTGGAGAGTTGGAGGAAAAAAAAAATTAGGGTTTGAGATTTTGTTGGAGAAATGATAGGGATTTTCAAACATAAGGACCCAAAATACATGACGGAGGTGGTGAAGTATCTAAGATATTAGATTTTAGGGCATAGGGATACAAAATAGATATTATAGGTGGGAGATATTTAGATGGGGGAGTGGAGGAAATATTTAGAATAGAAATTATGGATGCCAATTTAAATTTTTTTTTGGGATGAAAGCCTTCTATTAGCAACTTGGGAATTCACATGTTTTTTAATTTTTATTTCCTTTGTGGTTATTTGGAATGAGTTTTTTCTATAAAAAATTTACAATGGGGTATTTAATTTTTATTTTTTCTTAATGGGGCTTTGTGGCCTTTCAGATATTTATTTTTATTTAGGGATCACATTTTTATTTTTATCTTTATATTTCTTTCAAATGGGCCTCGTGTTGGCAACAGAGATTATTTTGGTGAATATTGATGCATGTTTGATGCTTAATGGTTGTCATTAATGGCAACTCATTTCGATAATCAAATCCTATGTACATAGATTTAGTTTACCAAAATTCATGTTGCTCATGAGGCATAAGTTTGGATGGTGGAACACAGTAATCGATTGAATGTGCATATCTTTATCTTGATTGGATAATTTTGGTTGTGGTGATATAGGAAATCAATTCAAGTCTCGAGGAAAAATATTTCATGATTCTAACATCAATTGTTGATTCATGAGCAAGTTTAGAGATCTGATATATGGTAATTCATTTTGATCAGAGCTATTTTTGTAAAATATGTGTTGCAAAATCTTATGGTTGATTTTGGTAATTAGTTTCTTGTTCAAGGTTATCGGTTCGACTTATGGGAAGCTTACTATTAAATTTTATTTGGTCTACATTTGGATTTGTGGATAGATTAAACCGACCTGGTTATACATGTTCCATAGTTACATGTCATACAATTTTTGGAAGCCGACATTGTAAAAGATTTTTTTTGTTGGTGCGGATATATAAGATCGATATGGGTGAGTATTTTGGTTTATGTTATGAGTGGTTGAAGTTTGTATGAGCATATTTTCCATTTGGTGAATGTGATTGAAGGTTTTGGTGGTCTGGTGTGTGACAGAGCATGAAAATAGAGCATAATGACAAATCAGTTGCACGAGATAATCTCAGCCTAACTAGAATTTCATTTTGGCATATGTAGATGCTATACTTAAATTCATTCATTATTATAATCAATTTTCATATCCTCTAAGGAAGTGAGCCTTCCTCCTAGTTGTAGCCCTTTTGTATTTAAGCAGTGAAATCTAGGCAGTGTGCCTGAATGCAAGTGCATTCCCCTTATGTAATATTATCATACTCCTGACCATAGTATAATAATATTGTGGGTTCATATCACACTGTGGTTTCTCCCTTTCCAAATGTTAGTGTAAAAAACTTAGTGTTATGGTTGTATAGTTAATTTATTTATGTTTCTCCATTTCAATTTCATTTTTATGCATCTAATTGCTTAGGAATCAGGTTAATAAGTTTTCAAATTACACAACACTAATTCACTCCCCTCTCATTGTTCATTGATTCCAACATTTGGTATCAGAGCTTAGTTCCTCAAAAGAAGCCCAACATCTTGAGGAAGATCAGGAAGATTGAATCAATGGACTCTGGTTTTCAGAGATAGTTTAGTGTGGCACTTGAAGATCATGCTAGAGATAATACAATCCTAAAGAATGAGATGCAATTGATTATGATGAATCTAAAAAAGGAGAATGAAGACTGAAAGAAGAGTGAAGAAAATTTAACTCAGTTATTGAAGGAGAGATCTGATGAAAGTTGCATATTGACATATGAGAATGAGTAGTTGAAACTTGAATTGGTGGAATGAAAGAATGATGGACAAGAACTAGAAAGGGAGATCATAATTATGAGAGATGGGCTTTCTACTACTAATGAGTAAAAATTAAAATTCAAAGCTAGTTCACCCTAGTGAGATGAGATCATAGAAAGTCAAAGACATGGGAGAGATATGTGAGGACTTGGATTTGAGAAAGGAGAATCCTTTGACACTAGACAAAGAAATCATCAGAAGAATAAGAAACCTTCACTAAGAAAACTTAACGCCTATAAGTTCAATGGTAAATTTTTTATTTGTGGAAAATTTGGTCATAGGGAAAGTCATTGCAGAAGTAAGATGAATAATGGGATGATGAATAATGTGATGAATAATGGTCCTACCTTTACCACTCAATGTTTAATATGCAACAATTTTGGCCATAAGTCCAACATGTGAAGAAAAATGATAAATAACTTTTAGAATAAGAGATTGTATGCTTGTGGATGTTTAGGCACATTTATAACCAATCAAGGATGAGACCAAATCAAATGAATTTTAGGCATGTGCAGTGAAATATTGTTTTTCATGAATGAAACAAATGTGGTCACATTGCAAGATATTGCAACAGAGAGAATTGTCCAATAGACATGAACAAATCAGATGAAAATGGAAAAGCTAAAGTAGAAGAGATCAGAGGTCAACATAAGAAGATATGGGTGAAAAAGGAAGATTCAAATGTGCAAAATATATCCACACCTGATTGTGGTGTTGGAACCTCATCTGCTAACTAAGGAATTTGGGTTAAGGGGGAAGTTTTTCATGCAAGTATTTTAAATCCCCTTTCAGAGATCTATAACTGATTGAGGATGGTTGTAGATGATGGAGATTAGCCGTACAATTGATATCTAGAAGATTTCATGCCTATCTGAGTATTTAGTAATGAAGTATTGAAGTTGTAGGGTATCCAAAAGATTTTAGGGTCGTTCAATTATTACAACTTAAAGTTAGGTTTTTGGAAGATAAAAAGGCATTTCAATCATTCATTCTTCACATTGTGAATGAAGAGTAAGAGCAAAAGAGCAAGGCAAATGAGATTGGCATTTGCATTAGGTGTTGTGACTCCATTGGTGGTTGAAATTACTGAGTGAGAAATTATTGTATTCAAGAGGCATCCATTCAAATCTATTGAAGATGATCTGAAAGATGCTTTTTACTTTGTCCTGTATGGTGTATTACATAACAAAGAAATTAGGACATACATCCACTGCAACATCAAGGATCTTGGAAATGCAAATATGCTATCTCTTGATACCAAGCATATGATGGATGGAATAAAAAATTTGAAGCCAAAAGTCAAGTCATTTTAGGACAATGATTTCATATAGCTTTTTCATTTTCTAGTGTTCGATGAACCCAAATAGGTCCAATATAGCCCGAGCGAAATCCATGATGAGTTTAAATGGCTGGACCAACCTTATAAGATCATGAAGCAAGCCATTCAAGAAGTTAACTATTTGAATGCAAGCGATGAGATTTTCGGCTTGAGAAAAGTATAGAACACAATAGTAAGAAATGTTACTAGATCCCAATATGCAACTCATTAATAACAATTAGTGATGCCATAGAGAATGATGTGAGATTTACCTCAATGGTGATGGGATATAAGGTATACCATTCCAATAGGTAGAATTTAGTATCTAGTACTACCATATTTATTGCATATCAAATGTTTAAGAAGGACAAAAGATATGATCTCTATGGAGTGCTTCTCAATGAGCTATTAAGTAATCTAAAGAAAATAAAACAAGACAAGAAACATGTTTTCAAATTTAGTTCCTTGATTGTTTGTATAGCACTATATTTCTTAAATAAGATCCTCGAAATTGGAAAGGTTCGATAGGCTTATGATAGAATGATGGCAGTCCAAATCATACCCATGGCATATGAGGTAGATGTAAATACACTTGATGCATACGATCAACACCTGTTGAGTCAACCAGTGGATGAGAAAGAATAAAGGTTCAAAAAATACAAAGAGAAGGATCTTTATTTGCACAAGAAATTTACTAAGCCAAAAAGAAAGAGAAAAGTAAGAAAGTGGGTTAAGAAGCTTGTAGAGAAAATGGGACTATCAAAGGAGGCTATGCAAAATGATAGAGAGAAAAATGTACAAAAGAAGGAAGACATGGTGAAGCTCAAGACTAAACCAGTTTCCAGTCCTCCCAAGCATGCCAAACCAAGGAAGAGTAAGTCTACACCTATCTCTAGTGTGCAAAAGTCAGTTCCTCCACCCAAGCCACAAACAAAATCAATTAGTGGAACATAGAAGAGAGAAAAGGAGAATCCAACAAGAAAATATGTAGCTATGGAGGAAGAAACTAAATCAGACAAAGAGGTCAGAGAAGTAAATAAGATATCCATTTATGCAAGAGTGGTGAAGAAGCCTCAATCTAGTGGTGCCCATTTGACCAAAAATATAATAGTTGAAGCTGAGCGATCTAGTAGAGATAGAGTGAGAAAGAAGCATAAATCAGAAACAAATGAAGCTCTAAAATTTGGTAAAATTGAAGGTACTTATGAAGTTGTGTCCCCAATGACTTTGCAAGAGTGAATTGATGAAATTCTTCAAGATGGTAATCTACGAATTTCAATGATAACAACAAGAGGGCTATAGAAGAAGCAATTGTTCAATACATAAATATTTATAGTAAGACAGTATTAGAACTATCATCCATTATTCCCAAAATCTTGTATGACATTTTAGATGCAAGGAGGCATACAACAAGTCTAGAGGATGAAAGGATAAAGGAATATGAATTAGTAAATATATGGTCTATTATTTCTAAAATTGAAGTGGTTAGACTATTAAATATTACAAAGGAAAGATTTTTTTATATTTTTGATAGGTAATTGGTCGAAGCCTGAATAGCTTTTGACTGGAGCTATGAACTAGTGGGTACACAGTAGGGGGCCCCATCCCCATTACATATCTTTGAATTATTATTATTATTATTATTATTATTATTATTATTATTATTATTATTATTATTATTATTATTATTATTATTGTGTTTGACTAGATTGACCCCAAGACCTTCACCATCCTATGGAAGGCCAAGAGTCACAACTTAGAATTCCACTTTAGATGTCCCTATTGGGAATTGAACTTGGGTCTCCACAATGAGAACCTGGTGTTTTAACCAGTTAAGCTCAACCACTTGGACTATAAAGGAAAGATTTTGAAGTAAGAATAGTGTTAATAAGATTATGCTCGAAAAAGTAGATGAAGTCACTAAAGAGACAGAGACAATTTTGGATAGACTAGAGGTATGATGTGAATCTGGTCCATGATGACACTCATCCGATAGAGAAATAACATTAGACATCTATTTCGGAAGTGCATGTAGCTGTTCCTAATTAAAAAAAAAAGATCAAACATTTGGGAAGGTCACTCTAGAAGGGAATTCAAATAAATGCACCATAGTTGATGATGTTACCAATGATATCTCTAGTTAAGTTGAACAAGATCCTCTGGTAATAGAAGTTGTGTCAGAGAAAGAAGCCGAGGAGAGAGTTAATGTGAAAAAGGGTGAGGATGATGGTAATGATGCTAGTGGAGAGGAAGATAGAAAGGAGAAAGGAGAGGAGAAGGAAGAAAAGGCTCCAATGACAATGGCAAGAGAAATTGTTTTTGATAAAGGTATACAGGTTGCTACTGATTCAGATGACTTTGATAAAGGGCCTATTGATTTGAGCTCTTTATCTCCAATTTAGGTACTAAAGTTAGTAAATCTTCCCAATCTAAAGCCAGTGTGGACTTACTTAAGTCTCATTGAACAAACAAAGAGTTTATAACATTGACATCAGACATGTTGAAGAAAATTATTCCATCTTTCAAACTGGATTCATCTGATCCCTCCAGTAACCTTAAGGGTTTGCTGAATGTTGTAGGTTCTCATTTTGAATCTTTGGAGAAGGCAACATATATTAAAGTTTTGAATCAATTTAATTCTATGAGGTTGAAAACATTTTTAAAGATGATTGAGGATGATAAGATAACCCTGGATACTTCTATAAAGAGTATTCAAGATGCTTTGGATGGTGGTGGTAGAACATACAATCATGTCTAATTTTTTTGAAGTTCACTTTTGATATTGATAGGAAAATTAGAGAATATGAAGGCTAGATAGCTATCATATCACAGTCGTATGCACCTCAATCAGTCTCAACTAGAAATTTTGAACCATAGGTTTTAAGTATACTAGATAAGATTAAAAGTCAAAATCAAGAAAAGGAAAGGATTTTTGGTAGAGTAGTATAATTGAGGAGTCTTATCACTCCCTAGATAGATTATTTGATAAGAAGTATGTAGGATGGTAAGGATGCTCTGGATTCTAATATTCCGACAGATAGAAGAGGAGAAAAAATGCGTGCTTATATTTTCAATGGAATGATCAACACTCTGGATATCTTGAAGAAAGCATAGGATAAACATTTTTTTCCCTTAGGACAACTTTTGTAGACATATTCAAATTTTTCTGAGCACCTCTACATATCCTTGTATATAAGTTTTGGTGGATTCCTATCTTTGGCATTATTGTAAAAGGGGGAGAGAGTTGAGTAAAAAATGATGCTAATTCTTAGGGGGAGCTTGTATATTCTTGGTGAGCTTGAATTTTGAAATTTTGAAGTTTTGCAGCATTGAGTGTACAGTTCATTTTTCACAATATTGCCAATAATTATAAAGGGGGATATTTATGGAAAGAGACATTGTTATAGTGAAGATCGATGCATTATTGATGCTTAATGGTTGTCATTAATGGAAACTTAGTTTGGTAATCACATATGGTGTATATATATTTTGTTTACCATAAGTCATGTTATTCATGAGGCATAAGTTTGGACGGTGGAACACAGTAATCAATACAATGTGCATATCTTGATTTTGATTGTATAATTTTGGTTTTGCTGATAGAGGTAGTTAATTCAAGGATCAAGGAAAATTATTTCATGATCTTGACATCCTGTGTTGATTCATTAGAAAGTTTAGAGGTCGGATATCTGGTAATTCAGTTAGAGCAGAGCTATTTTGGTGAAACATGTGTTGTAGAATTCGAGGGATGATTTTTGTATGTTATGAGCGAGAGAAGTTTTTTTGAGAGAATTTGTAGTTTGATGAATGTGATTGAATATTTTGGTGATCTGGTGTGTGACAGACTAGCAAAATAAGGTAAAATGACAAATTAATAATTGGTGACAATTTGAGACTAACCAGAACTGCATTTTGGCATATGTAGATGCTATACTTCAGTTAATTTATTATTTTAATCAATTGTAATAGCCTATAAGGTAGTGATCCTTCCTCAAGGTAGTATCCCTTTTGTATTTGAGCAGTGAGTTCAAGGAAGTACTCTTGAATGCAACTGCACTCCCCTTATGTAATATTATCATAATGCTAGCCATAGTATAATAATGTTGTGGGTTCAAATCCTATCATGGTTTTTCCCTTTCTAGGTTTCCACATAAAAAATTTGGTATTATGGTTGTGTGATTAATTGATTTATGTTCCTTTATTCCACTTTCATTATTGTGCATCTGGTGGTTTAAGAATTAGGCTAATAAGTTTACAAATTACACAATACTGATTCACCCCCACTCTTAGTGTTCATTGATTCCAACACCTCACTCTTTACAAATGCACTTACTCTTCCTTCCTTTTCCTCTTCCTCATCCTCATCATTGTCCCCATCCTCATCCTCTTCCTCTTCCTCTTCCTCTTCCTCTTCCTCTTCCCCCCCCTCTTCCTCATCCATGTCCTCCTCATCCTCCTCATCATCCTTGTCCTCCTTAAGTATACCTCATATATATACCATATTGTGCCTTGGATATCTCATATGATGAACTATATACTTAAATATGACTCATAGGATTACCTAAATGGATATATATGATTATAATTATTATTATGAAACTTATTTAAGATTTAAGGTGGCCACAAGTTGAATATTCAAAACATAATACACACTATAAGGGTTGGAACATAAGAACCCCAAATGGATTTGGAGTATGGATAATATGTATATTTGAGTTTATATGGAGAAATGTGATGTTTAGAAAGATTACCAATATTTTTAGAGTAAACTTTACAACTAGGGCCATGATAATTTGGACTTTCTTTTATATGAAGGGGTTTTGATATATATTTCTTGAATTAATGCCTAACCATTTTCCTTGATAATGTATTCTTTGAAATATACTTTTAGTAGTGGGATAATTATTGGTTTTGAAATAAGTTATAAATCCATTTCAAGTAGGGTATGTTATACAAGGAATGATAGGCTTTTTTTATTATTTTGAATTAGCTCAACATCCAAGAGAATCATTGGATTGAATGAAATTGTGATTTGTTGTTGATTTTGAATATGATCATTGGAAAGGATGGTAGGGATACCATGATCTTTCATAGGATGTGGATTATGAATGGTACTCAAAATAATACTTTTCTCTTGATATGAAATAAGATGAACTTGGTTTCCATCAAGAGGGATTGTGGAATCATCTATGAATGTACAATCACAGTAAAAGATTGGATAGAATTGAAGTTTTGGTATCTTGATATTGATTCATTTTAGGACTTGTTTCTTCATGCTTTGGTTTATTTTCTTAATAAGGGGTATGAGAATAGATATGTGCAGGGATTCTTAGATGAAGTGTATGTTTTTTCATTATAAGATTAATTTTTTAATGAGACCTCTCTAGAGTTGGACTAATTATGGATGGATCATATGGTGGCATTGGTTCTTGAATTTATGAATCATTTAAGGGATTTGTATCAAGAATTGGATTATCTTGGATCAATATTGTCAATATCCCTTGGAAATAAAAAGAAAAGGTATCATCATTAGATTTCTTGTTTTATGGATATGGTGTGGATTGCTATTGTGGATCCTAAATTCTAACCACCTAGCCTAACCAGCCCCTAACCTAACCCATTCTATCTAATCCTAGGGACTAACTAATGCTATCCTATCTTGCACATCCTAACTTCCTTACTCTAACCTCATATGGGTTGGATATTCCCTCTTGGAGACACATGGCACCTTTTCCACATGTCTTCTCCCCTTTGGCAATTGCCTTCTTGTCAGAAATTTGTTAGAGATTCCTTGACACTTGTAATCAAAGAGATGGCATGTGTCCCTCCCTCCAATCTCTTCTCAAAATTCCTCAATCATAGAATTTGATATCTGCAGATTGAATCCTCAATGTTGATTCCTACCACCTCATCTTTGGCCTTGGAAATCCTATAAATAACACTAAATTTCATCAATAAATCCTCTTGAAATCCCTTGCATTCTAGATTTTTTGCATACTTAATATAGGCAATTTCATCCTTCTATCATTTAGCATAATTTATAAATAAATCAAATCCTAGCATGCTTAGCATAGTTTTAATTATGTTAATCTAGTTTCAATATCAAACATGTATCTTAATCAATCATCTTAGTAATAATCATGCATCAAATCATCCTGGCCTCATGCATTTGCATTATGATGATCATATAGCTACTCAATGTTTGAGTTGGCACTTTCGAGGTCATTTCTTGCTGAGAGCCAACTATCTACCACTTTCAAGGTCCTCAAAAATAGAGGAAGATGGGACACCTTAAAGAAGGCCTTTGGTTCTCTTTTATTTAGTTTTCCATTTGCTTCTTAATTTCAATTGGTGTTTCATATATGTTCTTGTTTATTGTAATTGATATTATTTTTAGTAGCACATTTATTGGTGCCCATTGTGGGGCCTAGCCCCTTTGATCTTTATCAGGTTTTCTTGCAATAAATTTCATTATCAGGTTGAATAGCTCTTTTGGGTTCCAGATTTAGATTCTCAGTCTCCATTTTAATGTCTCATCACCTCAAATGGAATTCATAGAAAAAATTTCAACACTATTTTTGTCTTTTTCTGTATTTTAGTGTTTTTAGTCTCTAAACTAGCATTTTTTGTTTTTTTTGCAATGCTCTTGGTCTATTTGAAAGTGCTTGTTGTCTATTTAGTAGAATTTTAGGTCTTTATCTCAGTGTCTCGGGGATGCAAGGAAATATTTCTCCTCTCTAGAACAACATTTTTGGTTAATTTGAGAGTATTTTCAATAGTTTTTGCAACATTCTAGGTTTTTCATTAATCAATTTAATTTTCCATTCTACATTTTTAATTTCTGCATCTAAACTGTCATTTTCCAAAATCTAAATTTGTAGTTTGTTAATTTGTAGGTATCTATTTCATTGTCAAAGCCTGGAGTTATAAAAATAATTTTCCCCCAAATAATGCATAAGAAACTACTAACTTTGTTTGTAGTTGCAGGATTTTGCACTTGTTTTTGATAAATTAAGAACATGCACTAATTACAAAAGGAAATGAACAAACATTCCTTATGTATTATGTGTATTTGATAATAGGAGAGTATGGTCTCACCTTTCTTAGGTGATTAGAAAGCTAGACTCATATTTTCTTTTCATTAGTGCATATCTTTAGCGGGAATATCAATTCTACAATAGTGCTCCAAATTACTAATGCCAACTACTCCAACCCACTATTAAATAAACATGATTTGATAAAAATCAATTCTATGATAGTGCTCTAGAATATCTCTCCTCCATACCTTCAGGCATATTAAACCCTGGTTTTCAAGCCTCGGATATCTCTTAGTTGAGTTTATACCTAGACCCACCAAAGAAATCCCTTACTAGTACCAATTAAAATTAGAAGCTACCTGGTTCACCTCTAAACATTATTATTCTCTCAATGTAGAGAGGGGGAAGGTTCTATCTTGAAGACACTCACCATATTTCCCTCTTGAGCATATGTGTGAACTCCCCTTTTGAGACCATATTGCTAGGCTCGTAATGGGACTCAACTAGCTCTCGCAAAGGCAAAAACATGGGTGGACTTTAGGGGGTGACAAGGTTATATGAGCTGATAGTTTACCAATTTGTGGGCTAAAAAATAATAATGAAGCCAATTTCCTTAGGATAGACTGATTGTTGTGTTTTCAATTGTTCAAAACCTGTGAAAACTTGGGCTTTCTCTAAGGCCTTGAACATACACATTATGTCGTTCTTTGCAACAAAGAAAATCTATCTTTTGTGTTTTTAAATCATGTCAATATATCATCCATTGAAACTCAACAAAAATTTCAAACTCAAACTTCAAACTGTCAGATTTACACATTTCACAACAGATCAACTCTTTCAGTCCAAAAAGTAGCTCTTTTAGTCAAAACAGTAGTCAAAAAATACCCTTTTATAGAGCTTGAAGTTAGGAATCTCAATATTTTAAAAAATTTGTAGTTTGATTAATTTTAATATAATTTATTTTAAAAAATTGAAACTAGGTTTTTAATATTTGAAATAAGTTGATTTGAAATAAAAATTAATATTAAATGATATTAAAAAAAAATGTAAAATATATTTTTCACTAGATAAGAGAATCTTCTATGATAGGGTATAATTATTTTTTGATAATGATAATTTTGATAAAAAAAAAAGGTGACGGTGAAAGCAAACAATGAAATTTTGTTATTGGACTGAAAAAAAATTATGAGAAAAATATACATCAAAATTTTTATTTTTATTTTCTTTAGCACTACATTTATGTACGATCTATTTGGAAAATTAAAATCAGGAAAAAATAAGTTTGTTTTCATTTTTTTAATGACCCCAACTAGAACCCCTGATTTTCAATATTTCTCAATAGTAAAAAATCTCTTTAAATATATAAAAATATTAATATGTATATATTTTATTTTATTTATAATAGCAGACATAAATTTCACACATGTACATGGGTTTTCAGGACATGATGGCTTGGTTGTTAGTCATGAGCGTTGTGGGTGTGTGTGGACTATGGGAAACCATAGTTGTACGTCTCCTAGTCTTTTGTGTGCGCTCATGGCTAGTAAATTGGGATTTGGTGTTGCATTTTCATTTGTTTTGGGGTTGTGTGTAGGATAGATTGTTTGAGTGTGGGTGTGAGGTGGCTAGGGGTGCACTTGGGGATTCCCTTGCCCCTCCCTTATTTATTTTCTTTCATTCTCTCTTGTGTGTTTTGTAGGCACCTATCGCTATTTGGGTTGTGTTCAGTAGTATTTTGTGGGGGCTTGGCTAGGTTTTGTGAGTTCATGGTGGGGTTTGACCCCACTGGTGGGTTTTTCTTGTTAGTATGGGAAAAAAATTATCTCCAAATTTTATTCAATCTAGGATTATGGCTTCCTCAAATCCCCCCTCTTTGCATGTGATGACTAAGGAGCCTCATTGGGATTCTCTCTCAAGGAAGGGGTTTACCTGGTTTGAAGAAAATAAATGGTTGTTTAGAAAGAAGCCAAGATTGACCTATATTTGTTATTCAACTGGGTAAAATCTTGGAAGATTTGATATATTAGAGAAATCATGCTCTTATTCGCAAGTTTATGGGTTTAAGTTTCTCACTGTTAGTTCTAGAATCTTGGGCTCGGTGGATCTGGAATGCTAAGGGAGAGATAGAAATTATATTGGTGGCTAACAATTATTTTTTGGTCATCTCGTATGGCAGACATAATTAAGGCCCTTAAAGGAGGCCCTTATTTCTTCAATCACGTGGGACTTTTCATGAAGCCCTGACATGTTGCCTTCAATTTGGTTAGAGAACTCCCGTCAAGGGTCCTAGTCTAGATTCACCTTCCAAGGCTTCCAATGGAGTTCTAGAAGAGTAATATCCTTCATTCAATTGCTTTGTTGCTTGGAAAAGTAGTTGGAGTAGCTTCTCAAACCCTTGATAGAAAGGTAATGTCCATTATGCACATTTGTGTTGAAATTGATCTTAACAATCCTCTACCAGATTCTATTGATTTATACTTGGATCCTCTTCTTGGGTCCAACCACTAGATTATGATCCTAGGGTGGATAAAGGGAAGGCCCCAATGCAGGATGAGAATACAAATAAGGATGGTTTCACCCCTGTTTAACCTCAAAATAAGGGGAGATGACTGTAAAGAAACTCAAAAGATAGATAGGATGATATGAATTTTAATAGATTTGATGATCTCGAGGACATAACTTAAGAAGATAAAATCACTATGAAGATTTCCTTGGGTGTTCGATCTAGAAATGAGTTATACATAGAGATTGAGGATAATGTTAATCAAGATATGTTATATAAAGATCAGCAGGATGGGCTAATGGATAGTCATGTGCACTCCAAAGTCTAAAAATATTCAAACCACAGGTGGTTTTATGTTTAAAGGATGCGGTTGTTGTGGGGGCTCAAACATCCACCTTTAATAAAGGGGATTTAGACTCTGAAAATAACATTAAATCCTCTCAAGACTTAGGCTTGCAAAAAAACCCACTTAAAAATGGGCCTTGAAAGAAATCTCAGAGGACCAATTGCAAGATAGATCAAGAGAAGGTAAATTTGATCAAGGATACATTAGTGGAATCTAGGTCAGTGAAAACCATTCACTCGCTTTTCTCTCAACCCTCAAAATTATTGTTCTATCTTGAAATGTAAGGGATATTAATAACATCTATATACAGAAGCTTGTTCGTGATTTGTTTAATACCCATTGGCTTGACTTAGTTTTTATTGAGGAAATGAAGTTGACTGTGGATGGTTTGATAGATAGAGCTCCTAGTATTGAGGATCATGGGCTTTGTCAATGCCTAAGCTTTCAGAAGTTTTTGTGGTTTGGCTTGTTTTTGGGACCATAAGAAGATAATCCCTCTCTGATGGAGTTCAAGCTAGTTCTCCTTATCTTTGATGGCCTCCAGTTTTGAATAAGGAGAGGTTTGCCTTTTTTATAATGTTTATGCTCTTATCTCTTGTCTAAGTCTCATCTTTGAAGGCATATTAGATATGTTCAATCCATGGAGCCTCATCTTCCCTAGGTTATAGATAGAGACTTTAATGTGATTTGTAGTTTAGGAGAAAAAAGAGGGGAGGTTTCAAGGTTCGAACCTTCTTCTTACCTTTTTAGTATGAATATTGAGTCTTTAAATGTTATTTATGTATAAATCAACAATGGATTTTTTACCTAGAACAATAGAAGATGTAGTGAGGATGTTATCTTGGAGAGTTTGGAAATATTTTTGGTTTCCCATTTCTACATTGGTGATAGATAGGTTACTAGCTCAAAGATCTTGGATTGGAGGGGGTCAAACAATTAGTCGATCAAGTTCTTGGTGGCTTCCTTCAACTTGCCTAGGAACCCATCTTTTAAGGTTTAGATAATGTGGCTAACAGATCCCTCTCTTCAAGACTTAATCTATGTCTTCTAGTATGAGGATAAATTGACCCACAATAGAGCCATGTACTATTTTGTTAAAAGGTTTTGATTTGTCAAATACAAGCTTAAGAGATGGAATAAGAAGGGCTTTGGGAACCTTCATTATAATATTTTAGCAGTATAGGCTCATCTTAATAGAATCACTCACTTAATTCGAGACCATTTATTGACCTTGGAATTTAACTAGCTATGGGAGAAAATTTTCTAGAAGCAAAAGTCCAATGTTGACTAGCTTCAAGAAGTGGATAGGAATATGGCCTTCTTTCATATGTCTATGAAGGCTTGTAGGAATAATAATTGTATTTTGTCTCTAGTGTTTTCTTAAGGTACTTCACTTTCTTCAAAAGACACTATTTCTTAGGAGGACTTGCAATAATTTTTTTCCTTGTTTACAAAAGACTATGCCCTACAAGGGAGGATGAGACCCTTATTTGGGATTGTCTCCCCTTGGTTGTCTCTAAAAAGATGAATGAAGCCCTCACTTTCCCTATTAATCTCCAAGAGCTGGAAGATGTTATTTATAGCATGAAGAAAGGTAAAGCTCTAGGTCTGGCCAACTTTCCTATTGATTTCTTTGAGGAGTTTTGGAAGATTATCAATCTTGATATTCTTGAAGTGATCCAGGAGTCTCAAAGAAACAAGTTTATGCTAAGGGATATGAAGTATACCTTATTGGTCCTTATTGCTAAAAAGGAGGGGGATAATAAGCTTGATCAATTTAGACCCATTGCTCTATGCAATGTAGTTTATAAAATCATTACTAAGCTCATTGATGATCACCTGAAAAGTTGTATCAAATATTTGATTTTTAAGGACCAAAGGGGGATTTATTGTTGGAAGACAAATTATTGGAGAACTACTTTCTTTGGTGATGAGTTGTCTCACCTCCACTACTTTCTTTCTTCTCATCATTGGAGAACCTTCTAAGTCTTTTAATTCTTCTAAGGGACTTTAGGAAGCAAACCTATTGTCTCTCTACCTATTTGTCATTATGGCTAAAGGGTTGGCAAGGTTCATTAAGTCCCAGGTCCAACAAGGTTTCATTCATTGTTGGTGATGGGGTAATGGATGGTTGTGAAGTTCCTAGATATGGCTTGTGGGGAGGGGCTCCATGATTTGGAATTTATTTAAGAAAGGGGCAATGCTTATAGGTGGTCTTTTTTGGATATGTAATATGGGAACTGATTCTTTAGGCTTGTATGATTCTTGGGATGGATATCCCCTAATTATCTCTTAGTTCCCACATCTTCAACCTCTATGTAATTTCTTTGTAGAGCCTAGTTGGTCTAAGATGTGGGAATTTAAGAAGGTTAAGTTACAGGGTCAATTAGAGGTGTGTTGTTGGAAATATCCCTAGGAATGGTCGATGGGTGGTTCTAAGGATGACCTTCAGCATCTTGCAAGGATCTTAGGTAGTAGACACTATAGTTCTCTTAGGAGGAGAGATACTTTGTCCTAGGGTCTGGACCAAAAGGGCTAGAGTTCAATTGCTTTAACATATATTGAGTTAGAAAGACAGTTGTCTGGTAGAGGGAGCTTTGGTTAGTGGAAATATGTTTGGGATAGTTTCTATTGGCCCATGTGTAATTTTTTTCTCTCGTTGATAGTCCAAAATAAATGTTTGACTTATGATAATCTAAGTAAATGTGGATTTCATGGCCCATCTATATGCATGCTATGTACAAATAATGAGGAGAATACTTCCTTACTCTAGGGAGATATTGCATCCTTGGTGTAGTTTATGGAATCATGCTTGTGTACATTCTTTGGATAGTGTCCTCTTTTGGCAAAATATTTTTGACAAGCTTAGAGATACTATTTTGTTTAAGTGTGATAGCTCTATTGAGCTGGCTATGACAAGAATGGAGGTGGTGAATAGGATGAATTTGGTAGATTCTGGGTTGAGCTCTTCTAGTGATAGAAAATGAAGAAAGGCCAAGGAAAAAGTTCAAAGAGGGGGGAGATGGCTCCCTCCACCTATGGTAGTTTTGAAAATTATCACTAATGGTTATTCTAGGGGTCACTGAGGTCTTGTGGGAGGAGTCGTGATGGTTGGGTTATATGTTTTTATTTTCTAAGCTTATAGGGTTTCACCTGGATAATCTTATGGAAACCCTATCTTTTCTCCATGCAATTCAAATAAGTCATTTTACATTTGTGATTTATTGTTCTACCTATATAAAAGAAGGGACAACAACTCTTTAAGATCTTAAAGGTAAATAGAGGATATTTACATATTTGAAAATCATTACTCTTGCCAAACCTTGATATGGACATTCTAAGTATTATTAAAAGGACTTAATGATTGAAGTGATTAATTGCACATCATCATCTTCATGACAATACCTCATCTACCCCTTTATCTAATTCACAAAAAATAATTTTTTTTAAAAAACCTAATAAAATCAAATAATCAGCATAAAGCTAATTTTTACTTTTTTTATCCACTCTACCATATAAGAAACCGTCCTCTAAAATTATAATTACACTGAGGTGTCTCTTTTATATGTGAATTTGACTTGTAAATTGTTATTGATATGTTGAATACTCAACATTTGGAGGAGGTTAATTGGCAGCTATTCTTTAGAATTTTTCCCTTTCAGGCATTTACTGCATGAGTTGAATAAGATTGCCTATCCAAATGGGCCACATAGAACTTTTGGGGGGCAGATATTGAAGATTGGGGGCTCCTTTCTCCATAGTATTTTGGTACTCTAGATAAGTTAATTAAGGATGACTGGATGATGTAATGTTTTTGGATAGTCTTTTGTGACCCATTTTTTTTGTTCCTTGGCTCTTTGTGTCGCCAATTACCCCTTTTCTTTGTATTCCTTTATTTTCCTAAATAAATTTTTACCCTCTTTTTTAAAAGAACCAAAAGATAAAAAAAAATAAAACAAACACAAATTTAATTAGTATTTTATATTTCATCAATTTACATCATTTTGGAATTCAATTCAGAAATGTTACTTTTATGTGGTCGAAGTTAAATAGTTTTAGTTGTGTTGGCCACTTCCTTTATAAAAGTGACATAGGTTAGTGCTTTTACCCAAGGAAAGCTTCTTTCAACCCCAAATGGTTGCCTCATTCCTTTCAACAACAAGCTTATCATTTGTTTAATAAAGTTTTGTCACTTAATAATATCAACTCTTACAAAACCTTGATATGGATATTCTAAATATTATTAAAAGGACTTAATAATTGAAGTGAATAATTTCACCCTCAACCTCCTTGTCCACTCCTAAAAAATATCACCCTTTCTTTGTGACAATGCCTCGTCTACCTCTTTATCTAATTCACCAAAAATATACTTTTTTAAAAAACCTAATAAAATTAAATAATCATCATAAAAGCGAATTTTTACATTTTTTATCCACTCTATAATATAAGACACCATTCTCTAAACTTATAATTACAATGAGGTGTCTCTTGTATCTTTAAATTTGTACATGTGATTTTATATGAATTATTTAAACAAATCAAAGTATAAAATGTATTCTTTAAATGAAAATTTTACTTTCTTGTTTCAAAAACCAAATTAAAAAATTAAGTTCATCACCTTAAAAAAAATACATTAGTATGATTTCAAATGAACTATCTAAACAAATCAATGTTTAGAGAGTCTTCTCTTTAAATTGAAATCCTAGGTTCTAATTTCAGACGTGTCTATTAAAAAACATGAGGTCTTGATTACAAACATAGAAATAATCTTTAAATACATAAGATCTTAATAAAAATACATAAATAACCCATTATTTATAACAATGTTAATGAAAATATGATCTATATCTCCAATTAAAACTACAAGAGAGCTTTCAAATGAAAAAAGTGAAGCCATTGTAATGATAATAGAAAAATTATAACGATTCAACGTAATGATACCTAGCTTTCGTCCATGGACCAACATCATCGTACATGATCTATAGCTTACAAATCTATGGAGAAATAGGTAGCAGAGCAGAAACCTTAATCTATAGGGTTAGGGTTTCAATATCCATTACCTTGCAGGTTCTGGTAGCTTGGTTGTATAAGAAATGCAGGTGGAGGAGTTTTCCCCTCAAGTTACAATATTTTAAGACTTCTATCTATTTTGGAACACCAAGTAAAAGAGGTAAACTGATCAGTATATAGTATTTTTTTTTCAATTCATATACATGTATTAATGTGTTTATGTTTTGGTGTAAATGTCTCCATAGCTTCACCCATCATAAAACTACATAGAAGAATCAATCCAGGTAGCTTTCGAAAGGTTGAATATTAATATGCTGATGATTCTTCAATTATTCTGCAAATAAAATAGACTTGTTGATTCATATTAAACAAACCTACAATATGAAAATAGTATGAAATTTGTAAAACAATATCACATACCTCTATCTCATGCTGAAACTGTATAATTGATCCCTTCTCTATCTGGAAATTACTTTTTCCAATGACAAGATTACAATTCAAAGAATGGTGGATTACCATTTTTACAATTTTTACACGTTTACAGCTTTTCACATGTCTCCGAGGTCTTATAAAAGTAAAGTCATAAGCATGTAGAAAAATTTGCTAAAATCTATTGAATGCATACAACATCCTTTCAATTTATAAAAGCATCTACTAAAAAATAAATAAAAGAGAAACATATAAGTTGCAGGTTTTGATATAACATATGTGAATAGAAATTACAAACCTGCTGCCTTGGGAAGAGACTTCTAGTGGCCTTCACCATGGTCTTGGATGTATGCAATGACCTTGTCATCTTCTTTCTTGCTCCATGTTCCCATCTTCACCATAAGTTTGGTAAGAGGACAACAAACAACTCAAGAACAAAAAAAAGGGTTTCAAATACTGCAGCCAAACCCCAACTGGGGAAGAGTATATATAGCATTTATGGGGGAGATTTGGTGAGAAAAGTATCTGGTTGACCACTTGTTCACAAATGACATAGTCAAGTAAGTAATCTGGTAGACTTTGGTTGGAGTGCGTTCTTTCGACTCAAAAATGGCATTAGCATCAAATAATTAGAAAACATAAAAATAAATAAATTGTAGTCCTATTAATTTCTATGAATTTACTTAATGTAAAAGTAGTTTCTACTAATCTTTCATTTACAAGTTCTCAAGTTGTAAAGGTTAAAACATTTTTCTTAAATTGAGCTATGCTAATCAATATAGAAATTATCCTGACACTAGTTTATTTGAGTGGATTAAATGAGTTGAGAATTCAAAATCAGAAAGTTATTTATAGAAAATAATTGGTTTTTAATTCTTAGAATTGTGATTTGAAACGTCGATGGGAAAAAAATACACAAAATCGAATCAAGAAAATTTCATATGAATACAACATGGTATTAAAGTTACATATATTTACTTATTTATTGATTTTTAACAGACACAAATATACTTTTATTGATCAATGGATTTATAGTTAGACCCATATAATGTACTTAGTTGAAGAGATGCAATTATTTTGCCACAAAGTGAAAGTATAGTTGATATTAATCATAAGTTAATATTTGATATAGTATTTAAAGAAACATATTAATTTTAAATTATAAATATGTAATAATGATTAAATTTTCAATAATGTGTTGGTTTTCTAAAATATAAAGTATTTACTGAAAAGTGAAAATAGAGTTGATATTAATCATAAGATAATTTAACTTGGCTAGAAACATTATAATTATTTGATATATTATTTAAATCATCATATTAATTATAAATTATAAACATGTAATAATGATTAAAGTTTAAATATTGTGTTGCTTTTGTAAAATTAAAAGTATATGATTAGCAATATTAAAAATAAAAATAAAAACAAATTGAAAAAAAATGAATTATAGTAATTAGTTGAAGAGATGTAACTATTTTATCCTAAAATAGAACCATAGTTGATATTAACCTTAAATTGTTTTTTTTCTTTTACAAAAGTGGCAAAACCACTAACTAATTATATTAATATATATATAAAAGATTACAAAAGCCTAGTTCGAACAGGCATATAGACAAGAAAGAACCAGGCAAAGAAAACCTCCAGTTGTAGCCCTTGACCAAAAACCCATAAAGTTGAATAACCCAATACATGATAATAGACCCAGCTCCACAATGACCAACCCATAAAATTACAAATAAAAGTATAATATTATTCCTCAAAAACCATGAACATGGACAATCCTCCTGAGGTGCAGAAGAAGAAGGATCACATCATTAGACAAGGAGGAGAAGAACCAATCCATCCAATTTCCCAAGCTAGAGTTTCATAGAACACATCAAGAACAACAACAAGACAAGGAGGGAGAGCATGGTCATAGAGTCAATGCAGCCACAAAATTGTATCAACAAAACCATCACCACATAGTGTGCACCTTGCTAACACATTCTACAAACCATCCATTAGCAAGAGACATATTAAAAGATATGAAACCACTATGAGAGAGGAAACCATAATCAAGACTATAAAGATACAAATCATAGCCAAAATCAAGAGAAAAGTAGGATGCTAAGACAAAGAAGTAATCAGCCAGAGCCTGAACCATATGAGAAATCATAGAAGAAACCATGTAAACAATAAGAAAACAAGAAAATATTTTAGATATAATAAAACCTCCAATCTCCACTAGTCAAGATTTACCCAGCACCTACCAAACAAGACAAGCAACATCTGAAGGAACTACATAAAAAATCCGCCCAAGTTTCTCATCATAAAAAAGTATGAAAAACACAATTTGTAGGATGAAAAAGAGTGACAAAAGATGAAACATAGAGAATAATAATATCGAAGAGCTCGTAATCTAGAAACATAAATAGGTCGAAGCACATATCTAGTCACATCATAACAAATAATGTCTAACAATGACAATTGACTTCCCACACGAGCCGAGAGAAATATCCAACAAAATTTATAATTAAAACACAACTCTCACAAGATACGGCCAACCAAGACGAAGCCAACACAATACACAATGATGTTCCAGCATGATTGCAAAGGCATAAATTAAAGAAAAAATAACCTATCCATAATGGTAAACAATCACTTGCAAATGTACAGCCCACAATAGCCAAGTATGAGGAAAAAAAAGAGAGACCACCAATATAGAAACAAAAGATCCCAACTCAAATGAAGTAAATGTAAATCTGCACGGTGAAGTCATAAGAGAAGGATGTGAAAAAAAGCCATTCATAACCACAGAAGAAACCACCCCCCAATGATAAGACACATGAATGACACCACCTCACAATGATGACACAATCAAATGCATAGCATCAATGAAAATACAACCACATAATCAATAGGTGGACAATACCACCCCTAATGCAATACAAACCAGTGATCAACCTTGAAAGGAGTGCCATCATAGATACATCCATAGAACGAACCAACCCTCATTGATGAGACACTCGAATGCATAGCATCAGTGAAAATCGAGCCACAAAAATGAATATATGATCAACAACACCCCTAATGCAACACAAACCAAATGATCAACCTCACGAGGAGTGCTAGCCACATGTTCAAAACAATAATGAAACCAAGAATAGAGGATGAAAATAACAAGCACCCACACAAATGATGAACACATAAAGTGTTCATCCTCCATAGGAGTGCAATGCTATCAAAGCATGTCAATACCCGCAATTCACCATTATATTCAGGGTCAGTGCAAGAAGATGAAAGTGTTTTCAATGATTTTTCAGGTTTTGTCTCATTTGAGCTTAAATTTTGAAACACTTAGAGATTGAATCTTGGAAAAAGTTGGCAATATAAATGTTGGCAATATAAAAGATAGCCCTCTGAGTCTACTTTCCAAATATGTAATTTATTTTTATACCCAGATAATTAAAAATAACTTTTTGAATGGATTTCTAAAAACAATGTTTTAAAAATGCCTATTTCAAGACCATACCATGCATGTGTATGACCCACACTTTTTGACACAATTAAAATTATTTTCTCAAATAGTTTTGGGAAATGGTTTGTAACACACTGAAGATTGACGAGCATATTTTTTTGTATTTTTTTTCAAAATATTAATTTTTTAATGACCGTAATTATCTCTTTAAAACTTTGATGTGTACGACCCACATAATTTGACGTAAACTTAACATTTTTTGATTTTTTTTAATAGAAAAGAATTTTGTGTAGATTGATGACATATAATTTTTTTTCAAAATTAATTAAAATAAAAAAGATTAAATTAACAAAATTAATTAATATTTCAAGTTTATGGACCCGATTTAGTATAAATTAAATGACAAATAGTTAAAATAATCAATTTTTAAATAAATTTAAATATTTAGAATCTAGACAGTATAATCCGAAATGGGTTTTAATTTTGTATAAAAAAATTCTAATTAGAGGCATGTAAACTATTTTAGAAGTTCATATTTGTGCTTTCATTCATGGATATTTGAATTTGCAGGTCCATGTCTCAGGTGTGGCCATCCCAAGCCTATCTCAGACCTAATCCCGAGGCAAGTGGTAGGTTGTGGAATCAACTTCCACAAAACAGGGGCCAAACAGGGGCCCATTTTGAAAATGGGAGACCATTCCTAAAATTACCGTTAATGTCCAAAAATGGCAAAATGCAGCCCAAAAAAATGGGTAAAATCGGATTTAAAAAAATGGGACCCCATTTCATTTACAAATGGGAGCCCATTTAGTTTCACTTTGGGCTCCCGTTACTTTCTGCCTCAGGGGCCCGAAGCAAATACGAGTCCCTGTTTTTGGAAAATGGGCCCCCATTTCTAAGAGCACATTTTCCAATGCGTGGACTTTTGCCAATTTGTGATCCATTACCTTGTACTTACAGTTTAAATAAAACACCAATCTTGACTAACAGATAAAGATCTACTATTTCATAAAAATAGTTACAGGCTGCTTGTCATAACAAACACCAACCCACACCAAAATATTTACCTATTTGCCCTAAGATATAAGAACAAACAAATCATATGGAAACACCTCCCTTCACTAAGGAGGAGGGAATGTTCAAAGCAGGAACATCCAAATTATTAGCTTTCTCATCAATTGCCATATTAGCTAAAAAATCTGCAACTCTTTTAACCTCTCTATAGCAATAAGAAATGAAATAAGAATCAAGGAACGAAAGCTGCAACAAAATTCGATCTAACAAATACTGAAGATGTCAGGAGTGACTTTTCTTATTAATAACAACTTGAAATGAAACCATAGAATCACCTTCAACAATAATATCTTTAATACCAAGGGAGATTGACAAATCTAGAGTAAAAGACAAACCACAAAACTCAGCATAACTACTAGTCCCAACACCAATATGATGACACCCATCCTTTACAATTTTGGACTTATGATAAAAAATGACCACTCCAATTCTTGCCCTACCCAGATTTCCCCATGAAGCTCCATCATAATTTAAATTAAATTTAGCATGAGGAGGAGGACACCATTTGACATTTTTCCTTTTAATAATTGAGGAAGTACGAGTAGCAACAAAACCATGAGAAGGAGGAGATTTGAGAGCCTACCAATATCTATTAATCCAACTATCACATTGAGAGAAGGAATTAATATGATCAAGATTCTTATAAACATAAGAAAGGACAACTTTTGAAATTGAAACCTCAATTTTAGTCAACACTTCCTGCAACGAAGAAGACTTCTTCTTAAAAATTCTACTATTCCTTTTCTAGCCAAATGTTCCACACAATAATAGAAGGAGCCACCACCCATAGACATGAATAAAAGGAAGAAGGGAATAAGAGAGGCCATGCCCTAAACTGAGTCAAGAGATCTAGACAAAGAGCACAGGACCAACCAATCTTATCAAACAACCAATACCAACATTCAAATGCAAAATGACAATGCAAAATTTGAAGGGAGAAGGATTCCAAACAAGAGCCACATAAAACAGAAGGAAAAACAAGTGTAACCCCAAGCCTATCTAATCTCATGCTATTAAGAATTCTATCCTGAGCCACAAGCCATGAAAAAGCCCCAGCCTTGGAAAGATAAGCAATATGCCAAAATATCTTGGATGGCCAGGAATGACCATTTGAGGTAGGCATGAGAGACTTATAGCCTTCTCTAACCCAATATAAACCTGAAGTGTTCTTGGTCTATATCAATTCACCTTCGACATTAAGAAAGACCAGTGGCCTCTTCTGAAGTTCCTCCATATAAGTCTTTTTTAAAGCTTGGACCTTAAATTAATTTTTACATGGCTAAAAAAATATAATAAATATTTGATATAATATTTAAAGTATTATATTAATTTTAAATTTTAAATATATAATAATGATTAAATTTAAAATAATTAGTTAATTTTATAAAATTTAAATAATTTACTACAAAGTGAAAGAAGAGTTGATATATTTTGGTGAATGTGTCCTAGTTAAAATGATCTCTTTGATCCTATTTGATCTATGTGTCTTTCTGGGATGCAACTTATAGTATTGTACATTGATACTTTAAGAATCTTCAATCTTTGCTACACATTCATCTCATTCCTAAATTCTTCATGTTGTTTGTCTTGAACAATCATATTAGAAGTGTTTTCTCTGGGATCAATATCATTGAATTTACCTTTCTTGATGCCTCCACACACCTTGCCATGCATTACTCCCAACTTATCACTCCTTCCTAACCACCATCATTCACTCATGAGAGATCCTTGTAGCGCTTTTTCTAGTTTTACATGTTGGTTTTGGTGTGTAGAGATAGGTAGATTTTGTTAGTTTTCTCTTCTCCGTGTAGACGGAGATTTTTGTACCTTGGTCTCCCTAGTTGTCTCCTTTTTTTTGGCTTTGTTAGTGTTTCCCTTTATGCATCCATATTGGCTATCTCACTTGGACTTCCTTCTTGTAATCTTGTGTCCTCCCCTACTTCATCTTAGCGATGGCTTCCTAGGTCGTTATCACTAGTTGATTTATTAAAATGCAAGGAAGATAAGATTCTCTCTATTTGAACCTACGCTTCACATTCATGATTCCTTGTCTTCATGTGGAAGATGCCTTGACCACTCTGCTCTCCGCTGCTTAGATGTATCCTTGATCACCTCCATCATGATAGATCTTTCCTTGTTGATGAGCTTGACCAAGATCCTTGTTGGGTCATTTGTTCACCATTCTTTGCTCTCTTAGGAGGAGCTTCACACATCCTTGGACAAATTTCGATCCTTTTGATGACTCCTACACCATTGGTGGTTTTCTTCTTACATCAAAAATTCTTAAAGACTCAATATTCAGGTCTGTGTTGATTTCCATGGTTAATGGTCTTCTTGGAGAATCTTCTTATTCTTTCCACAACTGGGTTCCTATACATTTTTCAGAGATTGATGAATTGCTTACTTGTGATTTGGCTTGCTTGGATGTTATTTTTGAGATATTCTCTCATGCATTAGTTGATGTTCATTCTTCTCCCTTTAATTTACACTCTCCTATCCCCTCACTTGCATTGAGGCCTCATCTTCATTTCCACTCTCTTATCTCCATCACTAGCTTTAAGGCCTCCTCTTCAAACCCATGGGGGTGGTTTTGTTGGTTTTCTCTATTTTGTATTATCTCCTCCCAACTAGCTCTTTGGTTTTCTCTTACTACTAATGAGATGTTTTTCTAATGTACATCTTGGTTCCTTGCTCTTGAGCTTTTTCGGTCTCTTTTTGTGGAAGGTTGAGTCTTTCTTTTCAAAGCCCTCTTCATCTCTTTGTGTAATCCCTGTAATTTTCACTTCTTAATCTATATCTACAAGCCTCACCTTTTTACTAAAAAAAAATAAATAGAGTTGATATTAACCATAATTTAATTTAAATAGGCTAAAAATATTACCTTGCTACTATTTTATTCAATGTTCTATAGTATTCATTTATTTTAATATTATAATAGAGATGTCATATTTTGATTGTACAATATTAATTAACTAATCATGCACATGATAAAATATTTAACTACATTAAATTTTTTTTGTGATTTAGAAACTTAAAAATCATGCATCTTAACTTTTGATAATTGGAAAAAAAATCAAAGTAAAAAAAATCACAATTCTAGTTAAAAGAATGAAGAATCTAGATAGTATAGGAAAAGTGTCTAGTTTCAAGAATGAAATGCCCTATGTAAAAAAAATGATAGATCAAAAGGATAATGTTTGATTGTAGAAATAAAACATATTATATAATATAAGTGTCTGGTTTGGAGGACAAAAAAATTGTATTAAATATTGGTTAAGTTGTACTTTACCCTGGTAGTTTGTCTATTGAGTCATGATTTGTTAAGCTTAGTGTTTTATGTAATGCTCTGGTTGCATCTATTCCAAGATTCAATGTCTTAGCAAGAGATAATTTATTATGGACAATGGATGGTGATAGATTTTGATTAGATTTTGACAATATATGGTTAGGGTATTATTTGGATATTGTTGGATTTTTCAGATATTTGATATTTTTAAAAACTTTCAAATTTTTTTGGGAGTTGAAATTTTTTTATTTCTTTTGAATTTTTGAATTTTCCTATTTTTTTCTATTTTTTATTTCATGAAAGTTATCTTTCAATTAATTATTGAAATATAAGACATATATCAAGATTCATTATCAAGAAGGATATATTTAGTTTCCTCTCGTGTCTAGCAAGGGATAAAGCATTATAAAGAGATGAATGAATTGATGAGAGAAAATGGATACATGGAGGATAAAAAAAGGCTATTAAGGGATTGAATATTGTAATATAAGGTGATAATATGGTGGAATTAATGAAATGTAGTGCATGGCATGTTGAGAGGTTTCAAAAAATATATTTTAAATTTATTTCCTTAGTTTTGATCAAGATGAAGGGGTGTAGTAGGATAAGATGGAGATAGGAAGAAAATGAGATACACAAAGTGTAAAGTAGTAATGGATGATGGAAGTAAGAAATGGATATGGTCTAAAGGATGTCGCTAAGATGAAGTAGATATGATGCACAATTTGTGTGGATATCTTTATCTTTGTCAAGTTCAAATGTGGAAAAGGGAATATGGATGAAGTTAGGGTTAATCAGGGATAATGGTTTATATATGATTCTTATTTATTAGGTTTTCATCATGGTAATTACCTAAAGTTTCGCAAGAGGTGGTTTTGACCATCAGATAGATTATTTCTCTTTATTTCTTTTTTTTTCAATTTTTTCTTTTCTTTTAGTATTTTTTGAAGGTAATGAATACATGATAAAATATAGATGAATGACTCAAGAAAATCCTTCTCAAAATATTACTACTTAAATATGTGGTACAATGGACCATGGGTATTGAATATATGCTCAATGAAATCAATAGGGCGATGGTCAAGGGAGATGAAATGGATGATAATATTTAATAAAGGATTAGATTGGAGGAATGAAAAGATGGAAAATAGGTGTGAGATAATGAATGGGTTGTTTAGAGAGTTGTGCAGTGTTTGATAAAAATGTTGGCAAAGAGAAAATGTGGTACACACCTTAAAGTGTGGTGGAGAGTTCTAGGAAAAACAAATATTGGGGTTTGAGATTTTGTTTGAGAAATGATATGGATTTTCAAACAAAAGGACCCAAACTAGATGACGGAGGTGGTGAAGTATCTAAGATATTAGATTCTAGGAAATAGGGATACAAAATAGATATTATAGGTGGGATATATTTAGATGGAGGAGTGGAGGAAACATTTAGAACATAAATTATGGATATACCAAGTTTGATTTTTCTTTCGGATGAAAGCCTTCTATTAACAACTTGGGAATTCACATGGTTTTTTATTTTTATTTTCTTTGTGGTTATTTGGAATGATTTTCTCCTATATAAAATGTACAATAGGGAATTTAATTTTTAGTTTTCTTAATGGGGCTTTGTGGCCTTTCAGATATTTATTTTTATTTATGGATCACATTTTTTTTATTTTTATGTGTCTTTTAAATGGGCCTCATGTTGACAACAGAGATTGTTTTGGTGAAGATTGATGCATGATTGATTCTTAATGGTTTTCATCGATGGAAACTCAGTTCAATAATCAAATGCAGTGTACATAGATTTAGTTTACCGGAAGTCATGTTATTCATAAGGCATCTCTGGATGGTAGAACACAGTAGCCGATGGAATGTTTATATCTTGATCTTGATTGGATAATTTTGGTTGTGGTGATATAGGAAATTGATTCAAATCTCGAGGAAGATTATTTCATTATTTTGACATCAGTTGTTTATTCCTGAGAAAGTTTAGAGGTCTGATATCTTGTAATTCAGTTAGATCACAGATATTTTGGTAAAATGTGTGCTGCAAAATCTTATGGTTGATTTTGGTAATTGGTTTCATGTTCAAAGTTATTAGTTTAACTTATGGGAAACTTACTATCATCTTATTTTGGTCCTTATTTGGATTTGTGGATGGATTAAACTGACTTGGTGATACACTTTTCATGGTTGTGTGCTATAAAATTTTTGGAAGCCGACATTGTAAAAGATTCTTTTTGTTTGTGCGAATATACAAGATTGATATGGATCAGTATTTTTATTTATTTTATGAGTGAGGGAATTTTGTAGGAGCAAATTTGCAATTTGCTGAATGTGATTGAAAGTTTTGGTGGTCTGATGTGTGATAGAGAAGGAAAACAAAGCATAATGACAAATCAGTTGCAGGAGATAATCTAAGCCTAACCAGAACTGCATTTTGGCATATCTAGATGCCATAGTTGAGTTCATTCATCATTTTAATTAATTGTAATAGCCTATATGGTAGTGAGATTTCATCTTGCTTGTAGCCCTTTTGTATTTGAGCAATGAGCTCTAGGCAGTGTGCCTGAATGCAAGTGCATTCCCCTTACGTAATATTATCATACTCCTGGCCATAGTATAATAATATTGTGGGTTGATATCACACTATGGGTTTTCCCTTTCCAAATTTCTGTGTAAAAAAATTGGTGTTATAATTGTATGGTTAATTTATTTATGTTTGTCCATTTCACTTTCATTCTTATGCATCCAGTGGCTTAAGAATTAGGTTAATAAGTTTTCAAATTAGACAACACTAATTCAGCCCCATCTCATTATTCATTAATTCCAAAAATTGGTATCAGAGCTTAGTTGCTCAAAAGAAGCCTAACATCTTGAGGAAGATTGAAAAGATTGAATCAATGGACTGATTTTCAGAGACAACTTACTGTGGCACTTGAAGATCTTGCTAGAGATAATGCAATCCTAAAGAATGAGATGCAACCAATTGTGATGAAGCTAACAAAGTAGACTAAATACTAACAAAAGACTGAATAAAATTTGACTCAGTTGTTGAAGGAAGGATCTGATGAATGTTGTAGATTGACATATGAGAATGGTCAGTTGAAACTTGAATTGGTGGAATGCAAGAATGATGGATAAGAACTAGAAAGGGAGATCATAATTCTGAGAGATGAGCTTTCTACTTCTAATGAGTACAAATAAAAATTCAAATCTAGTTCACCCTAGTTAGATGAGATCCTAGAAAGTTAAAAACATGGGAAGGATATGTGAGGACTTAGATTTGAGAAAGGAGATTCCTTTGAAACTGGACAAAGAAATCATCTGAAGAAAAAGAAACCTTTGGTAAGAAAACCTAATGCCTATAAGTTCAATGGTAAATGTTTTGTTTGTGCAAAATTTGGTCATATGAAAAATCAATACAAAAGTAAGATGAATAATGGGATGATGAATAATGTGATGATTAGTAGTCCTACCTTTACCGGTCAATGCTTCATATTCAACAAATTTTTTCATGAGTCCAACATGTAAAGAATAGTAATAAATAACTTTTAGAATAAGAGATGCTATGCTTGTGGATGTTTGAGTACATTTCTAACCAATTCAGGATGAGACAAAATCAAATGAATTTTATGCCCATGCAGAGAAATGTTGTTTTCTCTGCATGCAACAAATGTGGTTACCTTGCAAGATATTACAAAAGAGAGAATGCTCTGGTTGACATGAACAAATCAAATGAATAGGGAAAAGCTAAAGTAGAAGATATTAGAGGTCAATATAAGATGTGGGTTAAAAAGGAAGATTGAAATGTGCAAAATGGTTCTACACCTAATGATGGTGTTTGAACCTCATCTACTAACTAAGGCAATTGGGCTTAGGGGGAATATTTTCATGAAAATATTTTAAGCACCCTTTCAAAGATTTGTAACTAGTTGAGGATGGTTGTAGATGATGGAGATTAGTTGTGCATTTGATATCTAGAAGATTTCATGCCTATCTGAGTATCCGGTGATGAATTATTGAAGATGCAGGGCATCCAAAAGATTTTAGGGTCATTCATTTAGTACAATTTAAAGTTAGGTTTTTAGAAGATAAAAAGGCATTTCAATCATTCATTCTTCACATTCTGAATGAAGAGTAAGAGCAGAAGAGAAAGGCAAATAAGATTGAGTAGTGATAATGATGAATACTAAGAAGGGGGGGTGAATTAGTATACCAAAAACTATTGAACTCAAACTCTTAAACAATTTAGCAGTTAATCGGTATAACAGATTTACTAACAAACTGGTTAAGACAAATGCAAACCAAACAACAAATAAAGCATTCACCAACAAGAGCACAATCACCATAACACAATATTTTTTGACATGGAAACCCAAATGGGAAAAACCACGATGAGCAGAAAATCACAAGTAACTATCTTTATAATAGAAACTAGATCGGTTAAGGTCAGACTGGTTAGGGCCATACAATGTTCTTCACTATAACAAATCCTATTAGGAATCTAGATCTTTGTTAGGAGATAAGTCCTGTTAAAGACTACCTTGTGAGAGGATTTCAGATTCACAATTGTGAACCACCTTGTTAGAGGATTTACAAAGGCTTTGCCAAGCCTACCCGGTTAAGGGTTTCAAACTTGTCAAAGATGTGAGTAATCAACAACTGATTGATCTAGATACTATCATAGTATGCTTGGTTAGATCCATGATAGCTCATTGCTAATGCATTTTAGTATACTTCAGTCTTTTAATATCTCCACACTCCTACTCTTCACATAGACCTAATCTTCTCTTCTGTGATCGCACATACAAAACCTTATCAACTACTAAAATCCTAGACATGATCTCCTTATAAAGGATTCTGATTCCATGTCAGTCCAATAGGATTACATTAGGTTCAGTGCATCTAGACACATTTAGTAACATGACACAAAATCACCACCAAAGTATCAGTGGATGATAACTCATCACAGAGTAATACCGGTTCATATATTTTACCGATTACCGGTTGTCAAAATGAAGACTGGAAAAATGTTAACTACCACTTTGTTCCTTCGTACTGCTTGAGATCCTCAAATCACTTGAGGTCTTCATACCGCTTGGGGTCTTCAGTCACTTTGTGACCGGTAAACACCTTCTACAAAACACCAATAGTCTAAAGACTATAATACATAATACCAGTTGGAACAATTACCGATTGAGCATAACTCATACATAA
Source organism: Cryptomeria japonica (assembly GCF_030272615.1). NCBI lineage: Eukaryota > Viridiplantae > Streptophyta > Pinopsida > Cupressales > Cupressaceae > Cryptomeria > Cryptomeria japonica. Next base: position 690,172,024 of record NC_081409.1, read on the forward strand.
AGAAAGTGATCACAAAACAAGTGTGTGTCCATCAATGACAATCACAACATCATAAAAAATGCCAACAATCTCCCCCTTTGGCATTGATGGCAACAGTTAGGAAAATTTTGACATCTAATTGCTTTATAGCAAAAATATGCCATAATCAAAATTACTCCCCCCAAGCAAATACACTATCCCTTTTTGCAAAAAATACAATGTATACTACTCCCTTAAAGAAGTAACATGAAAGTATACATAACATTCATCAAAAATTTAAATACTACTCCCCCTTTGCCAACAATGACAAAGTACTGTAGAATAACCCCTGTTTCTCATTATCATTAAAATAAGTAAATGTTTATGACAATAATGAGTGAAACTTATCAAAAATAGATTTAAAATCCTACATAAAAGTCTTCATGGCTAATGACCATGACTCAAGTAAGGAGGTAGCAACCTCACTTTCTGTCTACATCTTTGATACTTGTTCTTCCATGGCATCAATTGTACTCATCTCTTGAGTTACCATTAAAGCTTCTAGATTAAGAAAGAACTTCTGAAGTATTTGTAGTCTAGGTAATAAAACCAATTGAAGTTCCTGCAAATCTCTTATTCAATTGCTAATCTCCAATTCTATCCTGGTAGACTGGAGCTGATACTGGTGAATAGTTTACCCATATGTAGTGAAAGAATCATACGACGTCTTAAAGTTACTCATGTATGCCTGCAAATCAGATTGTAGTTTATCCTTTTGTGCAAGTACATCATCACAAAATACATGGGGTTGACTTATTTTGCTCAACAGTAGTTTTCCCTCATCCATAACATCTCTCATATCCTTTTGTTGTTTCTGAAGTTGAGACCGGAGCTCATTTAGTTTCTTTACTAAGGCGGTGTTTAGTGTCTTTTGATACTTCTTCTATGGATTAGCTTCTACAACTTCTTCCAAGAATTGTACCTAGTCCTCTACAACTATACGTACAAGTTTTAGTTTGGCCAGAGAGGAATCAGTACCTGGGAGGTTGCTACCTAGAATCAAACTGGTAAGGGTGTCAATCGCACTATGAATGACATCCTGCTCCTTTTTCCTCCTCAATGTTTCCAATCTTTCTTATGCTATCTTTATGCCTTGTAGCAGCTCTGATTCATCTGCAGATTGGAGGTCAAGAGGACTGGTGATGTCAACCGGTTTGGCTTGACCACCGGTTGCCTTTGGAGTCTCCACTTGTTTGTTCTTTTCTGCTTCCTTCTTCTCTTCCGCTCTTTTCTTTTCCTCTTCTTTCTCCCTTTTCTCTGCTTCATGTTTTTTCTTCTCTTCCTCCTTCTTTCTTTATTCTTCTTTACACTTCTCCTCTTCTTATTTCTTCTTCTCCTCGTCTTTCTACTTCTCCTCTTCTTTCTTTTCCTCCTCTTCTTTCCTCTTCTCCTCTTCTTTCCTCTTGTCTTCTTCTTGTTTCCTCTTCTCTTCATCTTGTTTCCTCTTCTCTTCATCTTGTTTCCTATTCTCTTCATATTTTTTCCTCTTCTCTTCCTCTTTCTTTTTCACTTCCTCTTTCTCCGCTTTCTCTTTGTCAGTCTTTTCCTTGTCTAGTTTCTCCTTGTCTACTTTTTCTTTGTCCTGTTTCTCCTTGTCTACTTTTTCTTTGTCTTATTTCTCCATGTCTGCTTTTTCCTTATCTATGTCTGGAGTGACATATTCAACATCCAAGGCATCAACATCAATAGTGTCCACCTATTCTATAACTGGTTCTCCTTTGCCATCAAATGCCTCATCCGATTTTCCAGTTTCTGTTTCCTATTCAGCTTCTCTATTTGCTTGAACAACTTTTTGCATCTTCACAATGGCTTTAGTATGGAAGTGTATATTTTACCACTTTAGAGGCTTTTCCTTCTTGTAGCAAGAGTCTTCTTCTTCTCATGAAGAAGAGACCTTTGTACCGGTCCATGATTTCAAACAATTTAGAGTTTGAAGCATCAGGGAAGTATTTTGCAAAAATCTTTTCTCTAGTCTCTTATTCTCTCTCGATGGAAATGCGCCATTTATTATCTGAAGAATTATACAAAGAATCAGGTGTCTCAGATCTAATTTCTAATGGCGACTGATCATAAACACATAAATAATTAATGATTTCCCGCTCTGCTTCCTCTTTCTCACTATTGGATCAAAATACTCCTTCAAATCACTAAGCAATTTTCTTTTAATATTCTTAATAGTCCTCTAACAATGTTTCATCAGCTTATAAGAAGAGACGTCAGTATTTACCGGTGCTAAAGATGGAGATGCATTGCCAGTAGTTTTTGCCTTCTTCATTGTTTGCCTGGTCTTCTTAGGCTACACTTCTAGTTCTGTATCCTTAGACTCCAGTGAGTTGCTTTTGGTCTTATGCTTCCTTTCAAATACTTTTGCGGGTGCAACTTCTGGTTTCTTCTTGGTAGGTGACTGCTTGGTCACTTTTGGGCTGGTTGAGGTAACTGGTGTTGATATCGATGGCACTTCCTTTACCTTTTTCATTGAAGGTTCTTCAACCAGTGTTACCCTTTACAAGTAGGTGTCAGTTCTCTTTTTATTTGCATTTAAAGGAGAGGCAATCAAGGTAGAGGTATACCCATCCAACATCTCATACATTACTTCATACCTCATAGGTTCTACTTCTTCCTTTTTGCACTCTACTACTTCCATTATGCACTCATCTACTTTAATGGTAAAGAAGATGTCCTCTTCATATTTGTTAACAATATCCCTAGATATCCCCATCCTCTAGCTCATCTTCCACTTGAATTCATCAAAATATTTATTCAAGACCTCAAGATATCTAGTTCCAACTACTTGGAGACTTTCCCTAATTTGTTTGGTGACCGGTTGGTTAGCAGATCATTGAATATCACCGACTCTTGGGAAATAGCCTTGAATGTAGAAAAATAGACCTACCAAAAGTTGTCCAAATTTGAACCTTAGAGCACTGTCCTATTTGACGAACTTCAAGTTTAATAGAAGTTGCTTCTGCAAATAGGTACATATATCAAATGAGGCATCCTCCTTGATCATTTTGTAGGTGGTATTTACCATAGCAGCAGAGACAAAGTTTATTCTGCTCGCATAAAACGTCTGGTACCCAGTTGCCATGCAAGAATACTTGACCAAATCATCTTTGATGGTGTTGATGGTCATTCCCCATTGGTTGCTCTAAGAACTAGTGAGCTTAGTCATTTCATTCTTGATGACCTTCCTTAGGGCTGGCAACTCACCACTATTGCAGAAATCGGTGATGGTATGGATTGCTTCAAGTGTAATGTCATGTGTCCTCTCCAGATACATCTTATCACCATGCACTCTACTCAGGATGATGCGGATGTGCTCTTCTATAAACTCTTCAAGAAAGTAAACCACATTGTGAAGTTTCTTCCTCTCCAGGATGTTGTATTCCAGTTTGATCTTCTTGTCATCCCCACAGAACAGACCTAACTAGGAATGAATCACTAGGGATCCTAGGTCTTCTAATTTGTATTTGATGTACCTTGAAATATCTCCCTTGACAATGACTCTGACAGGTATTTGGGATAGGGCATTCTATTTCATTTTTCTTTGAATGAATACAACACACCACTTTGGTTGCTGGATTACCACTTGGTGTTCTTCACTTGATTGATTGACAATATCTCCGAATTCTTCTACAAGATTTGAAATCTCTCTTAATCGCAAGTCGAATCGCCTTTTGTCATTCTGCACTTGAAAAATTCTTCACTGGAAAAGTGGTAATTGAAAATGACGTTGAAAAATCCCTTTTAAACAAGTTCTCACCTACCATAATAAATGCATCATTGTTAGGGCATAAACCCTAATTTTGCCTTTTACCACTTCCAGTTTACTATCGATTGATAGGTAGCATATATCGGTTAAGGTATTTTACCGATATAAACTGGGGGTTTGAAACATTTCACCAATTTGTTCACTCTAATCTTTTCTGAAGCTCAGTTTGCTGGTTCAGAGACTTCCACACTAGGTGCAGAAACGGGTTCATCCTGTGACACTTCTTCAAATTTCTTCTTCCATGTTTTATTCATTCCTTCTTGAATGGTTTCAACATCAATCTTCCCTTCTGGAGTGATCAGTATGTCATCTGATAGGTTCTTTCTCATTCTACAAGTTCTAGCAGTGTGTCCCAGTTTGTTGTAATGATAGCATACCATTCCAGGTGTTCTCCATGGTCCATTGTTCATTCTACCATTCTTCCTTCTGCATGTTGCTGTAGTGTGATTGCTAGCATGACAGATCAAATAGGTTGCTCTCCAATCAGTTGCCACTCGATATCCACCACTACCTGACTGATGGTCATAGGCATTATATCGGTTAGGATTGCAGTTCATAGAGGGTTTCGGTACAATTCCTTGAGTTCTTTGAGGATATCTCCTAGTGTTGTGCATAACAGACCTGCACTCAAATGCTCTAGGCCCAAACTTTTTGCATGCATAATAGTTTCCATTGAATCTATTGGATCTAGGTTTATTGTTTAGAAAATAAGGAAAATTATTGTAAGCCTTATTTCTACACACATTAGCAATATGTCCTTCCTTGAGACAATTAAAGCAAATAGGTTTAAAATTTTTCTTACCTTTATCCTTTGATGTTGGTTGCTTCTTTGATGCTGCATCTTTTGTTCTAGAGGTCTCACCTTCCTCATAACTAGAGAAACCAAGTCCAATGGTATTCTTTACCGGTTTTGTTGATTCAAGATTTTTCTCTAGCTTAGCAACACTCTGATTGAATTTGGAAAGAATCTCCTTTGACTCGGTGAGTTCTTTGGAAATAGCAGCATTGGATTCCTTCAAGGTTGCATTCTTAGAAATAGCCATGTTTAGTTCACCTTACATTTCTTCTTTTTCCACTTTACTCTCTTGGAGATGAGTAGTAAGGGCACTGATTTCTTGCTTCAACTTGGAGATCTCATGATCTTTGTCTTTTACCAGATCTTCAGCTTTTCTTCGGTTCTGAAGCTCTTGACACATTCTGATAGTGAGTCCTTCTAGTTCCCTTCTCAAGTTGGCATTAGATTCATTTAGTTTTTCAACTTCTTCAACTAGGTCTTCCATGTCTGCTTCATCAGAAGAACTATTTTCAGTAATCTCCACCAGTTTCTCAACATGCTCTCTTATTTTTGCCAGACAGGCTTTATATTTGACTTTGAGTTCATCATAGGCTTTCTCAGTCTGAGTGAGCCGATGAGTAAGCTCCCTCACAATGTATTCCCTCATATCTCCTTCCAAGTGGTTAGACTTATAGAAAGGTTGGCTCTGATACCAATTGATGAATACTAAGAGTGGGGGTGAATTAGTATATGAAAAAGTACTAAACTCAAACTCTTAAAGAGTTTAGCAGTTAATCGGTATAACAAATTTACTAACAAACTGGTTAAGAAAAATGCAAACCAAACAACAAATAAAGCATTCACCCACAAGAGCACAATCACCATAACACAAGATATTTTGATGTGGAAACCCAAATGGGAAAAACCACGGTGAGCAGAAACTCACAAGTAACTATCTGCAGAATAGAAAGTAGACTGGTTAGGGTCATACAATGTTCTTCACGAGAACAGATCATGTTAGGAATCTAGATCTCTGTTAGGAGATAAGTCTTATTAAAGACTACCTTATGAGAGGATTTCAAATTCATAGTTGTGAACCACCTTGTTAGAGGATTTACAAAGGCTTTGTCAGGCCTACCCAGTTAAGGGTCTCAGACTTGTCAAAGATATGAGTAATAAACAAGCGATTTATCTAGATACTATCACAATATGCTTGGTTAGATCCATGATAGCTCATTGTTAATGCATTTTAGCGTTACTTCAGTCTTTCAATATCTCCACACTCCTACTCTTCAAACAAACCTAATCTTCTCTTCTGTGATCGCTCATACAAAACCTTATCATCTACTAAAACCCTTGACATGATGTCCTTATAAAGGAGTCTGATTTCATTTCGTTCCAATAGGATTACATTACAAGTTCATTGGTTTAGTGCATCTAGACACATTTGGTAACATGACACAAAATCACCGCCAAAGTATAAGTGGATGATAACTCATCACAGAAATACCAGTTGGTAACTCATCATAGAGTAATACTGGTTCATATAGTTTACCGATTACCAGTTGTCAAAATGAAGACTAGAAAAATGTTAACTACCACTTTGTTCCTTTGTACCACTTTAGATCCTCGAACCACTTGAGGTCTTGATACTGCTTGGGGTCTTCAGTCACTTTGTGACCGGTAAACACCTTCTGAAAAACACCGATAGTCTAAAGACTATAATACATAATACCAGTTGGAACAATTACCAGTTGAGCATAACTCATACATAAAGAAAGTGATCAAAAAACAAGTGTGTCTCCATCAATGAAAATCACAACATCATAAAAAATGGCAATAGATAAATAATCTTGAAGCGATCAGTCAGATATTCCTTACTTTTCGCTGAGAGTGAAAAGGTATTTATCCATTTACGAAGCTATCTTTTCATACCCTTAATTCAAAATGGAATCTGCATCAGCTATTGTGACTCCATTGGTGGTTGAAATTACTGAGTGATAAATGCTTGTATTCAAGAGGCATCCATTAAAATCTATTGAAGATGATTTGAAAGGATCTTTTGCTTCTATCCTATATGGTGTATTGCATGATAAAGAAATTAGGGCATACATCCACTGCAACATCAAGGATCTTGGAAATGAAAATATGATATCTCTTTATACCAAGCATATGATGGATGAAATAAAAAAATTGAAGTCAAAAGTTAATTCATTAAAGGACAACAGTGTTATATAGCTTATTTATTTTCTAGTGTTTGATGAACTCGAATGGGTCCAATATATCCTGAGCCAAATCCACAATGAGTTTATATGGCCCAAGGAAAGTATATAACACAATAGTAAGAATGGTTACTGGATCCCAATATGACAACTTGTCAATAAAAATTAGTGATATCATAGAGAATGATGTGATATTTGCCTCAATGGTAATGGGATACAAGGCATACCATTCCAACAGGTAGAATTTGGTATCTGGTACTACCATATTTGTTTCTTATAAAATTCTCAAGGAGGAAAAAAAGTATGATCTCTATGGAGTGCTTCTCAATGAGTTATTGAGCAATCAAAAGAAGATAAAACAAGACAAGAAACATGTTTTCAAATTTGGTTCCTTGATTGTTTTTATAGCACTATATTTCTTAAATAAGATCCTCGGAATTGGAAAGGTTCAATGGGCTTATGATAGACTGATGGTATTCCAAATCATACCCATGGGGTATGAGGTGGATGCAAATATACTTGATGCATATTCTCAACACCTGCTGAGTCAACCAGTGGATGAGAAAGAAGAAAGGTTCAAAACATACAAAGAGAAGGATCTTTATTTGCACAAGAAATTTACTAAACCAAAAAGAAAGAGAAAAGTAAGAAAGGAAGATAAGGATCTTTTAGAGAAAATGGGACTATCAGAGGAGGCTGTGCAAAATGATAGAGAGAGAAATGGCCAAACCAAGGCAAAGTACATCTACAAATATCTCTAGTATGCAAAAGCTAGTTCCTCCACCCAAGCCACAAACAACATCAATTAGTGGAACATAGAAGAGAAATATGTAGCTGTGGAGGAAGAAACCAAATCGAAGGAAGATGTCAAAGAAGTAAAAAAGACAACCGCTTATGCTAGAGTGATGAAGAATCCTCAATCTAGTGGTGCCCATCTGACCAAAAAGGTAATAGCTGAAGCTGAGAGATCTGGTAGAGATAGAGTGAGAAAGAAGCATAAATTTGAGATAGATGAAGCTCTAAAATCTAGTAAAATTGAATGTACTTATGAAGTTGTGCCCCTAATGACTTTGAAAGAATTAATTGATGAAATTATTCAAGATGGTAATTTGCAAATTTTGATGATAAAGACCAGAGGGCTATAGAAGAAGTAATTGTTCAATACATGGATTTTTATAGTAAGACATTAATAGAACTATCATCTATGATTCCCAAAATCTTGTAGAATATTTTTAGATGCAAGGAGGCATACAAAAATTCTAGAAGATGAAAGGATAAAGGCATATGTATTAGTAAATCTATCCTCTATAATTTCTAGAACTAAAGTGGTTAGACTATTAAATCTTGCAAAGGAAAGATTTTGACGTAAGAATAGAGTTAATAGGATTATGCTTGGCAAAATAGATGAAGTCACTAAGGAGACAAAGACAATTTTGTAAGTGCATGCAGCTATTTCTAATAAATAAAAAGATCAAAAATTTGGGAAGGCCACTCCAAAAGGGAAGTGAAATAAATACGCCATAGTTGATGATGTTACAAATGATATCTCTGATGATGCTGAACAAGATTCTCTGGTAACAGAAGTTATGTCAGAGAAAGAAGTTGAGGATAAAGTTGATGCGGAAAAGGGTGAGGATGATGGTAATGATCCTAGTGCAGAGGAAGCTAGAAAGAAGAAAGGAGACAAGAAGGAAGAATAGTATCCAATGACAGTTGCAAGAGACACTTTTTTTTATAAAGGTAAATGAGTTGCTACTGATTCAGATGACTTTGATCAAGGGCCTATTGATCTGAGCACTTTATCTTTGATTTAGGCACTAAATTTAGAAACTCTTGCCCAAGCTAAAGAAAATGTGGACTTACTTAAATCTCATTCAACAAACAAAGAGTTGATAACATTGGCAGGAGACATGTTGGAGAAAATTATGCCATCTTCAAACCAGACTCATCTGATCCCTCTCTTAAGATTAAGGTTTTCCTAAATGTTGTAGATTCTCATTTTGAATCTTTGGAGAAGGCAACATATATTAAAGTTTTTAATGAGTTTAATGCTATGAGGTTGAAAACATTTTTGAAGATGATTGAGGATGGTAAAGTAACCTTGGTTACTTATATGAAGAGTATTCAAGATGCTTTGGATAATGGTGGTAGAAAATTTGTGTTAGCACCTATGCATATCTTTGTATATAAGTTTTTGTGGATTCCTATCTTTAGCATTGTTATCAAAGGGAGATAGAGTTGAGTGAAAAATGATGCTAATTCTCAAGGGGGAGCTTGTATATTCTTGGTTAGTTTGAATTTTGAAATTTTGAAGTTTTGTAGTCGTGAGTGCATAGTTCATTTTTCACAATATTTCCATCCATTCCAAAGGAGGGGATTGATGGAAAGAGACAATTTTCTAGTGAATACCGATGTATTATTGATGCTTAATGGTTTTTATTCATGGCAACATAGTTTGGTAATCACATCTGGTATATATATATATTTGGTTTACCAGAAGTCATGTTATTCACGCGGCATAAGTCTAGATGGTGGAACACACTAATCGATGGAATGTGCATATCTTGATTTTGATCATATAATTTTGGTTGTGGTGATAGAGGTAGTTAATTCAAGGATCAAGGAAAATTACTTCATGATCCTATCATCCGGTGTTGATTCATTAGCAAGTTTAGAGGTTTGATATCTACTAATTCAATTAGAGAGAGCTATTTTGGTGAAACGTGTGTTCAAGAAGCTTAGGGATGATTTCAATATGTTATGAGTGAGAGAAGTTTGTATGAGAGAATTTGCAGTTTGGTGAATGTGATTCAATATTTTGGTGTTCAGGTGTGTGACAAAATAGGAAAACAAAGCAGAATGACAAATCAATTATAGGAGATAATCTAAGCCTAACCAAAGCTGCATTTTGGCATATGTAGATGCTATACTTAAATTAATTCATTATTTTAATAAATTGTAATAGCCTATAAGACAGTGAGCCTTCCTCAGGGTTGTAGCCCTTTTCTATTTAAGTAGTAAGTTCAAGGTAGTACACCTGAATGCAAGGGAAATCCCCTTATGTAATATTATCATAATCCTGGCCACAGAATAATAATATTGTGGGTTCAAATCCTATCATGGTTTTTCTCTTTCTGGGTTTCCACATAAAATTCTTGGTATTATTCTTGTGTGGTTAATTTCTTTATTTTTTTGCTTTATGCTTCTTAGGTGATTAAAAATAGAAGCTACCTCTTAGTTGAATTTATACCTCTACCCGCCAAATAAATCTCTTACTAGAACTAATTAAAACTAGAAGTTATGTGGTTCACCTCTGAATGTTATTATTCTCTCAATGTAGCAAGGGGGAAGGATCTTTGTCAAAGAAACTCACCATATGTCCTTCTCAAGCATATGTCTGAACTCCCCTTTGAGAGCTTATTGCTAGGCTTGTAATGGGACTCCACTACCTCTTGCAAAGGCAAAATCATAGGTGGCCTTTATGGGGTGACAAGGCTATATGAGTTGATAGTGTATCAAGTTGTGGGCTAAAAAATAATAATGAAGCCAATTTCCTTAGGATAGACTAATCATTGTGTTTTTAATTGTTCAAATCCTGCGAAAACTTGGGCTTTCTCCAAGGCCTTGAACATGCACTTATTGTTGTTCTTTGGGACAAAGACAATCTAGCTTCTATGTTTTTATATCACGTCAAGATATCATCCATTGAAACTCAACAAAACTTTCAAACTCAAACTTCAAACTGTTGGATTTATACATTTCACAGTAGATCAACTCTTTTAGTCCAAAAAGTAGCTCTTTTAGTCAAAATAGTAGTAAAAAAAACCCTTTTATAGAGCTTGAAGTCAAGAATCTGAATATATTAAAAAATTTGTGTTTTGATTAATTTTAATATATTTTACTTTAAAAAATTGAAACTAGGTTTTTAATGTTGGAAAGAAGCCGATCTGAAATAAAAAATAATATTAAATGATAGTAAAAAAATTTCTAAGATTTTCACAAGATGAGAGAATCTTCTACGAAAGGGTATAGTTTTTTTTTATAATGATAAATTTAATGAAAAAAAGGTGACTCTAACTAGAACCCCTAATTTTCAATAATTTCTCAACAATAAAAAATCTATCTTTAAATATATTAAAAAATATCAATATATATATATATATATATATATTATTTTTTTAATAATAGCAGACATAAATTTCACACACGTACATGGTGCTCACAAGGTTTTGAGCACATGATGGCTTGGTTGTTGGTCGTGAGTGTTGTGGGTGTGTGTGGGATAGGGGACACCATAGTTGCACATCTCCCTATCTTGTGTGTGTTCTCATGGCTAGTGTATTGGGATTTGGTGTTGCATTTTGATCTGTATTTGGGTTGAAAATGATCTTAAAAATCCTCTACCAGATTCTATTGATTTACACCTTGGATCCTCTTCTTGGATCCAAGCACTAGATTATGAAACTCTCCTCTTTAGGTGTCATATTTGTGATGAGTATGGTCACTTGCAAAGGAAATGCCCCCAATCTAATTTTGTAGCTTCTAGTACCCCTTCTAGTTATGATCCTAGGGTGAATAAAGGGAAAGCCCCTATGCAGAATGAGAATACAAATAAGGATAGTTTCACCCTTATTAAACCTCAAAATAAGTGGAGAGGGCTGAAAAGAAACTTAAAAGATAGATAGGGTGATATGAATTTTAATAGATTAGATTATCTTGAGGACATCTCTTAAGAAGAGAAAATCCTTATGGATCTTTCCTTGGGTGTGCAATCTGCAGATGAGATAGCCATAGAGATTGAGGGGAATGTTAATCAAGATATGTTATTAAAAGATCAATAGGATGGGCTAATGGACATTGATGTCCAAATCAAAAGTCTATAAATATCCAAACCAGGGATGGCTTTGTGTTTAAAGGATGGGGTTGTTGTGGGGGCTCAAGCATCCACCTTCAATAAAGGGGCTTTAGACTTTGGTAATAACAATAAAGCCTCTCAAGCCTTAGGCTTGCAACAAAACCCAATTAAAAATAAGCCTTGAGAGAAATCTCAGAGGATCAGCTGCAAGATAGATAAAGAAAAGGTAAATTTGATCAGGGATACATTAGTGGAATCCAGGTCAGTGAAAACCATTCACTCACTTTTCTCTCAACCCTCGGAATGATTGTTCTATCTTGGAATGTGAGGGATATGAATATAATCTATACACAAAAGGGTGTTCATGATTTGATTAATAGCCATTGGCTTGAATTGACTTTTATTGAGGAAATGAAGTTCAATATGGATGGTTTGATGGATAGAGCTCCTTGTATCTATGCTCATGGGCTTTATTAGTGTCTTTTAGATTTTAGAAGTTTGGGTGGTTTGAATTATTTTTGGGACCCTAGGAAGATTATCCCTCTCTAGTGGAGTTCACTCCAGTTCTCCTTATCTTTGATGGGCTCCAGTTTTGAATATGGAGAGGTTTTCCTTTTCTCTAATGATTATGATCTTACTGATCTCTTGTCTAAGTCTCATCTTTGGAGGCATATTTGATATGTTCAATCCATGGAGCCTCATCTTCCCTAGGTTATAGATAGATATTATAAGGTGATTTATAGTTTAGGAGGAAAAAGAGGGGGAGTTGTAAGGTTGGAGCCTTCTTATTACCTTTTAAGTATGAATATTGAGTCTTTAAATGTTATTGATGTAAAAATGAATAATGGAATTTTTACCTGGAACAATAGAAGATGCAATGAGGATGATATCATGGAGAGGTTCGATAGATTTTTAGTTTCCTATTTCTAGATCAATGATAGATAGGTTACTAGCTCAAAGATCTTGGATTGGAGGGGGTCAAACCATTGGTCGATCAAGTTCTCAGTGGCTTCCTTCAACTTGCCTAGGAACCCATCTTTGAAGTTTTAGCTAATGTGGCTAAGAGATCCCTCTCTTCAAGAATTAACGTATTTTTGGTAGTGTAAAGCGGAAAATCGCGATCGAACCCTAAGTGTTCCCCCCACCACTCCAAAGAGAGAGAAAGGGGATCACTAGGGTTGACGGTTTTCACTTAGGAGAGACTTTACATTCAAAAGAGGGGTTGAAACCCACAAGATCCAATCCCACACAATGCAAGATTGGATTCTAAATGAGTTTCAAGGGTTAAGATAGCAAGGCTACCCTCTTTTGTAAAGAATGTAGATAGAAGGATTAAGCTAATAATGCATGAAAAGTGAGAAAGATTCACTTATAAACAGAGATAGGAATATGGGATGAAGCTGTAGACCTAGAATTAGCAGTAAAATGTCGAGATGATGCTGTCCTGCAAATTTGAGTGAAAGTTGACGCGACAATGGCGCCCGGCGTGCACACGGTCCTCCAAAAAATCCGCGAAACAAAGGGGGATCTGTTCATCTCTGCACAAGGATTCCATATCTTCAATTACAGCCGCGTACCTGAAACCTACACACAAAAAAGAGAGGATGATTGGGGGGTTAGGGATTAGGGGTTTTCCCTTAGGTCAAACCCTAGTTTTGGAATTAACCAAGAAATTAGAATGTTGTAAATGTAAATGTTTGTAATGTAAACAAGTACTGATACCTTGTTGTAAGAATGTTTGTATTCTTACATGCGAAGGTGTAAATGTTGTTGTATGTTGTATGTTGTAAGTGATCTCCTCTTCAATGGTTGAATCCTTGTCTTGAATGCAACACTTAGCCTTGAATGGAGACTTAGAATGATTAATTGCTTAAAGGAATCCTTGAATGCTTGAATGCTTGAATGTTTGAATATCGCTTCCGCGTCTTGTACACATATGTCCTTCCTCCTCAAAATGGGAGAGGAAATGTAGTTTGTATAGTTGCCAATTAGGGTTGATAGACTGATTTTTCTGACCTTAGGCCGACCTAGGAAGATTATTTTCCAATTTGCAAACATAAAGACCCAAGACCCAAAAGAGACCGGGCCCAAAAATAGGGCCAGGGACCAGGGCACTGGGTGCCATGGTCCTGGGGGACCAGGGTGCTGGGCGCCATGGTCCCACCTCCAGGGACAGTAGGGTGCAAGGAGGATTAGGCCAAGGTGCTGAAAAATGTAGTTTTTGATGTCACGAACAAGTTTCGGGGTCTCCATTCAGGTTTAGTGTTGCGTCGCCATTGTGAAGACCCAAATGTGGTCGAAATTGCAAGTGTTGCAATTTTAGGACGCTACATTTAGCCCCCACTTTAGCCGGAGTATAAGCGTACACTCATACTTCCGGTAAAGTACAAGGAAACAACATTGAAAAACTTTCACCACGTCAAGGAGGCAAGACACACCAAGCCCCCAGTGGACTAAGGATCTTACGACTTCGATTGACAAAGTAAAAGGGAAGATCATGAGGGAGAACCATGACTATCAGTAGTAAGGTTCCCTCACTATGAGTCATGCAGGAAAAATACCAAAAATTTTCAAGGCAAAGCTAAGTTCGCCAAGAAATTTTCAAGTATCCTGAAGGGATAGATGGGGTGTATGCCCCCCTATGTTAAAGCGATCGCACACGCCTCAATGGGGGTGATTGCTTTAAGGTAGTGATACACATAAGAAATGAGAAGGGAAAGGAGCACGTTATCACAAAGATTTAGCCCCCAAGTGTGAGATAAACCGAAGGATAATAGACACAAAACACAAAGCACGAGGTGAATTCGCTTTCCTCGGGGTCGGTATGCTATATGATAATTCATGTATATCATATGTATGTATGCATAATTGTTCTTCATTCCCCAATCAAGGAAGGTCACCTAGAAGAAGGGAACACATGTGTCTTTTGAGTCAACATGAGAGAGACCAAAAGAGATCTCAATTCTTTGCATCGTCCTCAAGTAGACAACACTAAGGACAACAAATAGAAGAATGAGAATAACACATAGAAGAAGTAACAAAAGAGAGGAGGAGAGAGTCTGCTATGCTAATAAAACTAGTCTAGCACGTCATCTACCCCCCGATCTTGCTGATCAATATTTCGGGAAGGCAGGAAACACGCTAGAGGAGGATCATTCAACATAGCAGATGGAGCTATCACAAGATCCAAACAAGGGCTATGTTCATGTTCCAAGCCATGTTGTTCTTGTCTAGGAGCTAGGATAAGTGCTTTAGAAAATTCATTAGATAAATGGTTATCAACATCAACATATTCATATTCACTATCAGAAGCAAGAGAAGTAACATTTTCATCATGAATAACCTTTTCATCTATATCATCATCAAGATTTATAAAAATAGGATCTTTAACTCGCACAGGATCAAAACCATCATGCATCTTATGTTTAGGAGATTTTGGAGAAAATGGAATAATGTTTGTTGAAGGTTTTTTTGGAGATTGCAAAGTTTGAGAAGCAGCTACTTGAGCTCTAAGATGACGCTTTCATCAGCGTTCACGTCAAGAATGATTTCATCTAGTCTTAGTAAGAAGTGGAGAAGATTGAGGAGGAATGTTCTCATCCTTATCACTTGGGTGTTTAGGTTGTGGTCTCTTACGCTAGATGATAGGAGAAGGGGAAGGTCTCTTCTCTCCATAAGAGGAAGGAGGAGGAACTGCTCCATATAAAGGAGGAATATTTGGTTTAGGTAGGAGACCAAGTCCATCATGATGAGGAGGTATAGGTTTTCTTTTAGAAAGTTTATCAGACATAGACATAGTCACATCCATAGGAATGGGTTGGGAATTTTCTTGAGGAAAGACATTAGTTTTATCTTTCAAAGGAAGAACTTCCTTCTCAAGAACGATAGGAACATCAAGTTTGGGTGTTCTAGGTTCACTTAGAGATAGGATCATATCTGTTTTCCATTTTTGATAAGATTTGAAAAGATGATCACTTCGCGGAGGAAGAGATTGGAATTGTTTAGGCCAAAAATAATCAATAGGAACATTAGAAGTTCTTTCAGCTGGTTTAAAGAGACTATGATTGACAGTAACAACTTCACCATTATGGAGAAATTTCAAACATTTATGAATAGGAGAAGCAATAGCTTTCATGGAAGATAGCCAAGGATAGCCTAGCTTCACACGAAATTGTTCAGACAATGGAATAATAGAAAAGTTCACATCAAGGGATTTGTTATGGACCTCAATAGGTAATGTAATAGAACCAATTGCAGGAGAATAAAATGCATCAAATAATTTCACAATCACATCTATTTTGTCATAGATCACTTGATTCAATTGCAAAGTAAAAAGAAATTCCTTAGTAATAACATTAACCATGCAAGCAGGATCAATAAGCACTCCACGGCAAGGTGTATTCTTGACTTTTGCAACTATGTATAAAGGACCATCAGGTGCCCTGATAGTTTCACTAGAATCAAATGTGATGGAAGGTTCTTTAGGGTTTTCTTGCTGCTCTACAAAGTTAATCACATTCAGAGTCATAGACACAAGACCATCAGATGAGAAAGAGGAATCATTAGTCTCAATCACATTAGAGGTATGAGAAGGTAATGGATCAGTAAAAATCTTAAGATTTTGGTTAGGAGGAGCTACAGATGTGTTGCCTTTATAATTCACTCTTGAAACAAAGATAGTATTATTATCAATCAAATCTTGAATTTTACCCTTTAAAGCAAAACATTTTTCAGTATCATGCCCAGGTTGACGATGAAATTGACAAAAAGATTTGTTATCAAAATAGGGTGAATTAATCTTTGCAGGATCTATTTGCTTTATAGGAGGGAGAGTAAGCAAATTTTGTTCCAATAACTTATTCATAATACTATGCAATGATTCATTCAAAGGAGGAAACTTTCTTTCTTTCTTGAAAAAATTAGAAATAGGAGGCACACCTGATGCCGCATTCACATTGTTGTTCATGATGTTTTCATTGAACTTAATGGACTCTCTGTTTGGTTTAAACTTCCCAAATGGTTGTTGACTACTATCACCCTTATCACTTGGAGCCATAAGATTTGCTTGTTCCATTTGACTCACAGTCAGTTGATAATTGTGAAGAGTTGCACACAACTGTTGGAAAGAAGTAAACTCAGAAAATAGAAGTTTTTCTCTGATATCTTTTTGTAAATTAGAAATAAAGATTCTTTGAATATCATTGTCAAGCACAGGAAAAGAAATTTGAGCATACAAATGCTTATATCTACCAATGAAATCAGTCACTTTTTCTTTAACACCTTGTTTACAATGCATTAAATCAATCAAAGTAACTTTAGGACTTATATTGTTTTGAAATTGTTGAATAAAAGAATTTGCAAGTTGTTCGAAAGAAGTAATAGAATAAGAAGGCAATGAGCAATACCATTGTAGGGCTTTATCTCTTAATGTTCTAGTAAATAGTTTTGCAAGCAACCTTTGGTCATAAGCAAAATCGGTACATATTGTTTGAAAAGTCTTAACATGTGTTAGAGGATCACCTTTACCATTATAAAGCTCCAAATGCGGGATTTCAACATGCTTAGGAGGGATAGCTCGAACAATGTCAAGAGAAAGTGGGCTCGCAACATCAAATGTGGGCACACTAAACTTAGATTGATTCATAGAGGCAATTTGTTGCTGTAGAGAAGAGACAGTTTGTGCAAGATTATTAATGGTCGCTTCAGTCGAAGAGTTCATATTAGACGTGTTAGATTGTGATGGAGGTATTATGTTATTGAAAGAAGGTATTGATTGAGAGTAAGGTGGCGGGACACTATGATAGTTAGTCATAGGAGATGATTGGAATGGAGGAACACTACAAGGAGGAATGGAATGGTTAAATGAATTTCCCCCTTGCGCCATGTTCATTTGTGGAGATATAATAGGGACACTCATTGAAGGAATGAATGAAGAAGTTGGATTGAATGAAGGAAGAGGGTTAATTGAAGAGGAAAGATTGCCCCCATGACTGGTGATCATAGGCAGAATGTCTTGTATTGAAGTAGTCATTATGTTTGATGTAAAAGTAGGTATGCTAGCAATAGAAGTTGTCAAAAGAATAGAATGATTGACTTGAGTGGGAGGTTGTGTATAACCTAATGTTTCAGTACAACTCTTCATAGGCATCACATTTGAATCCACGATGTGTGCAATACCACGCAAAATATCAATTCCATTCTTATCACTTTGAACCATACATTTTAGACCCTCAATTAATGAAAGAACTTGACTATCAGGATACTCTTGAGACATCCATTGTTGAAAATCATCAAATTGGTTATCCAATTTTGAAAGTTGTTCTACAGAAACCTCATGGAGAGCTTCTTCATCATTAAGAGGATTAGAGGAATTACCCATGTCCTCGTTAAAAAGGCTATTCAAATTAGGTTCCATCTCCTCAGTAATTAAAACTTGGAAAGACTTAATTCTAAGGCTTCGTCTAACGGGAATAGTGTAAGTAGGGCTTATTGTTGTAAAACTCATGCACTAGAGAGGGAGAGAAGATTTCAAATTTAGAGGTAGCAAATTTCAATAAAATCAGCCAATCTCCTAGATTTAAGCTGTTAAATGCAATCACGACAATCTCCTGAAATTTCGAAAAAAATGTCAGGGACCGTGGCGCTCGGGGTGCACACGGTCCTTGCAACTTTTTTCAAAATTTGTAGGGATGAAAGTTATGATGATTTTAAAGCTAATCTGAAAAAATTGAGTGAACACCAACACACTTTTCAGATTTAGGACAGTAAGAACACAATTTTGCCACAAAATTTCAATTTCAACAATTTTTGAATGATTAGAAGCCTTAATCCAAGCAATCACTAGACCAACTTTGACTTTAATTTTGAAAGTGTTACAATTGATGAAATCAGCCAAAATTCTGGATTTTAGCAGAAAAATACAGTAAGATCTAACTCCCAAAATTTCAAAAAAAATGTCGGGGACGATGGCGCTCGAGGTGCACACAGTCCTCGCAACTTTTTTCCAAATTTTCAGGGATGAAAGATATTGTGATTTTATTGCGGAATCCAAAGTTATAGCTGATTTGGAGATGTTTTGATCAGTGAAATTGTCGGTCAAAGGTTGAATCAAGAGGGTTTTAAAAATTAGGGTTTTGACACTTAACCACTTAATTTTCAGAATTAAAGCACAAATATGAATTGACAATTTGTAATAGAAGGGTAGATCTGAAACAAGCATTAACAATTAAATATTTCACAAGCTCAATTACTAAAAAGAAAATTTAGGGTTTTTATGCAATTAACCTCTAAAATTTGAAAAAGATCAAACATGGAAATGTAATCAAGGAATCCAATTTTTAGATCTAATCATGAATAATTAGAAAGGATGTTCACGTCGGGTTCACCAAAATGTAAAGCGGAAAATCACGATCGAACCCTAAGTGTTCCCCCCACCACTCCAAAGACAGAGAAAGGGGATCACTAGGGTTGACGGTTTTCACTTAGGAGAGACTTTACATTCAAAAGAGGGGTTGAAACCCACAAGATCCAATCCCACACAATGCAAGATTGGATTCTAAATGAGTTTCAAGGTTTAAGATAGCAAGGCTACCCTCTTTTGTAAGGAATGTAGATAGAAGGATTAAGCTAGGAATGCATGAAAAGTGAGAAAGATTCACTTATAAACAGAGATAGGAATATGGGATGAAGCTGCGGACCTGGAATTAGCAATAAAATGTTGAGACGACATTGTCCTGCAAATTTGAGTGAAAGTTGACGGGACAATGGCGCCCGGCGTGCACAGGGTCCTCCAAAAAATCCGTGAAACGAAGGGGGATCTGTTCGTCTCTGCACAAGGATTCCAGATCTTCAATTACAGCCACGTACCTGAAACCTACACACAGAAAAGAGAGGATGATTGGGGGGTTAGGGATTAGGGGTTTGCCCTTAGGTCAAACCCCAGTTTTGGAATTAACCAAGAAATGAGAATGTTGTAAATGTAAATGTTTGTAATGTAAACAAGTATTGATACCTTGTTGTAAGAATGTTTGTATTCTTACATGCGAAGGTGTAAATGTTGTTGTATGTTGTATGTTGTAAGTGATCTCCTCTTCAATGGTTGAATACTTGTCTTGAATGCAACACTTAGCCTTGAATGGAGACTTAGAATGATCAATTGCTTGAAGGAATGCTTGAATGCTTGAATGCTTGAATGTTTGAATGCTTGAATGTTTGAATATCGCTTCCGCGTCTTGTACACATATGTCCTTCCTCCTCAAAATGGGAGAGGAAATGTAGTTTATATAGTTGCCAATTAGGGTTGATAGACTGATTTTTCCAACCTTAGGCTGACCTAGGAAGATTATTTTCCAATTTGCAGACAAAAAGACCCGAGACTTAAAAGAGACCGGGCCCAAAAATAGGGCCAGGGACCAGGGCGTTGGGCACCATGGTCCCACCTCTAGGGACAACAGGGTGCAAGGAGGATCAAGCCAGGGTGCTGAAAAATGCAGTTTTTGATGTCATGAACAAGTTTCGGGGTCTCCATTCAGGTTCAGTGTTGCGTCGCCATCGTGAAGACCCAAATGCAGTTGAAATTGCAAGTGTCACAATTTTAGGATGCTATAGGTAGTATCAGGATAAATTGACCCACACTAGAGCCATGTACTATTTTGTTTTTTATCAAGGATAAACAGGTTTTGAGGGGACCTGAAATCCCATACAAAATCTTTCGAAGAAACCTGAAACCCTCAGATTTTACCAGGATCTAGAAACCAAAAAACAATATGACCTAGAGGAATAATCATTTGAAAACTAGTAGCCCAACTATAGCCAAAACTAAAAAAGACTATCCGCTAAAACAAACATAAGGGTTTTACTAAGGCTTCCATAACCTTCGATTAACAACATGGGTTTTCCATGCACCCATAACCTTCAAAGACACCAGACTAAAATAGGTAGCCATACATTGAGGATTAGGACTCAGAGGATTTTGAATGGCTCCCCTAACAAATAGCCTAGGTTTTGAACTGGCCACCAAAACCATCAGAGAAGGGTTTTCCCAATATCCCTTAACCTGTAACATATACCTCAGGTTGCAAAAAAAAAACCTATCCTTAACCAAAAACCCAAACAACAAGTGGCCAAGTTGGGCGCTTGAAAACTACTAGCATCCAGACTGCTTCT
The DNA here is from genome assembly GCF_030272615.1 of Cryptomeria japonica. Classification (NCBI taxonomy): domain Eukaryota; kingdom Viridiplantae; phylum Streptophyta; class Pinopsida; order Cupressales; family Cupressaceae; genus Cryptomeria; species Cryptomeria japonica. Next base: position 690,192,831 of record NC_081409.1, read on the forward strand.
GGGTTTTACAAGGCTCCCACAACCTAAACTAGACATCAATAAAATAAACAAAAAAACAATAGCCAAGAGGGGGATTTTGAAAGGATTCCCAAACCTTCACAATGGGTTTTAAAGTGGGTCCCATAACTAGCAGGAGGGCACCCATCACCACCCAAAATTTGATCAACACTCACCTTCTAGCTTGACACCTCCCCACCTTAATAAGAAAGGAAACCACCTCAATAGTAGCTGCAAGGAGAGAGATAAAGCATCAGGAAAATGAAGAAGATAAGCCCAAAACAAAGACAAATAGCCAACAAATATTCACATGATTTTAGCTATATAGAAGTGTTTTGAAAAGGATCCCAAAACATTGAACAGAAACAGAGGCCAGTACTAGAAGGACTCTATGCCAATAAGTTTCACTAAAGTCTCCACCTCTAAAGGAGAAGAGGGAAAGAAAAGAATCATCAAAGAGACAATCACAAGAGTACATCCAACCTCGAATAGAAAGGTATCGAATACCCCCCCATTAGGAGCCATCCCACCAAACTCTACTCACAACTCTTCCCCTCTATAGAAGAGTGGTCCACCTCAATAAGTTAGAAAAACACAAAAGGAAGAAAGAAAGCCACGAGAGAATCTCTTGAAAAGAATAGATCCATAAAAGCACTCCGAATTTGCAAGAGGAAAATCAGAAATATCACACCAAAAAGATACAAGGACCTCCTAGACAAAGTTCCCCAACCACACCAGATCATTCCAAAAGGCCAAAACATAACCCGTGGGAGAAAGGAATCCAAAATAACAAAACCTCTACCCAGATCGCAAACATCCCCCTCACACTAAGGCACAAACAGGAGAGCACAGGCTATGGACAAAGCCACCATAGCCACCACCAAAACTTTCTTGCGAAGCAACACGACCAACAAAAGGATCTCCACCTCATGGGCCGACTAGGTGCAAAATAAATCTTGACCCAGATCCAGATCCAAGCACCCACTGATACAATGGCCTCCATTACCAATACAAAAAGTAAGAGTAGCATCAAGGTAAGGTCAAAGAGCCCCAACACCAAGCACACTCTCAGTCACACCCACAATGTCCATGACAGAAAGCACCGATGGGAAAAATATTCTTCCATCAGCCAAATAGGGGAATGGGGACCAGAAATGAGACATATCCCTCCCAATGACTAGAGAAGACACCAAAGCATCCATAACACTGGAAAAAAGGTTGACCTCCACCAAGAACCCAACCCCACTAGTATCAATCACATCCCCATCTCCATCATCTCCTTCCTCTTTCGCATCTTCTCCTCCATCGACTACCCCTCAAACCCTAGCTCCAACAACACTTCCTGCTCCCCTCATCTTCTCCTACACAAGCCATGTGCTATTTTGTTAAAAGGTTGTAATTTGTCAAATAAAAGCTTAAGAGATGGAATAAGAAGGGCTTTTGAAACCTTCATTATAATGTTTTGGCAGTACAGGATCATCTTGATAGCATCACTCACTTAATTGAAGACAATTGATTGACCATGGAATTGAACAAAGAGTAATCCTTAGCTCTTAAGGATCTTGAGGAATGGAAGCCATGGGAGAAAATTTTATAGAAGTAAAATTTTGATGTTGACTAGCTTCAAGAAGTGGATATGAATATAGCCTTCTTTCATACATCTGTAAGGCTTGTAGGAATAATAATTGTATTTTGTCTCTGCTGTCTTCTTAAGGTTCTTCTCTTTCTTCAAAAGACACTATTTCTTAGGAGGACCTACAACATTTGTTTTCCTTGTTTACAAAACACTACCCCCTACAAGGGAGGAGGAGACACTTATTTAGGATTGTATCCCCTTGGTTGTCTCTTAAAGGATGAATGAAGCCCTCACTTTCCCTATTGATCTCCATGAGCTGGAGGATGTTGTTTTTATCATTAAGAAAGGTAAATCTCTAGGTCTTGACATCTCTCCTATTGATTTCTTTTAGGAGTTTTGGGAGATTATCAATCTTGATATTCTTGAAGTGGTCGAGGAGTCTCACAGAAACAAGTAGATGCTAAGGGATATGAAATCTACCTTCTTGGTCTTTAATCCTAAAAAGGAGGGGGCTAATAATTTTGATCAATTTAGACCCATTTCTCTATGCAATGTAGTTTATAAAATCATTACTAAGCTCATTGTTCATCACCTGAAGAATTGTCTCAAAGATTTGATTTCTGAAGACCAAAGGGGGATTTATTGCTGGAAGATAAATTATGGATAGGATTTTGATTGCAACAGAGGTCATCCATTCTATGGCATTTTTAAAGAGAAGGCTATATTTAAAAATTTTGATATGGTAAAGGCCTATGATAGGGTTAAATGGTCATTTTTATAAAAGATCTTATTAGCTTTTGATTTTACCAGCAAATGGATCACCTGGGTCATGATTTTTGTAACCTCCACTAATTTTTCAATTCTCATCATTGGTGAACCTTCTGAGTCTTTTAGTTCTTCTAAGGGCCTTTAGAAAGGAGACCCATTGTCTCTATACCTATTTGTCAATATGGCTGAATGGTTGGCAAGGTTCATTAAGTCCCAGGTCCAAAAGGGTTTGATCCAATGTTGATGATGGGGTAATGGATGGTTGTGAATTTCCTAGATATGCCTTGTGGGGATGGGCTCCATGATTTGGAATTTATTTAAGAAAGGGGCAAAGCTTATCAAATGTGGTCTTTTTTGGATATGTAATATGGGCATTGATTCTTTATTCTCATATGATTCTTGGTATGGACTTCCCTCGATTATCTCTTGGTTTCCACATCTTCAACCTCTGTGTAGTTTATTTGATGAGGATAGTTGGTATAAGGTGTGGAAATTTAAGAAGGTTAAATTGCACGGTCAATTGAAGGTTTGTTGTTGGAAATATCCCTAGGAATGGCCGACAGGTGGTTCTAAGGATGACCTTCAGGATCTTGCAAGGATCTTAGCTAGTAGACTCTATATGTCCCTTAAGAGAAGAGATACTTTGTCCTAGGGTTTGGACCAAAAAGGTTGGATTTCCTTTAAATTATATTGAGTTAGACAGATAGTTGTTTGGTAGAGGGAGCATTGGTTAGTGGAAATAGGTTTGGGATAGTTTCTCTTGGCCCAAGTGTAATTTTTTTTCTCTCATTGATAGTCCAAATTAAATGTCTGGCTTGTGATAATCTAAGTAAATGTGGATTTCATGGCCCATCTATATGCATCTTAGAGATACTATTGTGGCTAATTGTGCTATCTCTATTGTGGTGGCTATGACAAGTATGGAGGTGGTGAATAGGATGAATTTGGTAGATTATGGGTTGAGATCTTTTATTGACAGGAAATCAAGAAAAGGCCAAGAAAAAAGTTCAAAGAGGGGGGAGATGGCTCCCTCCACCTATAGCAATTTTGAAAATTATCACTGATGGTTCTTCTAAAGGTCACCAAGGTCTTGCGGGAGGAGTCGTGATGGTTGGGCTATATGTTTTTGTTTCCTAAGTTTAAAGGGTTTCACCTAAATAATCTTATGGAAGCCCTAGCTATTCTCCATGCAATTGAAAGAATTTATTTTAGATTTGTGATTTATTGTTCTACCTATATAAAAGAAGGGACAACAACTCTTTAAGATTTTAAAGGTAAATAGAGGACATTTATATAATTGAAAATCATTACTCTTGCAAAACCTTGATATGGACATTCTAAATATTATTAAAAGGACAATAATTGAAGTGAAAAATTTCACTCTCAACCTCCTTGTCCATTCCTCAAAATATCACCCTGTCTTCATGACAATGCCTCGTCTACCTCTTTATCTACTTCACAAAAAATATTTTTTTTAAATGAACCCAATAAAATCAAATAATCATCATAAAGCTAATTTTAACTTTTTTTATTCACTCTATAATATAAGAAACCATTCTCTAAACTTATAATTACAATGAGGTGTCTCTTTTATATGTGAATTTGACTTGCAAATTGTTATTCATATGTTGAATACTCAATATTTGAAGGAGGTTAATTGGAAACTTGTTGTAGTTGTTAGGTATATTTTGAATGTATTCTATTCTTTTGAATAAGATTGGGGACTGCTTAGTGAAATGGGCCACATAGAACCCTTGGAGGGGATTATTGAAGACTGGAGGCTCCTTTCTCTAGAGTATTTTGGTACTATGGAGAAGTAATGATGTAATGTTTTTGGATAATCTTTTGTGATGCATTGTTTTTGTTCCTTGGCTCTTTGTGTTTCCAATTACCCCTTTTCTTTGTATTCCTTTATTTTCAAGAATACATTTTTATCTTCTTTTTCAAAAAATAATTTTAAAATAAACAAAAAAACATAGATTTTATTAGTATTTTTATATTTCATTAGTTTACATCATTTTGAGAAATTCAATTCAGAAATTATATTTTTCTGTGGTGAAGTTAAACACTTTTAGTTGTGTTGGCTAATTCCTTTATAAAAGTGACATAGGTTTGTGCTTTTACTAGAGGAAAGCTTCTTTTAACCCCAAATGGTTGCCTCATTCCTTTCAACAATAAGCTTATCATTTGTTTAATATAGTTATGTCACTTAATAATATCAACTCTTACAAAACCTTCATATGGACATTATAAATATTATTAAAAGGACTTAATAATTGAAGTCACTAATTGCACCCTCAACCTCCTTGTCCACTCCAAAAAAATATCACGCTGAATTGTGCTAAAAGGTGGGCACCTTTGGTACAATGCCTCATCTACCTCTTTATCTAATCAAATCAAATAATCATCATAAAGCTAATTTTTAATTTTTTATCCACACTATAATATAAGAAACCATCCTCTAAACTTATAATTACAATGACGTGTCTCTTTTCTCTTTAAATTTGTACATGTGATTTTAGATGAATTACTTAAATAAATCAATGTTTAAAATGTATTCTTTAAATGAAAATTTTATTTTCCTATTTCAAACATCAATTAGAAAGATAAAGTACATCACCTTAAAAAAAATACATTTGTATGATTTCAAATGAACTATCTAAACAAATCAATATTTAGAGAGTCTGCTCTTTAAATTGAAATCCTAGGTTCTAATTTCAGATGTGTCTTTTAAAAAACATGAGGTCCTATTACAAACATAGAAATAATCTTCAAAAACACAAGATCTTAATTCAAATACATAAATAAGCCCTCATTTATAACATTAATTGGTATATCTCCAATTAAAACTACAAGAGAGCTTTAGAATGAAAAATGTGCTGATAATTAATCATAAGTGTAATTATTGCCTCAATTTTTTATCCTCAATTTTTTATTTTGGGATTTTGTTTCCTTTTCAATCACAAATCATTTTAAACTCGTTCAATCCAAAAGATTTTAAAATATAGAGCATTTCATAAATATAAAAATTAAAACTTTATTTTTGAATAGAGAAGTTTTACAGTAAAAAGTTAAATAATTTAATATCTTTTTAAGAATTTTATATTTGAAAGTTCTATAAAAATAATTAAAGTAGTATTATTTAAAATAAAATAATATATCATATGGTTCCATAAGATAACATAAATGTAATATTAATAAAGACAATACATACATTAATCAACATATTTATTGTTAAATTCAATATCATTATTATTTAAAACATCTCGACGATTCTATTTTGAGATTAGAAAATAGTTAGATTTTTGACAAACTTCAATAATGGACAACTTCAAATTATTCTCGTAATACTTCTTGAATATAAGATGTGATTGAACTTAATACAAAAAAACCATTTCAAATTATTCATAATTTATTTCCTTCGTGTTTTTTTGAATAGAATTTAAAAACATGCTGAGAAACCCCAACAAGAGAAGAGTATACATGACATAGTCAGATAAGTCAAATAAGTAATATGACTAGCATGGGATAATTTTAAGAATTTTCTTCCAATATAATACCGTTGTTCAAGATGGTCTTGGATTTTCTTTCATAAATTTGAAAAATTAAAATTTTGTATATTTATTTACTTAATTTATCATTCAAGTTTTGAAGAATCAATTCTCTTGACCCAAGCTGCTCATGGCCAACATGGATACCTATTAAATAGAAACAAATATATTATGGGGTGATTATCAGATATTTTTGATATCTCTTTTTGCTTAGTAGTTTCTCTTAAAGAAATGTGGAGCTGGTTTTTTTATAGACATTATACTGGGGTCTTGAATTGGGAAAAAACTAATAAAATCAGATAATCATCATAAAAGTAATTTTTACCTTTTTAATCCACTCTGTAATATGGAAAACCATCCTCTAAACTTACAATTACTTTTTTTTTTTTAAATGTATATCCCTTTTTTCTATTGGTATCTCATATGGCCAACCCTTGAATTTAACTTTAAATATTAACAATATGAAACAACAATATATCCAGACATGTCTATTAACAAGATAAAGTACATCAGTTACAAAAATATAATTTCAGATGACTTATCTAAAGAAATTGATGTTTAGAGTCTACTCTATAAATATTGAAAACTTACATTCTAATTTCAAACATGTCTCTCAAAATAGATTAGGTCTTGATTACAAACATAGAAATAATCTTCAAAAAGATAAGATCATAATTCAAATATAGAAATAACCCCCCATTTATAACCTTACCAATGAAAATTTAATCTATATTTTCAATTGTAACTACAGGAGAGATTTAATTAATTGAAAAAAATTAACGCTATTGTAGTGATACTAGAAAAAACATAATGATTCAAGGAATTGATCATTAATCATAAGCTTAGAAGATAAAGTACATCAGATACAAAAATATACATTAGTATTATTTTAGATGAATTATCTAAACAAATCAATGTTTAGAGTCTAAACTTTAAATTGAAATCTTAGATTCTAATTTCAAAAAAGATGAGGTCCTGATTACAAACATAGAAATAATCTTCAAAAAGATAATATCTTCATAAAAATATTGAAATAACCCCTCATTTATAACCTTACCAATGAAATTCTGATCTATATTTCCAATTGTAACTATAGGAGAGATTTCATTAATTGAGAAAAAGTGAAGCTATTGTAGTGATAATACAGAAAACATAATGATTCAAGGCATTGATCATTAATCATAAGCCTAATTGTAGCCTACTCCCAATTTCTTCAAAATATTTTGATAAACTCAACATAAATGAAACATAGTGTAAATTATTTTTACACTTTGTTAAGTATAACAAGTGTTGTATACTACAAGAGAGATTTCATTAATAGCAAAAGCTGAAGCTATTGTAATGATAATATAAAAAACATAATGATTAAAGACACTGATCATTAATCATAAGCCTGTTTGTAGCCTATTGGCAATTTCTTCAAAATATTTTGATAAACTCAACAAAAATGAAACATAAAGTAAATTTTTTGACACTTTGTTAAGTATAGAAAGTGTTGTATTTCCAATATTGTATTTCCAATATTCGTCTGCAAATCAAAAGACTTCATTTTCAAATTTTATTTTTGAATAGAGAAGTTTTATAGTAAAAGGATAAATAATTTAATATCTTTTTATAAGTATTATATTCGAAAGTTACATAAGAACAATTAAAATAGTATTATTTAAAATAAAATAATATTCCATATGATTACATAAGACAATGTAAGTAGAATATTAATAAAGATAATAAATAAATTAATCAACATATTTATTGTTAAATTCAATATCATTATTATTAATATGTGGTAGATCAAATTAAAAATGTACGTAAAAAATATAACTATAGAACAATAAAAGAAGATTAATAATTATTTTTAGTTTCTCTTCCATTTTATCAACATCTCAACAAATGTATTTAAAGATTAGAAAGTAGTTAAACCCTTTTGACAAACCTCAATAATGACAACTTCAAATTGTTCTTGTAATACTTCTTGAGTATAGGATGTGATTGCACATGAATACAGAAAACATATTTCAAAATATTTTTAATTTGTTGCTTTGTTGTTTTTGTTTCTTGTTTTTCTTTCCTAATTCAATAATACATCACATAGAATTTTCTGAAAACTTTTAATATTTTTCTATCAATAGTTGCTTTCATATGATCTCATGCCCACCAAACTTCCAGTTATGGACTAGGTTGTCTGGTTTAGCAGCAAATTTATATATATGAACTATTTAAACAACTCAAAATTCATAGTGTACTTCTTAAATAAAAGTCTTAGATTCTAATTACAGACACGGCTATCAAAAAAGATGAGGTCCGGATTACAAACATCAAAATGGTGACCACACATAAGATACAGATTACAAAATCATCACCCACTAAAATGAAGTATACAAAAATAACATATAAATCCCTCGTTTGTAACCTTACCAAACCAAATCTAACCTAAAAACCTATAACTTAACCCATGAATCGCAGAGCTTTCATCAATTAAAAAAAGTGAAGCTATTGCGATTTATTCGCACGAGAGGCAGAAGACTGCAAACCGAGAGTGAATTCCAGATTCACATCAGACGTCTCTTCGCTTCCACTCGCGCCATTTGAATCAGCAAGATCGAAACTGCTTGTCACAATGCAGGGCTCACTCTGGAAAAAATCCACAATTGAAATTTCTTGACTGAGAGACCTGTCATCTCTATGGAAGGGCTGAATTGTGTGGCGCTCAATATTTGAAGCAGCAAGATCGAAATTGCCTGTCATAATGCAGCGCTCACTCTGGAAAAAATCCACCATTGAAATTTCTTGACTGGGAGACCTGTCATCTCTGTGGAAGGGCTGAATTGTGCGGTGCTCACCATTTGAAGCAGCAAGATCGAAATTGCCTGTCACAATGCAGCGCTCACTCTGTAAAGAATCCACCAATGAAATTTCTTGACTGGGAGACCTGTCATCTCTGCTACGGCTGCCATCACTGTGGAAGGGCTGAATGGTGCGGTGCGACTGTGGGTCGATTCCCCGGCTCAACAATTTTCTCTTGACGTGGGTCGATTCGCAGTGATTCTTTATTTCATTGTCCGTTCGCCCAGGCAATCTCCCTGCAATCCGAGACCATCTGTGCCGCCATAAACAAAAAGACATAACGGAATTAATCAATCAACTTAATTGAAAGATGCAATTTGCGCAACTCAGTGAAAGAAACAAGTGTCAATCAATGGTTTTTTGTAATACAGAGTTATGATTTCAGGTCCATGTAACAAATTGAATCAGAAAATTAGAAAGAAATCAAACTATTACAGAGTAGTTTTCATTTTTAACCCAAAAGAATGAATCAAGGAACCCTAAAGAAATCAGACTATTACAGAGTAGTTTTCATTGTTAACCCAAAGGAATGAATCAAGGAACCCTAAAAAAATCAAACTAAGATGAGTAGTTTTAAGATTTACAGCATTACAATAAATTGAATCAAAAAGTTTCAAAGAAATTAAGTTATGGGGGAGTAGTTTTCAGACTTAATTGTAATAACAAATTGAATAAACAATCTAAAACGAAACTAAAATATGACAGAGTAGTTTTCAGAGTAGTTCTCGGAGTTACATTATAATAACAAATTAAATAAAAAAAAGTTGTAAAACAAGCAAACTATGATAGAGTAGCTCTCAGGTTACAGCATTTTGAATCAAGATTTTCTAATCAAATTCTAAGGGAGTTGTATTCAAAGTTTAAATGTAATAACAAATTAAATCAATAAACTCCAAAGAAACCAAACTATGATGGAAGAGTTCTCCGAGTTACAGCATAGTATCAAATTAATTCCTGAAACTTCAGATAAACAGAATTGCAGTATTATAACAAACTGAATAAAAAAAATTCTAAAAAAACCAAAGAAATCAAATTATGAATTGTTTTCATAATTACAATGCAATAACAAAGTGAATCAATAACCCTAAAAGAAACCAAAATATGGAAAATAGTTTCCGGAGTTACACCATGATCCAAATTGAATGAAGGAACTCAAATAGAAACTGGTATGACCTTTTAAAGTCTTAAAGATCAATCGAGTCTGTAAATAAAAATTTAATACTTTGCCCCTTAGTGGGCAGACATGGTTCTATGTGCATACTTGTTTCCCCAGAGGAGCTGGAGCTCGATGATGAGCTCATCTTCTTCTTCAGAGAAATTCCCTCGCCTGAGATCAGGCTTCAAATAGTTTACCCACCTGCGTCTGCAGCTCTTCACACGTCTCCGAAGTCCTGTAAAAGTAAAGTCATAAGCATGTACAAACATTTGCTAAAATCTGTTGAATGCATACAACATCCTTTCAATTTATAAAAACATCTACTGAAAATAAATAAAAGAGAAACAGATAAGTTGTAGGTTTTGATATAACTTATCTGAATAGAAATTACAAACCTGCTGCCTTGGGAAGAGACTTCCAGCGGTGTTCGCCATGTTCGTGGATGTATGCAATGAGCTTGTCATCTTCATCCTTGCTCCATGATCCCATCTTGCTCCATGATCCCATCTTCACCATAAGGTCGGTAAGAGGACAACAAACGACTCAAGAACAAAAAAAAAAGGGTTTCAAATACTGCAGCCAAACCCCAACTGGGGAAGAGTATATACAGCGGTTATGGGGGAGAGTTGGTGAGAAAAGCATCTGGGTGACCGCTTTTTCACCAATAACATAGTCAGGTAAGTAATCCTGTGGACTTTGGTTGGAAGGTGTGCTTTCTACTCAAAAGCAACGGCCCTGGCATCCACTAATTAAAAAAGATATAAATAAATAAATTGAAGTCCTATTTCTATGACTTTATTTAATGTAAAAGTAGTTTGTACTAATATTTTCATTTAGAAGTTCTGTAGTTGTAAAGGTTAAAACATTTTTTGAAAATTGAGCTATGCTAACCAATAAGGAAACTATCTTGACACTAGTTTAATTGAGTGGATTAAATGAGTTCAGAATTCAAAGTCAGAAAGTTATTTATAGAAAATAAGTATAAGCAGGTTTTTAATTCTTACAATTTTAATTATAATAATTTTGAATTTGTGTACATAAAATAAATATTTACAGAACTGATAATTAGAAAGTTATTTTTAGAAAAAAGTGTCACATAGTGGTTGCTACATAGAAAAACGTACATGGGAAAAAAATACACACAACAGACAAAAATATAATTTTATTGATCAATGGATTTAGAGTTTGACCCATATAATGTACTTAGTTGAAGAGATGCACTTATTCTACCATAAACTGAAATTATAGTCTGTATTAATCATAAGTTAATATATGATATAGTATTTAAATAAATATATTAATTTTCAATTATAAATATGTAATAATGGTAAAATTTTCAATAATGTGTTGGTTTTCTAAAATACAAAGTATTTACTAAAAAGTGAAAATAGAGTTGATATTAATCATAAGATAATTTAACTTGGCTAAAACCATTATAATTATTTGATATAGTATTTAAAGAATCATATTAATTTTAAATTATAAACATGTAATAATGATTAAATTTTAAATATTTTGTTGGTTTTGTAAAATTAAAAGTATATGATTAGCAATATTAAAAATAAATAAAAACAAATTGAAAAAAATGAATTATAGTAATTAGTTGAAGAGATGTAACTATTTTATCCTAAAATAGAACCATAGTTTGTATTAACTTTAAATTTATTTATTTATTATTTTTGATAAAATTGGCAAAACCACTAAATAAATATATATATATATATATAAGATTACAAAAACCTGGGTCGCACAATATACCGGTGGGAAAAAACCAGGCAAAGAAAACCTTCGGTTATGGCCCTTTACCAAAAACCCATAAAGTTGAATAACCCAATACATGATAACAAACCCAACCCCACAATGACCAACCCACAAAATTACAAATAAAAGCATAATATTATGCCTCAAAAACCATGAACATGGACAATCCTCTTGAGGTATAGAAGAAGAAGGATCACATCATCAGACAATGAGAAGCATAACCAATCCATCCAATTGTCCAAGCTAGAGAAAATCAATAGAACACGTCGAGAACAACAACAAGACAAGAAGGGGAGCATGGTCATAGGGCCATTGGAGCCACAAAATTGTATCAACAAAATCATCACCACATAGTTCGCACTTGGCTACAGAAACAAATTCTCCAAACCATCTATTAGCAAGAGACATATTAAAAGATATGGAACCACTGTGAGGGAGAAAACCATAATCAAGACTATAAAGATACAAATAATAGCCAAAATCAAGAGAAGAGTAGGATACTGAGACCAAGAAACCATTTTAGATATAATAAAACCTCTAATCTCCACCAGTCAAGATTTACCTACCACCTACCAAACCGGACAACCAACATTTGAAGTATCCAGATAAAAAGCCTGTCCAAGTATAGTAATATCAAAAAGCTCATAATCCCAAAATATAAATAGGCCGAAGCACATATCTAGCCACATCATAACAAATAATGTCTGACAAGGATGATTGACTTCCCACACGAGCCGAGAGAAATATCCAGCAAAATTTATAATTAAAACACAACTCTCACAAGATATGGCCAATGAAGATGAAGCCAAAGCAAGACACCATGATGTTCTAGAATGATTGAAAAGGCATAGCTCAAATAAACAACAACCAATTCATAATGGAAAATAACCACTTGCAAATGTATGGCCCACAATAGCCAAGTATAGGGAAACAGAAGAGAGACCACCAATATAGAAACAAAAGATCCCAACTCAAATGAAGTAAATCCAAATCTGCACGCCGAAATTATAAGAGAAGTAGGTGAAACAATAGCCATTCATAACCAAAGAAGGAACCTCCCCCTAATGATAGACACACCAACTCCAATGATGACACACTTGAATGGATAGCATCAACAAAAATGCAACCACATAATAATTATGTGGACAACACCACCCCTAATGCAATAAAAACTAGTGATCAACCTCGAAGGAGTGCCAATATATATACATCAATAGAAGGCACCACCCCTCATCGATGAGACACTCAAATGCATAGCATAAGTGAAAATGCATCCACAAAAATGAATATATGATCAACACCACCCCTAATGGAACACAAATCAAATGATCAATCTCGTGAGGAGTGGCAGCCAAATATTTAAAACAATAATGAAACCGAGAATAGAGGATGAAGATAACAAGCGCCTGTACAAATGATGTACACATAAAGTGTGCATCCTCCATGGGAGTGCAATGCTATCAAAGTGTGCCAATACCAGCAATTCACCATTATATTCAAAGCAAAGGCCCATCTTGAGTAACATAAAGATCTACCATTTCTTAAAAATAGTCATAGTTCACCTGTCATAACAGACACCAACCCACACCAGAATATATCCCTATTAGCCTTGAGATATAAGATCAAACAAATCATATGGAAACACCTCCCTTCACTAAGGAAGAGGGAATGTTCAAAGAAGGAACATAAAAATTATTAGCTTTCTCATCAATTGCCATATTAGCTAAAAAATTTGTAACTCTTTTAATCTCTCTATAGCAATGAGAAATTGAATAATAAGAAACAAGAGCCACATAAAACATAGGGAAAAACAATCGTAACCCCAAGCCTATCTAATCTCATACCAGTAAGAGTTATATCCTGAACCACAAGCAATAAAAAAGTCCTAGCCTTGTGAAGACAAGCAATATGCCAAAATAGCTTGGAAACCTAGGAATTATCATTTGAGGTAGGCATGAGAGACTTATATCCTTCTCTAACTGAATATAAACCTGAAGTGTTATTAGTCCATATCAATTCATCTTCAGCATTAAGAAAGACCAGTGGCCTCTTTTGAAGTTCCTCCATATAAGCAGTTTTTAAAGCTTGGACCTTAAATTAATTTTTACTTGGCTAGAAAAATATAATAAATATTTGATATAATATTTTAAGTATTATATTAATTTTAAATTTAAAATATATAATTATGATTAAATTTTAAATAATTTTTAGTTTTGTAAAATCAAAAGTATTTACAACAAAGTGAAAGAAGAGTTGATATATTTTGGTGAATGTGTCCTAGTTGAAATGATTTCTTTGATCGTATTTGGTCTGTGTGTCATTCTGGGATGCAACTTATAGTATTATACATTTGTACTCTAAGAATCTTCGATCTTTGCTACACATTCATCTCATTCCTAAATTCCTCATGTCGTTTATCTTAAACAATCATTTCAGAAGTATTTGCTCTAGGATCAATATCGTTGAATTTACCTTTCTTGATGCCTCCACACACCTTGGCATTCATTACTCCCAACTTATCCTTCCTTCCTCACCACCATCATTCACTCACTAGAGATCCTTGTAGCCATTTTTCTAGTTTTACATGTGTGTTTTGGTGTGTAGAGACGGGTGGATTTTGTCAGTTTTCTCTTTTGCATGTAGATGGAGATTTTTACACCTTGGTTTCCCTGGCCGTCTCATTTTTTATGGCTTTGTTAGTCTTTCCCTTTATGCATCCACATTGGCTCTCTCACTTGGACTTCCTTCTCATACTCTTGTGTCATCCCCTACGTCATCTTAGTGGTGGCTTCCTAGGTCATTCTCACTAGTTGATTCATCAAAATGCAAAGGAGATAAGATGCTCTGTATTTGAAGCTATGCTTCACAGTCATGATTCCCTATCTTGAGCTGGAAGATAGCTTGACCACTTTTCTCTTCCCTACTTAGGTGTATCCTTCTTCACCTCCATCATGATGGATCTTTCCTTGTTGATGGGCTTGACCAAGATCTTGCTTGGCTCATTTGTTCACCATTCTTTTCTCTGTTAGGAGGATCTTCGCATTTCCTTGAATAAATTTGATCCTTTTGATTACTCCTCCATCATTGGTTGTTTTTTTCTTAGATCATAAATTCTTGAACACTCGATATCTAGGTCTGTGTTGATTTCCATGGTGAATGGTCTTCTTGGAGATTCTCCTTATGCTTTCCACAACTTGGTTCCTATACATTTTTCAGAGCTTGGTGAATTTCTTACTTGTGCTTGGGCTTTCTTTGATGTTGTTTTTGAGATTTTCTCTCATGCATTGGTTGATCCTCATGCTTCTCCTATTTCTTTCCACTCTCCTATCTCCATCACTAGCTTTGAGGCCTCCTCTTCATTTCCACTCTCCTATCTCCATCACTAGCTTTGAGGCCTCCTCTTCAAATCCATGAGGGTGGTTTTGTTTGTTTTCTCCATTTTGTATTATCTCCTCCCAACTGGCTCTTTGGTTTTCTCATACTATTAATTGGAGTTTTTTCAATTAAAAATAAATAAAGTTGATATTAAGCATAATTCAATTTAAATAGGCTAAAAGTATTACCTTGCTACTATTTTATTCAATGTTCTATAGCATTTATTTATTTTAATATTATAATAGACATGTCCTATTTTGATTTTATAGTATAAATTAATTAATCATGCACATGCCAAAATATTTAACTATATTCAATTTTTTTTGTGACTTAGAAACTTCAAAACCATGCATCATAACTTTTGAAAATTGGAAATAAAATCAAAGCAAAAAAATTCACAATTCTAGTTTAAAGAATGAAGTATCTAGATAGTATAAGAAAAGTGTCCAGTTTCAAGCATGAAATGCCCTATGTAAAAAAAATGATAGATCAAAAGGATAATGTTTGATTTCATAAATAAAAAATGTTATATAATATAAGTGTCTAGTTTCGAGGACAAAAAAAATTGTGTAAAATATTGGTTAATTTTTACTTTACCTTCGTAGTTTGTCTATTGAATCATGATTTGTTAAGCTTAGTATTTTACATAATGCTCTAGTTACATCTATTCAAACATTCAATGTCTTAGCAAGAGATAATTTATTATGGACAATGGATGGTGATAGGTTTTGATTAGATGTTGACAATATATGGTTAGGGTTTTATTTGGATATTGTTGGATTTTTGAGATATTCGATATTTTTAAAATTTTCAGACTTTTTTGGGAGTTTTTAATTTTTTATTTCTTTTGAATTTTTAAAACTTTCTATTTTTTTATTTATTTTTT
Source organism: Cryptomeria japonica (assembly GCF_030272615.1). Taxonomy (NCBI): domain Eukaryota; kingdom Viridiplantae; phylum Streptophyta; class Pinopsida; order Cupressales; family Cupressaceae; genus Cryptomeria; species Cryptomeria japonica. The sequence goes on from NC_081409.1 coordinate 690,208,745, forward strand.
ATTTCATGAAAGTTGTCTTTGAATTAATTATTGAGATAAAATACATATATCAAGATTCATTATCAAGAAGGATATATTTATTTTCCTCTAGTGTCTAGGAAGGGATAAAGCATTATAAAGAGATGAATGAACTCATGAGAGAAAAGGGATACATGAAGAATAAAGAAAGGCTACTAAGGGATTGAATATTGTAAGATAAGGTGATAACATGGTGAAATTAATGAAATGTAGTGCATGGCATGTTGAGAGGTTTCTAAAAATATATTTTAAATTTATCTCATTAGATGAAGGGGTGGATTTGGGTAAGATGGAGATAGGATGCAAATGAGATACACAAAGTTTAAATTAGTAATGGATGATGGAAATAAGAAATGGGTATGGCCTAAAGGATGTGGATAAGATGAAGTAGATATGATGCATGATCTGTATGGATATCCTTATCTTTGTCAAGTTCAAAGGTGGAAAAGGGAGTATGGATGTAGTTATAGTTTATGAGGGCTAATGGATTATATATGATTCTCATTTGTTAGGTTTTCATGATGGTAATTACCTAAGCTACAAGAAGAGGTGGTTTTCACCATTAGATAGATTCTTTCTCTTTACTTCTTTTTTTTTCATTTTTTTTTTCTTATAGAATTTTTTGAAGGTAATGAATACATGATAAAAGATAGATGAAATACTCAAGAAAATCCTTCTCAAAATATTACTACTGAAATATGTGATACAATGGACCATGGATATTAAATATATGCTTAAAGGTATCATTAGGGTGATGGTCAAGGGAGAATAAATGGATGATAATATTGAATAAAGGTTTAGATTGAAGGGATGAAAAGATGGAAAATAGGCATGAGATGATGAATGGGTTGTTTAGAGAGTTTTGTAGTGTTATATAAAAATGTTTGCGAAGAGAAAATTTGGCACGCACCTTAAAGTGTGGTGGAGAGTTGGAGGAAAAAGAAATATTGGGGTTTGAGATTTTGTTAGATAAATGATATGGATTTGCAAACATAAGGACCCAAAATAGATGGTGGAGGTGGTGAAGTATCGAAGGTATTAAATTTTAGGACATAGGGATACAAAATAGATATTCTAGGTGGGAGATATTTAGATGGAGGAGTGGAGGAAACATCTAGAATAGAAATTATGGATGCGAATTTTGATTTTTCTTTGAGATGAAAGCCTTCTATTAGCAACTTGGTAATTCACATGGTTTTTTATTTTTATTTCCTTAGTGGTTATTTGGAATAAGTTTCTTCTATAAAAAATTTATAATGGGGCATTTAATTTTTATTTTTTTTTAATGGGGCTTTGTGGCCTTTCAGATATTTATTTTTATTTAGGGATCACTTTTATTTTTATTTTTACATGTCTTTCAAAAGGGCCTCATATTGGCAACAAAGATTGTTTCGGTGAAGATTGATGCATGATTGATGATTAATGGTTGTTATTGATGACAAATCAGTTCAATAATCAAATCCTGTGTACATAAATTTAGTTTATCAGAAGTCATGTTATTCATGAGGCATAAGTCTGGATGGTGGAATGTAGTAAGCAATGGCATGTGCATATCTTGATCTTGGTTGGATAAATTTTGTTGTCGTGATATAGGAAATTTATTTAAGGTTCGAGGATGACTATTTCATGATTCTGACATTAGTTGTTGATTTATGAGCAAGTTAATTCATCACTATAATTAATTATAATAACCTCTAACGTGGTGAGCCTTCCTCCAAGTTGTAGCCCTTTTGTATTTGAGCAGTGAGCTCTAGGAAGTGTTCCTTAATGCAAGTGCATTCCCCTTATGTAATATTATTATACTCCTAGGCATAGTATAATAATATTTTGTGTCCATATCACACTATCATTTTTCCCTTTTGAAATTTTCGTAAAAAAAAATTGGTGTTATGGTTCTATGTGTTGGTGTTATACACTCACATGAGAATGGTTGATGTTGTCATTGATGGCAACCAGCCAATAACAAGATTCTACAAGTTCATCGATAGGCACAACATGTTCATTCACTGACAACAAATCATACTGGCACTCAGGGCGACGTGAGACAAAGTTTTGTTTATGTAAATTGTATTGTAATGCAATTAATTATTTATAAGCCGACATGATGTATTGTAAAGACTCATATATGTATGAGATGTTTTAGGTCATTTTGATAGGTGGTTAAGCGATCATGAGATGTGATAGTGTGATAGGATACATAACTATGTAATGAATACAATCGGTATATGAGAGTGAATAACTATATATGTATTTGAATGTAATCATCTTATGAGAGAATAAGGAGCAGAGCAGAGTAGAGTGAATTTCGTTCACCAGCACGGTTTTTGTTATGGTTTTTGACAAAGCTTAAACCACTATTGAATCAAGCATTACAGATGCTATTTTGAACAGTACATTATCTTGGATTTAATTATCCATTTTGTAGTCAGTGGGACACTTTAATTGAGTAGTGAGCTCTAGGTTGTTGGCCTTCCTGCATGTGCAGGCCCCTATTGTAAGTAATATTTATTCATATTGGTTAGTGAGTAAATATTGTGGGTCACAAATCCCACCGAGGTTTTTTCCTTATCAGGTTTCCTTGCCAAAATATCTTGTGTTATGGTGTGCATTTATGTTGTCTCTATTATTTCTCTTTACTGCACTATTGCTTGTTTACTTGTACATTAATTTGGGTTGCAAAGTTATAAATAAGTTCAAATATTTCATTAACCAGTTAGACACGGATTCACCCCCCCTCTCAGTGTCTTTGCGACTATCATTGCATATAAGATTTAGTATCAGAGCCCAATCCTCTATTTGCAAAATCCTAATAGCTTGAGAAAGATTTTAAAACTGGTACCAATGGAGTGTTTGAGAAATTAGTTGGAAGGAGCTCTTGAATATTTTGATGCAGAAAAATTGAAGAATATCAAACTTGAAGATTATGTGAGGACTACCTAGGAATTCATTAAAGGACTTTAGGAGAACCTGGCTATAGCACAAAAAAAGAGGAAATAACTTATGAGAAAATGCAGAAATATGATGATGAAAAGGAAACTCTTAGGGATATTGCAGAAAATTTGAGACAAGAGAACAGTAACATGAGGAATGAAATGCAATATTTAACCATGGGGATATGTAAGGATATTGAAGATAGGAACAAGAATGAAGAAGACTTGACTAGGACACTTAATAATGGAGAAAATGAAAATCTGAGACTTGGTCATGAAAATGATATATTAAAGACAGATCTGATTCACATGGAACATGATAAAGAGGAACTTATGAGACAAGCTGGAATTCTAGAAAATGAGCTCGTCACTATAAATGAACACAAAGACAAATTCAAGAAAAGTTCAAAAAGACTTGATGACATGCTGAAAAGATAGAAACCTGATAGAGATACATTGGACTTGGATTTCAACATGAAGAAAGTTTTTGAACTGCAAATAATCAAGATTATAGCAAACCGGTAAGACAACCTAATGCTTATAAATTTAATGGGAAATGTTTTAATTGCAACAAATTTGGTCATAGAGTAAATCATTGCAGATTTAGAAATAATCAGAATACAAATTTACCCATCGGTCAATGTTCCAAATGCAGTAAAGTTGGTCATAACTCAGAAAATTGCAGAATGAATATGAAATGCTATGTTTGTGGTAGATTTGGACATTTCTCTAATCAATGCAGAACACAAGCCAATCAAGGATATGGAAAAGCTATTCAGAGGAATAATGTAACTTGTTGTGCATGTAAGAAGATTGGGAATATTGCAAAATTTTGTAGAAACAAGACTACACCAGCGAATAATAAAGGATCTAATGAGAAGGGAAAAGAAAAAGTAAATGAAATAAAGCAAGAATTTTCAAAACAATGGATTAAGAAGAGAGATCAGAGAGTTCATGAATCTATCTTTGCACTGGTAGAACAGAGTAACCCTCCACCGATAGGAGATTCTTCATTTGACTAAGGAATAGTCCTTAGGGGTATAGCAGAAAACTGAAAATCATGCATTCTACCCTCAATTTATGGTAAGAAGATACATTTCTTCTTTATCAACAGATATGTTAAGATTTCACTTAACCAGCAAGCATTTAATATGGTTGTTGGAGAACATTTTTGGCTATAAAGAATCAAATAACCCTCATTTCAATTCACCAAGAATCCAACCATTCGAAGAGTGCAAATTGAGCAAAGGCATTTTAAAGGTAAAGCTACAAGGTGTTTCTAGGCATTCAAGGATTTCAAATTAAAAGGTATTTAACTTTCGCAATGGAATCTTCATCTTTTGTACCTGAATTCATTGCAAACCCTACTATGGTAGAGAACATTAAGTGCCCTAGACCCGTGTTTAAAATCATTCCTGAGATTGCTAAGCAAGATGATTCCATCAGAGCCTTTTCTAAGATTCCAAAGGGAGTTGCTTTTGCCAAACACCTGAGGATTTATATTCACTACAACATAGAAAATTTAGGGTCTGATGACTTGAAAAACATGTATAAAGATGTTATAACTGATGAACAAGGTTTAGTCAAGTTGAAGCATAAGATTGTTAAGGATTTAGGATTTGTTGAAATTCTGGACATTCCCGAATTTCCAAATGAGATAGTTCATCTTGTATTGAGTAGAGTTCATGGGGATTTTATGTGGCTAGATTCTATTTTTAAAATCACTAAGGAGGAAATCAAGGCAGTTTCTAGTTTACCCTCAACTTGTACTAGGCCAAACAAAAAGAAGAAGATACCAAACAAGGGTGTTATGGACCTAACTGGAGCTACATATGATAATAGATCTCTTAGGGTTAATGATATCAATGATGCAAATGTGAAATATGTGAGCATGATACTTGGATACAGAGTTACACATGCAAATAGATTAAATTATGTTTCTAGTTTATGTATTCATAGTGCATATGAGATGGTTAAGAACAATGCAAGGATTGACATTTGTGAGTGGCTTAAGGATGAAATAATAGATAACTTGAAAAAGATTAAGGGTGACAAGAAGGGAACATTCTGTTTTGGGAACCTACTTGTGTGTTTAATGCTTTACTTGAAAAACGAGATACCCGACATTGGTCACAAGGACTTTGCATATGATATACCTGTTGGTAGAAAAATCATGGAAGGTATTATCGGCATTGGTGCTAACATTGTAACAGACTACTTCAAAAACTTTCAAACTAAAATGAAGTCTAGAGAAAGGATACCGCAGAGTAGTGTGGATAAGTATGAAGCTAAGTTTTTAATGTTGGAAAGAAGCTGATTTGAAATTAAAAATAATATTACATGATATTCAAAAAATTTCTAAAATATATTTTTCACTAGATGAGAGAATCTTCTATGAAAGGGTATAATTTTTTTTTGATAATGATAAATTTAATAAAAAAAAGGTGACACTAAAAGAAAACTATCAAATTTAGTTATTAGACTAAAAAAAAAATTATGAGAAAAATATACATCAAAATTTATTTATTTTTTCTTTAGTACTACATATATCTATCATCTATTTGGAAAATTAAAATTAGGAAAAAATAAGTTTTTTTTTCGTTTTTTTGGTGACTCTAACTAGAACCCTCGATTTTCAATATTTCTCAACAATAAAAAATCCATCTTTAAATATATTAAAAATATCAATATATATCTATATATATATATTATTTTTTCTAATAATAGCAAACATAAATTTCACACATGTACATGGTGCTTGTAGGTTTTTGAGGACATGATGAATTGGTTGTTGGTCATGAGTATTGTGGGTGTGTGTGATAGGGGAAACCATCGTTCCATGTCTCCCTATCTTCTGTGTGTTCTTGTTGCTAGTGTATTAGGATTTGGTGTCGCATTTGATCTATATTTGGGTTGAGTGTAGGGTAGATTATTGGAGTGTGGGTGTGAGGTGGCTAGGGGTGCATGTGGGGATGCTCTTGCCCCTCCCATATTTATTTTCTTTCATTCTCTCCTATATATTTTGCAGGCACCTATCGCTATTTGGGTTGTGTTTGGATAGTATTATCACTGCAATAGAGGTCGTCCATTCAATGGATTTTTCTAAGGACAAGGCTATATTTATTAATGAAGGGTTGACAATGTTCATTAAGTCTCAGGTCCAATAGGGTTTGATTCAATGTTGGTGATGGGGTAATGGACGATTGTGAAGTTCTTAGATATGCCTTGTGGGGAGGGGCTCCATGATTTGGAATTTATTTAAGAAAGGGGCAAAGCTTATCAAAGATGGTCTCTTTTGGATATAAAATATGGGTACTGATTCTTTATTCTCATATGATTCTTGGGATGGACATCTCCCGATTATCTCTTGGTTACCACATCTTCAACCTCTATGTAATTTCTTTGTAGAGGCTAGTTGGTCTAAGGTGTGCGACTTTAAGAAACTTAAATTATAGGGTCAATTGGAGGTTTGTTGTTGGAAGTATCCTTAGGAATGGCCAATGGGAGGTTCTAAGGATGACCTTAGGGATTTTGCAAGGATCTCACCTAGCATACTCTATAGTCCCCTTCGAAGGAGAGATACTTTGTCCTAGGGTCTAGACTAAAAGTCCTATATTTCATTTACTTTAAGGTATATTGAGTTAGACAGATAGTTGTTTGGTAGAGGTAGCATTGGTTAGTGGAAATAGGTTTGCCATAGTTTCTCTTGGCCCAAGTGTAATTTTTTTCTCTCGGTGATATTCCAAATTAAATGTTTGACTTATGATAATCTAAGTAAATGTGGATTTAGTCACCCATCTATATGCATCCTATGTAAAAATAATGAGGAGAATGATTCCCATGTTTTCTTTCAGTGTCCTTACCCGAAAAGAGATATTGCATCTTTGGTGCGGGTTATGGAATCATGCTTGTGCCCATACCACTTCTCTAGTGGAGTTTTGGCAAATCCTAAGGAGGTCTCTTTCTTAGGCACCCTTTATCCAGATTATGTGGGTTATTGGTCCCTCCTTTATTGTCTAGAACCTATGGCTAGAAAGGAATAAAAAAATATTTCAAGAGGCAGCTTTGGATAGTGTCCTTTTGTGGCAAAATATTTTTTACAATATTAGAGATACTATTGTAGCTAAGTGTGATATCTCTATTGAGGTGGCTATAACAAGTATGGATGTGGTGAATAGGATTAATTTGGTATATTATAGGTTGAGCTCTTTTATTCACAAGAAATCAAGAAAGGCCAAGCAAAAATTTCAAAGAGCGGGGAGATGGCTCCCTCCACCTATGGCAATTTTAAAAATTATCACCAATTGATCTTCTAGGGGTCACTGAGGTCTTGTGGGAGGAGTCATGATGGTTGGGTTATATGTTTTTCTTTTCTAATTTTAAAGGGTTTCACCTAAATAGACTTATGCAAGCCCTAGCTATTCTCCATGCAATTGAAAGAAGTTATTTTAGATTTGCGATTTATTGTTCATGCTATATACAAGGAGGGACAACAAATCTTTAGGATCTTAAAGGTAAATAGAGGACATTTACATAATTGAAAATAATTACTTTTGCAAAACCTTGATATGGACATTCTAAATATTATTAAAAGGACTTAATAATGAAAGTGACTAATTGTACCCTCAACCTCCTTGTCCACTCCTAAAAATTATCACTCTGTCTTCATGACAATGCCTCGTCTGCCTCTTTATCTAATTCACAAAAAATATTTTTCTTAAAAACACCTAGTAAAATCAAATAATCATCATAAAGCTAATTTTTAATTTTTTTATCCACTCTATAATATAAGAAACCATCCTCTCAACGTATAATTAGAGTGAAGTATTTGTTTTATATGTGAATTTGACTTCCAAACTGTTATTGATATGTTGAATATTGAACATTTGGAGGAGGTTAATTGGCAGCTTGTTGTAGTTGTTAGGTAGATTTTGAATGTTTTCTATTCTTTATAATTTTTCTCTTTTAGGTATTTCATGTATGAATTGAATAAGATTTGGGATTACCTATCCAAATGGGCCACATAGAACCCTTGTGGGGGGATATTGAAGATTAAGGGCTCCTTTCTCTAGAGCATTTTGGTACTCTGGACAAGTTAATTAAGGATGACCAGATGATGTAATGTTTTTGGATAGTCTTTTGTGACCCATTTTTTTTTTTTCCTTGGCTCTTATGTGGCCAATTACCCCTTTTCTTTGTATTCCTTAATTTTCCTAAATAATTTTTTACTGTCTTTTTGAAAAAACAAAAAAATCCAAAAAAATACAAACATAAATTTAATTAGTATTTAAAACAAAAACATAAATTTAATTAGTATTTTTATATTTCATCATTTTACATCATTTTAAAATTCAATTTAGAAATGTTACTTTAATTTTTTAAATTCAATTCAGAAATGTTACTTTTATGTGGTTGAAGTTGAATAGCTTTAGTTGAGTTGGCCACTTCCTTTATAAAATTGACATAGGTTTGTTCTTTTACCCAAGGAAAGCTTATTTTAACCCCAAATGGTTACCTCATTCCTTTCAACAACAAGCTTATCATTTGTTTAATACAATTATGTCACTTAATAATATGAACTCTTATAAAACCTTGATATGGACATTCTAAATATTATTAAGAGGACTGAATAATTGAACTGACTAATTGCACCCTCAACCTCCTTGTCCACTCCTAAAAAATATCACCCTTTCTTCATGACAATGCCCCGTCTACCTCTTTATCTAATTGACAAAAAAAAAACTTTTCTAAAAAACCTAATAAAATTAAATAATCATCATAAAGCTAATTTTTACTTTTTTTATCCACTCTATCATATAAGAAACCATCCTCTCAACTTATAATTACAATGAGGTGTCTCTTTTATCTTTAAATTTATACATGTGATTTTAGATGAATTATTTAAACAAATCAAAGTTTAAAATGTACTCTTTAAATGAAAATTTTAATTTCTTGTTTCAAACACCAATTAAAAAGATAAAGTATATCACCTTAAAAAAAATACATCAGTATGATTTCAAATGAACTCTCTACATAAATCAATGTTCAAAGAGTCTTCTCTTTAAATTGAAATCCTTGGTAAGGCTTTTGCAGAAGAGCGAGTGTGAATTTTTGAGATTGCGAACCTATGTAAGGATTTTGCATAAGCGAAAAGCCTGCGATGAGCAACGTGGTGACCTTAGTGATGATGTGGAGGAGATAATCTCCTCCACATGGTTTTCCTTCTTATCTTCGTGCTTTAATTAATCTGCATTTACTTTGATTTAATTTTGTCTAGTATTTGAATGTACTCGATCTGCATCTCAACCTAACCCTTAATCGCACCTCCTTGGTCACTCGTGCGACCCATTTGTGGCTTCTAGTGGAACTAGAGTTAGCTAGCAGTGCCTTTAATTCCCCTAGCCCTGGTTATCAGGTCCATTCCAACCAAAAAAAACCTTTGTCGAGACCGTTGCTCCATCTGCTCATGGAGTGCACCCTAGTGCGAGATTTTTTAAGACTTTTGGAGGTGAATGACCCGGTGAGTAAGGTAAGAGCCCTACCATGCCCTTGAATTCTTTCTGCATTTCACCAAATGATGAGATGTTGAAAGAAATTGTTCCCGACAAATCTAGGTTAAGCGATACTGCCATTTTCTTTGCTTTTGTTAATATTGAGAAATGCCCGCCTAGGAAATTCCTAGATGATTGGTTTCATAATCGCTGGAATTTGAAATTAGGGCTTAAGATTTCATTCTGTAGGCAATTCTAGAAAGGTATTTATATTATCTTTTTTAATAATCATGAATCCCAAGTTGAAATCCTTAAACAACAATACTGGACAGTCGGGAACACCTCCTTTCATGCCCTAGCCTAGTCTTCAGAGGCTATAAATGAGGATGTTCTTGCACTATCAAACCCTAGATGGGTAATTCTTAAGGATGTCCCTCCCTTACGCTAGCATTTTCTTCACTTGGAAACATTTGGGAGAATAATTTGGGTTGATGAAACAATGCGTTTAGTCCCTAATCTTGATGCAACAATACTTATCTCCATTAAACCTGGGGTCGACATCCCTCCACTTATAAACCTTAACATCGGTGAGGGAACTTTTGTTTGCCCTGTTGAAATACTTGGAGGACTAAACACCTATTTTTTGTGCAAAAAAGAAGGGCATCTTCGGAAGAACTGCACAATCATTAACCGCAAGAAGCAAAAGAATAACACTAACCTAGCAGGAGCATCTGAAAACCCTAGCACCGATAAGGAGTTGATCCGAAACCCAAGCAAGCTTCATTATGCTAGAAATAATACTAACCCTAAAGATGATCCCACCTTAAGCTCGGCTCCTAGCCTCATCCCTATTGACCTAAATCCAATGAATGTTGAATCCTCTACCAAAACCCTCAAACTTGCTTCCGTTCCCACCAAAATATATGAGGGGTCTCCTTTTGACTGTTTTCAAATAGTCACATCAAGAGAGCAAAGATGAAAGAATGCCCAACAACTCGCCTTGAATCAAATCTGAGCTGGTGATCAAACTGCCAATCAGTTGACAACCACTAGATAATACCCCATCACAATGAATAATGACATAATAAATGCTTTACAAACTCCAACCACCTCCTTGGTTAAAAATATGGTTAAAAATTTAGAGAAGTTTGATCGTGGTGCTGGTGATGCTAGCATGAGTGATAATCTTGTGAAAATGATGCTCAGTTCTGGGACCCCCAAATGATCTGAATTCACATTATTTGCAGAGGTTACCCCTGATGTTAACACCTCCAACCCTACGACAACATCTATGCTATATAAAATAGAGGACAACCATATTATTGAAGTTATCTATGCTAATAAGGGTTTAGAAGACATTAAGTCTACCTCAATGCTCCTTGGCTTTCTAGGTTCCCAAGTGCCTGGTTCGAACATTGTAGAAATTGCAGATGGTAAAAATGAGCTAACTGAGCTTAGTGAGGAAGAAGATGACCTCATGAAAGGATCCTCCATGGCTAAAAAGAAAGGTAGACCTATTCGTTCCAAGAATAAGAAAAAGCCTGGAGAGCAAAATGGTCTCCCAAACAGTCCCTCTTAATCCCCTTTTGTCATCAAATGCATCTCATGGAATATTAGAGGCTTAGAGTTGCCTAATAGGAAGTTTGTTATTAAAAGGTTTCTGAATTGTCATAAACATCTAGACTTTTTGATGCTTCAAGAGCTTAAATCCATTGAGTTCTCCCTTGACACTACACTTGATTTTATTTGGAGAGATGCGATCAAAATATGCACCAATCATCCTAAGGAAAAGGGTGGAGTTGGTCTCCTCATTAACCCTAAGCAGGCAAATCACATTAGGGATAGGGGCATCTCCCCATGTAACAGATTGGCCTGGGCCTCCCTAGATATTAGAGGTTCCTATTTTGGGGTATGTTCTATATATACACCTAATGATCATAGGGAAAGAGTGTCCCACTAGAATTAGCTGGAAGCCCTTTCGAGTATCCCCTTGGTCATGGCTGGAGACTTTAACATGATTGAAAACTAAGCTGATAAGGCCGGGGGTATCCCTTTCAAATGAAAGTGCCAAGAGAAACCTCACTAGGATAGGTTTATACAACACATGCAGTTATTTGACCCCCTTGAGGGTAGCAAATCTGAAACCTCTACCTTATGGTACACTTGGTGCAACTTTCAGCAAGGCCCCAGCCGAATCTACTCCATACTAGACAGGTTCTATTTTTAATTATGATTTCTTCTCCTTCTCCCCTAACAACTTGGGGAACTTTGTGGTTGTTTTGCTAGTGACCTTATCTGACCATTTCCCTATCATTGTTGTTATCAATACTAGGAACTCCATCCCTAACAACAATCCTTTCAATAAGAAGTTTATCCTAAATACCTCCCTGCTAAATGACAAGGATGCCCTAACTGCCATTAAAATGGTTAGACTCTTTAACATGCACTCTCAACATCCCTAATCCGACACCCTCAGATGGAATAAAAATGTCTCCTCTTGGCAAAAGATATTCCAAACCATTGGCCAGAAGAAAGCCAAGGATCTCAGGTTTGTGGAAAAACCTCTCACTAATCAGCTCCACTCCTTGGAGCATGAAATACAATTACATCCTTCCTTATTTGTCCTAGAGGAATGGATCTCTTAGGCTAGAGACATTCTTAGGAAACATTAACAGGTCAAAATCAGGGGTGCCTTCATTAGAGCCCATCATCATTGGCTCAAATTTAGAGACAAAGGCTCTAAAGGCTTCTTCAATCTCCTTAAACAAGAACAAAATAGAGAAAAAATTGATAGAATCATAGTTGAGGATAAAGAACTCTTGAACATCAATGAGATCAAAGATGCTTTTGAAATGTTTTATAAGACCCTCTTTACCGAAGCATTTAATAATGACACCCTTGAGGAGTCCATCAAGAGGGGCATAGTTAAACTTATCCCAAAATATGGGGACAAAGCCCTCATAAAAAATTGGAGGCCAATTACCCTCCTTAACGTTTCCTATAAAATCTTGGCCAAAGCCCTAGCCTCTTGCCTTGAGAAAATCCTTCCCAAGTTCATCTGCTCTACCCAAACAGGATTCATTAAAGGTAGGTATATCTTGGAGAACCTTTTCAGTAGCTGGGAATCTATGGAATGGGCCAAGACCTCAAATCAACATACTACCATGTTTCTTGTGGACTTTGAGAAAGCCTATGACAGGGTGGAATGGGACTTCATCCTCATGATGCTCAGAGCCTTTGGTTTCCCTAGCGAGTTCTGTAAATATGTTCAAATTCTCCTAAAAGATACCTCTGCCCTAGTTGAAGTTAATGGGTCACTCTCCCAGCCTATTCCTCTTTCTAGATCCATTAGACAGGGGTACCCCCTTGCCCCTTCTCTATTTTTCATTGCCTTAGATGCCCTCTTTAACCTTCTAAGAGATGATACCCTATCCCCTAAAGTTCATGGTATTAAGATGCTAGATGACTCTGAATTGCTCAACATACATTTTTTTGATGACACCATGCTCTTCCTGGAGCTCTCTAGGCATAACATTGACTCCCTCAATAAAAAACTTATAACCTTTGGCAAAGCCTCTAGTGCTCATATCTCCAATTCCAAATCTATTCTGCTTTGGTGGAAAGATGAACCCCCAGACTAGCTTCAACAGTTTAGATACTCATGGGGAAGACCTAATAAAATAGTCAAATACCTTAGTATCCCTTTTTCTGTCTCTCCCTCTCTCAAAGACATGTGGATTTGGGTCAAAGAAAATATTGACAAAAAACTTAACAAATGGGACAATTGGGTTCTATCCTTGGCTGGTAGGATCCAAGTCTACCAGAAACTCCTCTCCTCCTATAGTTTATACTACTCCTTTGTCTAGATGTTCAGTAACTACCAAATTTATGAGATCCAAAAATTTATCAGGTGCTTCCTTTGGTCTGATGGTAAGGGTAAAAGAAAGGCCCACATGGTCAAATGGATCTGGTGCCACATAGATAAGAAACTTGGTGGGATGGGACTTAAGGATCTCAAAATGAAAGGAATTTCTCTGGCTACCAAGTGGATATTTCATGCCTTGGAAGGAAAAGAATCCTGGAAGATTCTTTTCAGAAATAACATACAAAATGGGGTCCCCAAGTCTATGAAATCTTCAGAAGCCCTCCCCTTTAGTGATCTAGTAGCAGGTGGATTCTCGATGTTTGTTCAAGGCACTTGGGTTTTTAAGTCCATCTGGAAAGCCTGGGAGCATGTGCATAAAATTATTGCCAACTCTAATATTGACTATAATAACACTTTGCATGGGGAAAGGTCAATATGGTGGAATCTCTACCATAACTCTAAACCCCTTTCTTTAACCCAAGGATGCTCTACTAGGTGTTGGTATAATAAGGGCATTAAATATCTCATGGACATCTTGGAACATGATAATCTCATTAGCTGGGAGGATCTTAGCAATAAGTTTGGCCTACCTGCCTCGCATAAGATAACCTACAATGTGAATAAAAATGCCTGTGCTTGTCTAGATCTTCCTCGAAAGACTGATGTAGATGCTCATAGATACCTCTCATTCTAATGGAAGGATGGCTCCCTCCTCTCCAAAGTCAAAGCTAACTCTATTTACAAACTTCTCACTCATGATACCATGGTGATAGATCATGTTAACTCCCTCTGGTATGTTGACCTTAATACCTCTGCATGGTAGAAAACGTTTGAGAAACTATGGAAGTACCCCATCCCCCCTAAAATCAAATGATTCAGGTGGCAACTAATGTTGGATAGACTACCTATTATGAATAACTTTGCTAGCTTCGACCTATGCTCTGTATGTAGGAAGCTTGAGACTATGCGACACATCTTTTTTTATTGTATTTTTTCTAGAGAGGTATGGCCGATGTTTGGAATCTCCATTACTGAACATGTTTGTACTCTTGATATTATTACTAGATTCATTCATGGCCTCAAGAAGGATGCTAACCTGTTCTAGCAAATTCTTTCTTCTTTCATACTTTGGTTTATTTGGAAACTTAGAAATGAGGAAAAATTCCAAGGTACTGATAGGACTCTTACTGGGTTTTTTAAGAAACTCACACATTATTAAATTGCTCTACAGGTATCCTTTGTTATGAATGTTGAGAGGGAGAAGCTATTGCATTTCCTCAAGGATGGCCAGGCAATCATTTTCATATATGATATGAAGGATGGCTTTGAATGAGGTAGAATTGTGGAGAACCAGACTGCATTCGATGAGGCTCTAAAGAAACTGATCAAGTAACTCAGGGACAACAGAGGTCCCTACTTTGATAAGCTCGAGATGTTTACCCGGGTCCTAGAGTGAAAGAAGGTGGTGTGGATGGAAGGCCCACAAGGATGGACAACATGGTTGGAAAACTAGGATGAGATTCTACAATAGGTGTTTAGTAGCTCTTTAGTTGATGTTTATGGATCACTATATATACTCTCTCTCATAACTCTTTTTTGGTAGGAGGATGTCTATGTTCAGTCAAATAATCTCTCTGGTTGATGGCAAAGGCTTTGTCTCCCATTCTCATTTTTAATAAACTCTCCTTATTTTGGTCTCTCGATATTTAATATAAAAAAAAATCCTAGGTTCTTATTTCAGACGTGTCTATTAAAAAACTTGAGGTCCTGATTACAAACATAGAAATAATCTTCAAAAACATAAGGTCTTAATTCAAATACATAAGTAACCCCTCATTTATAACCATATTAATGAAAATGTGATCTATATCTCCAATTAAAACTACAAGAGATCTTTCGAATGAAAAATGTGAAGCTATTGTAATGATAATACAAAAAATATAATGATTCACCATACTTGGTATCAGAAACATAAATGCCTTGAACAAGGCTTTAATTATAAAAGTGGGATGGACCCTACTTAAAGGCGAGGCAGACTGGTGTACCACTATCAAGGCCAAGTATTTTGAAAGGGAGCAATTATATTGTAATTTTAGTGCTGGTGACCTACCTCATGGGTCTAAACTATGGAACAACATTTTGAAACTTAGACCAATTATTAGAGAAGGACTGAAATGGAAGATTGGAAATGGCAGGAAGATTAGGTTTTGTGAAGACTCTTAGGTGGATGAGAAACCTTTGAAAGATTCTTGATTCCGCAAATAATGTATCTCCTAAAGGAGCACTTAGGTGAGTACATTGTTAATTACATGGAACCGGGAAGAGGAAGATGGAAGAACATAGCACAGATTTTTTCTAATCAACCTAACCTATTACCCACTACTCTAGAGCTACACGATCTTATGTTGGAATGTAAAATTCCCTTAGCTCCCCTAGAAGAAAGATTCATTTACAAGGGGACCTAGTTGGGGGCTTTCTCGGTCAAGTCTGCATACAAACAGCTCTTGAGACCCACTGGCGATGTTGAGTGTTGGAGGAATATAGGGAGCTCATAGCTGATCCTAAAAGTCAACTTCTTCTAGTGGTCCCTAATGTAGGGAAATATCTCAACTCAAGACAATCTAAAAGGGAGGGGTTTCCAACTTTCTAATAGATGCATTTTATGTAAAGCTGAATAGGAAACTATTGACCATCTTTTCATCTAGTGCATTGGATACTTGTGAATCATTACCCTTGAAAAATGTGGTATGCAATGGATTTTTTAGGATAGCATTAATCAGTTTGCCACTGGATGGACACCTCCCTCCCACCACCCCCTGATTCTCCAATTATGGAGGCATATCTCTCCCCATATCTATTGGGGTATCTAGAAAGAAACAAATAATAGAATCTTGAGAGATGTTGAATCCCCCCATGATAAAGTCTTCTACAATTGCTTCAAAATGATTTTGGATAATATATTAGTGACTAAGTGGAAACCCCCCCAATCCTCCTAACCCGATGGAAATTTTTTTTCTGAACTATGGAAGCTCCCCCCGGAGTTTGAAGTTTTCAACAATAGTGCAAAGATCAACAAGAAAAAGACCAACTGGTTAGCCCCAATTCCCATTGGTACAAATTGAACTTTGATGGGTTTGTCCAAAATGCCTGCCAAGAGAAAGGTGGAGTCATCCATGACCACTAGGGGAATACTGTTGCATTCTATATGGGTAACCTAAAGAACCACACTGTCACTCAAGTTGAGGGAATGACTCTCTTATGGGGTCTAAAATTTGCAACTACTATTGGCATTAAACATCTAAAAATTGAAGGTGACTCATAAATCATTGTGGAAGTGGTTAGTGGTAGATCTATTGTTGGGTGGAATGTGAATTCTATTTTGATGGATGCTAGGAAGCTTCTGGCTAACCTTGATGGTTTCACCATCCACAACATCTTCAGAGAGGGGAATACTATTGCTAACTCTATGGTTGCGGTGGGAAGGATGCAAAATGGTTTATGATGATGGGGGAACCCCGATTTACTGCCAATGATCACCATAGAGATCTTGGAGACTGAAAAAACCAAGTCTATTGATCAACTCGTATAACTATCACCAGATGAAGAGAGCAAAATTTAAATTTTGAATTTGGAGGGGAAACCCACCCATCATGGGTTGGGCTTGCCATTTAGCTACGCATGGCCTTGTCATCAGCTACAAAGAGGGTTTAATAATGATAATAGTTATTGTTATAGTATTGATATCAGGAATGGTAATTTCCTATTTATCATCCGGAAGGGTATAATTGTTGGCAATAAAGGTGAAAGTTGGGATCAGACAAATCACATTGGTTGGATTCAGGGTTCACATGAGTGTAATAGATTTCATGAAAGTGAAATCTATTTAGGGACAACTTGCAATAATCACACATTTAATTGTATGATTTTATCCCTGAGCTGCCTAAGTTTTTTTCTTGAGTCTGGCTCTGCTCTGGTTCGACTCTATTTCTTGGATACCCTATTTCTCTTTCATTCTACTAAGATGGAAGAAACAACCATGCGGGGGTGATAGGCTAAGACTAGAACTTGACAAAATGAACAAATTTAAAGCCAAGCTGGCGGTGTGGTTTGTCTGTTCGAAAGGCGGGATTGATAAATTTATGGAAATGATGAAAGGAAATGATGAAAGATTGGCTAAGAATTTTGTGGCTTCCTAGGAGGATAGAAGGGTTACCATGGGGGGTATTTCCTTCAAAATCAATGAAGAGGTGATTGCTCAGGCAACATATCTATCCATGGAGGGGAGGAAATGGAAGAAACAAAGTCACATTTCAGATACTACTAGCTTGAACCAATTTTTCCATGAAGGGGAGAACCCTATGAAGAGGGAGGGTAGCTTCAATCAGGAGGAGCTTCCACAACCCTGGGATGAGGTCTGCTATATCATTATGAAATAATTCATTCTAGAAGGATGGTATGGGATCGTTTACTATTATCACCTCCCTTTCCTTAACCATCTTAGAAATAAAGATCTTATCTCCATTCCTTTTTTTTGTTGCATTCACTAGACTCTAATGTTAAAGATATTGTCGAGGCCAAGAAAAAAGGAAAAGACTTTCCCATTCTTCTCCAAGGCCTCATCCTTCACCTCTACAATTTCCACCTGGCCCTTTTCCCACCCCACTCAATCTGTGTCCAAAATGTGGCTAAAAATCATCTCCTTATCAAATGGAACCCATTGATGTTGTGTGCCTTGAACGGTGAAGATGTTACTCCAGGTACACCAATTGAAGTGGCAGGACAGGAAAAACAGGCAGAGGAGAAGAAGAAGGAGGAAGAGGAGAAGAGAAAAGAAGAGGAGAAGAAGAAGAAGGATGAGGACAAAGAGAACCAGAAAGAAGAAGAAGAGTAAAGAAAAATAGAGGAAGAGGAGAAAAAGAAGGCAGAAGAAGATAAGCTAAGATCAAAAGAGAAGGAGGAAGCAGCATAGAGCACTCAAGTGGAGACTCCAAAGGCAACCGGTAGTCAAGCCAAACCAGCTGACATTACCAGTCCTATTGATCTCCAATCTGTAAATGTTTCGAAGCTGCTACAGAGCATTAAGCTTGCTCAAGAATGCCTTGAGGTAATAAGGAGGAAGAAGGAGCAAGATGTGATCCAAGCTACGGTGGACACTCTTACCAGTTTGATACCTGGTACCAACCTCCCTAGTACCAATTCCTCTCTGGCCCAATTGAAACTCTTATGCACAATTGTGGAGGACCAGGTACAAAGCCTGGAAGAGGTTACTGAAGTGAATGCCAAGAAGGAGCATCAAAAGGATTTGAACATTGCCTTGGTGAAAAATTTACATGAGCTATGGTCTGATCTGCATAAGGCACAGAAGGACATCAGAGATATAATGAATGAGGGGAATTTACTGCTCAGTAAGATATGTCAACCCCATCTATTCTGTGATGATGTGCTTCCCCAGAAAGACAAACTGCAAACTAATTTGCTGACATTCATAAGCACCTTCAAGATGCCATTTGATTCCTTTACCGCTTATGGGAAAACCGTTCACCGATTTCAACTTTAGGCTACAAGAATTGATCTAGAGATTAGCAACTAGACCAAGGATTTGCAGGAACTACAACTAGTTCTACTACCAAGATTGCAAATACTTTAGAAGTGCTCTCTCAATCTGGATGCCTTGACGGTTACTCAAGAGATGAGTACCTTGGACGCCATGCAGGAACAAGTATCCCAGATGCAAACGGAGAGTGAGCTTGCTACCACATTACATGAGTCATGGTCCTTATCCATGAAGCAATTTATGTAGGACTTTAAATCTATTTTTGACAAATTTCACTCTTTATTGTCAGAAACATTTATTTAGCTAATAGAAATAGGGGATTATTCAGCTGTATTTTGTCATTGTTGGCAAAGGGGGAGAAGTATTCTGGTATTTAAAATTTTGATGCATGGTATGTATACTCTCATGTTTATCTCTGTAAGGAAGTAGTGTACATTGTATTTTTTACAAAGGGATAATGTATATGCTTAGTGGGAGTATTTGTGATTATGGCCTTTTTTTGTAAAACACTTAGATGTCAAAATTTTTCCTAAGTGTTGCCATGAACGCCAAAGGGGGAGATTGTTGGCATTTTTGATGATTACATTGTGATTGTCATTGATGGACACACACTTGCTATGAGATCACCTCTTGAATGTATGAATTATGCTCAATCGGTATTATGTTGTAGTCTTTAGACTATCGATGTTTTGCAGAAAGTGTTTACCAATCTCAAGCGGCATGAAGATCTCAAGCGGTATGAAGACCTCAAGTAGTTTGAGGATCTCAAGTGGAATGGAGCAAAGGAACTAGAAATGGGAGTTATCATTTTCCTAGTCTTCATTTTTGTCAAACCGGTAATCTGTTTAATAGTCAAACCAGTATTACTCTGAGTTACCAACTGGTAATCAGTAAAGTTGTGTAAACCGGTAATACTCTGTGATTAGTTACCAATCGATATATTTTTGTGATGAGTTACCATACACCGACAATTCGATGGTGATTTTGTGTCATGCTACCAAATGTGTCTAGATATAATTAACCTAGGAACTTGCAATGTAATCCTATTGGACTGACATGAAATCAGATTCCTTTTAAGGACATCATGTCTAGGGTTTTAGTGTGTGTAGATGTTAGGGTTTTTTGGTGGTTGATGAGTTCTTATATGTGCAATCTTAATAGAGAAGATCAAGTTTGTGTGTTATAACAGAGTGTGGATTTACTCAAGACAAAAGTAATGCGGAAATGCATCTGCAATGAGCTACGATGGATCTAATCAACCAGACTGTGCCATTTTCTAGATCATTCACTTGTTGATTACTCACATCTTTGACAAGTCAGAAACCCTTAACCAGGTAGGCCCAGAAAAGCCTTTGTAAATCCTCTAACAAGGTGATTCACATCCATGGATCTGAAATCCTCTCACAAGGTAGTCCTTAATTAGACTTATCTCCTAACAGAGATTGAGATTCCTAACAGGATGTGTTCTGGTAAAGAAAAATGTATGACCTTAACCGGTCTAGTTACTATTTTGCAAATAGTTACTTTTGAGTTTCATCTCACCATGGTTTTTACCATTTGGGTTTCCATGTCAAAATATCTTGTGTTATGGTGATTTTTCTTTTGTGGGTGAATTCCTTACTTGTTGTTTGGTTTGCATTTGTGTTAATCGGTTTGTTAGTTAAACTGTTATACCAGTTTACTGCTAGATTGATAAAGTGTTTGAGTTTAGTATTTTTTGGTATACTAATTCACCCCCCCTCTTAGTATTCATCAA
Source organism: Cryptomeria japonica (assembly GCF_030272615.1). NCBI lineage: Eukaryota > Viridiplantae > Streptophyta > Pinopsida > Cupressales > Cupressaceae > Cryptomeria > Cryptomeria japonica. The sequence continues at coordinate 690,229,359 of NC_081409.1, forward strand.
TATTTGGCCTTTGAAATCCTATAAATACCACTAATTTTTAACAATAAATCCTCCTCAAAATTCCTTGCATTCTATCTTTTTTTCATACTTAATATAGGCAATTTAATCCTTCTATCATTTAGCATAATTTATAAATACATCAAATCCTAGCATGTTTAGCATAGTTTAATTATGTTAATCTAATTTCAATATCAAACATGTATCTTAATCAATCATCCTAGTTATAATCATGAATAAAATCATTCTGTGCTCATGCATTTGCATTATCATGCTCATATAGCTACTCAACTTTTGAGTTCCCACTTTGGAGGTCATTTCTTACTGAGAGCCAACTATCTACCTCCTTAAAGGTCCTCAAAAATAGAGGATGGGACACCTTAAAGGAGGCCTTTGGTTTTCTTTTATTTAGTTTTCTATTTGCTTCTTAATTTCAATAGGTGTTTCATCTATGTTCTTATTTATTATAATTCACACTACTTTTAGCAGCACATTCATTGGCACTTGCTATGGGGCCTAGCCCCTTTGATCTTTAAAAAGGTTTTGTTGCAATAAATTTTATTGTCAAGTTGAATAGCTCTTTGGATACACAGATTATCTCTTTCGGGTTGCATATTTGCATTCTCGGTCTCCATTTTAGTGTCCCATCACCTCGAATGGCATTTATAGAAGATTTTTCAACGCTATTTTTATCTTTTTCTATATTTTAGTATTTTTCTGGGTCTCTATCTCAATGATTCTTATCTATTTGGCAAGGTTTCTAGGATGCAGAGAAATGTTTCTCCTTTCTAGAACAACTTTTTTGGTCAATTTGAGAGAATTTTCAATAGTTTTTGCAATGTTCTAGGTTTTTCATTCATCAATTTGATTTTTTATTCTACATTTTTAATTTCTGCATCTAAACTATCATTTTCCCGAATCTAAATTTGTAATTTGTTGATTTGCAAATATCTATTTCACTATCAAATATTGGAGTTATAAACTTTTTTGCCACCAAAAAATGCATAAGAAACTACTATCTTTGTTTGTAGTTGCGAGATTTTGCACTTGTTTTTGATAAATTACGCACATGCACTAATTACAAAAGGCAACGAGCAAATATGTCTTATGTCTTATGTGTATTTGATAATAGGAGAGTATGCTCTCACCTTTCTTAGGTGATTAGAAAGCTAGACTCATCTTTTCTTTTCATTAGTGCATACCTTTAGCGGGCATGTCCTCCCGAGAATCCTATAAGGCCGGTCAGAGGGGAACAACCCAAGTTGGAATGGCTAACACTGAGTACTTCAATCCACTATTAAATAAACATGATTTGATAAAAATCAAGACAATGATAGTTCTCGGGAATAGCTCTCCTTCATACCTTCAAATATATTAAGCCTTGGTTTTTAAGGCTCAGATACCTCTTAGTTGAGTTTATACCCTGACCCGCCAAACAAATCCCTTACTAGAAACAATTAAAATTAGAATCTACCCAGTTCACCATATGTCCCTCTTGAGTATATGTGTGAACTCCCCTTTTGAGACCTTATTGCTAGGCTCGTAATGGGACTCCACTAGCTCTCGCAAAGGAAAAAAACATAGGTGGCCTTTAGGGGGTGACAATGCTATATGAGCTGATAGTGTACCAAGCTGTGGGCTGAAAAATATTAATGAATCCAATTTCCTTAGGATAGACTGATCTTCTTGTTTTCAATTATTCAAAACCTGTGAAAACTTGGGCTTTCTCTAAGGCCAGGAACATACACTTTATGTTGTTGGGCTTTCAAACTCAAACTTCAAATTGTTGGATTTACACATATCACAACAGATCATCTCCTTCAGTCCAAAAAGTAGCTCTTTTAGTCAAAATAGTAGTCAAAAAATACCCCTTTATAGAGCTTGAAGTCAAGAATATGAATATATTAAAAAAATTATGTTTTGATTAATTTTAATATAATTTATTTTCAAAAATTGAAACTAGGGTTTTAAAATTCCAAAGAAGCTGATTTGAAATAAAAAATAATATTAAATGATATTCAAGAAAATTCTAAAATATATTTCACTAGATGAGAGTATCTTCTACGAAAGGGTATAATTTTTTTTTGATAATGATAAATATAATAAAAAAAAATTGATGCTAAAAGAAAACTATCAAATTCAGTTATTGGACTTAAAAAAAAATTAAGAGAAAAATATACATCAATTTTTTATTTATTTTTCTTTAGCACTACATATATGTATCATCTATTTGGAGAATTAAAATCAGGAAAAAATAAGTTTGATTTCATTTTTTTTTGTCACTCCAACTAGAACCCTGATTTTCAATATTTCTCAACAATAAAAAATCTCTTTAAATATATTAAAAATATCAATATATTTTTTTAAATTTTTCTAATAATAGTAGACATAAATTTCACACACGTACATGGTGGTTGCAGGGTTTTGAGGACACAATGGCTTGGTTTTTGGTTGTGAGTGTTGTGCATGTGTGTGGGCTAGGGGAAACCATAGTTGCACATCTCCCTATCTTTTGTGTGCGCCCGGGGTTAGTGGATTGGGATTTGATGTTACATTCTGATCTATATTGGGGTTGTGTGTAGGGTATATTGTTGGAGTGTCAGTTGGAGGTTGATAGGGGTGCACGTCGAGATGCCCTTGACCCTACCATATTTATTTTCTTTCATTCTCTTGTCTGTGTTTAGCAAGCACCTATCGCTATTTGGGTTGTGTTCGGCAGTGTTTTGTGGGGGTTTGGATAGGTTTTGTAAGCTTATGGTGGGGTTTGACCCCACTAGTGGGTTTTTCTTGTTAGTATGGGGCAAAATTTGTCTTGAACATTGATTCAATTTAGGATTATGGCTGCCTCAAAAACCCCTTCTTTGCATGTAATGACTAAGGAGCCTCATTGGGATTCTCTCTCAAGGGAGGGGTCTGCACCCTTAAAGGGTTTACCCGGTTTGAAAAAATAAATGGTTGTTTAGAAAGAAGTCAAGTTTGGCCTCTATTTGCTATTCAACTGGGTAAAATCATGGAAGGTTTGATATATTAGAGAAATCATGCTCTTATTTGTAATTTTATGGGTTTACGTTTCGCTCTGTTAGTTCTGGAGTGTTGGGCTCAGTGGGTCTAGAATGCCGAGGGAGAAATGGAAATTCTATTGGTGGCTAAAAATTATTTTTTGGTCATCTCGCCTATCACACAGAATTAAGGCCCATGAAACAGGCCCTTATTTCTTCAATCACGTGGGACTTTTCATGAAGCCTTGACATGTTGGCTTCAATTTGGTTGGAGAACTCTCATCAAGGGTCCCAGTCTGGATTCACCTTCAAAGGATTAAATTGCTTTGTTGCCTAGAAAACTAGAAGGAGAAGCTTCTCAAACCCTGGATAGAAAGGTAATGTTCTTTGTGCATATTTGTGTTGAAATTGATCTTAACAATCCTTTACTAGATTCTATTGATTTACACCTTGGATCCTCTTCTTGGATCCAACCACTAGATTATAAATCTCTCCTCTTTAGCTGTCATTTGTGTTGAGTATGGTCACTTGCAGAGGAAATGCCCCTGATCTAATTTTGTAGCTTCTAGTACCCCTTCTAGTTATGATCCTAGGGTGGATGAAGGAAAGGTCCCTATGTAGGATGATAATACATATAAGGATGGTTTCACCCCTGTTAAACCTCAAAATAAGGGGAGAGGGCTGAAAAGAAACATAAAAGATAGATAGAGTGATATTAATTTTAATAGATTTTATCATCTTGAGGACATCACTTAAGAAGAGAGAGTCCCTATGGATCTTTCCTTGGGTGTGCGATCTGCATATGAGATAGCCATAGAGATTGAGGGGAATGTTAATTAAGATATGTTATTAACAGATCAGTAGGATGGGATAATGGACACTGATGTGCACATCCAAAGTCTAAAAATATCCAAACCAGGGGTGCTTTTGTGTTTAAAGGATGGGGTTGTTGTGGGTGCTCACAAATCCACCTTCAATAAAGGGGCTTTAAACTTTGGAAATAACATTAAAGCCTCTCAAGTCTTAGAATTCCAAGAAAACCAACATAAAAAAAGGCCTTTAGAGAAATCTCAGAGGATCAGCTACAAGATAGATCAAGAGAAGGTAAAGCTGACCAGGGATACATTAGTGGAATCTAGGTCAGTGAAAACCATTCACTCACTTTTCTCTCAAACCTTGAAATGATTGTTCTATCTTGGAATGTGAGGGATATGAATAGTATGTGTATACAAAAGGTTGTTCATGATTTGATTTATACCAATTTGCCTAACTTGGATTTTATTGAGAAAATGAAGTTGACTATGGATGGTTTGATGGGTAGAGCTCCTAGTATCTAGGCTCGTGGGCTTTGTTAGTGTCTTTGAGCTTTCAAAAGTTTGGGTGGTTTTGCTTGTTTTTTAGATGCTAGGAAGATTATCCCTCTGGTGGAGTTCAATCCAGTTATCCTTATCTTTGATGGCATCCAGTTTTGGATATGGAGAAGTTTTCCTTTTTTCTAATGTTTATGCTCTTACTCGTCTCTTGTCTAAGTCTCATCTTTGGAGGCATATTAGATATGTTCAATCCATGGAGCCTTATCTTCCCTAGGTTATACATAGAGATTTAAATGTGATTTGTACTTTAGGAGAAAAAAGAGGGGGGGTTGCAAGGTTGGAACCTTCTTCCTACCTTTTCAGTATGAATATTGAGTCTTTACATGTTATTGATGTAAAAATGACCAAAGGAATTTTTACTTGGAACAATAGAAGATGTAGTGAGGATGCTATCTTGGAGTGGTTGGATAGATTTTCAGTTTTCTATTTCTAGATCGGTGATAGATAGGCTACTAGCTCAAAGATCTTTGATTGAAGGGGGTTGAACCATTGGTCAATCAAGTTCTTAGTGGCTTCCTTCAACTTGCCTAGGAACCCATCTTTTAAGTTTTAGCTAATGTGGCTAAGAGATTCCTCTCTTCAAGAATTAATCTATGTCTGGTGGTATCAACATAAATCGACCCATAGTAGAGCAATGTACTATTTTGTTAAAAGGTTATAATTTGTCAAATACAAGCTTAAGAGATGGAATAAGTAGGGCTTTGCTAACCTTCATTATAATATTTTTGCACTACTGGCTCATCTTGATAGCATCACTCACTTAATTCAAGACCATTGATTGACCTTGGAATTGAATAGAGAGTAATCCTTAGTTGTTAAGGATATTGAGGAATGGAAGCCATGGGAGAAAATTTTCTAGAAGCAAAATTTTGATGTTGACTAGCTTCAGGAAGTGGATAGGAATATGGCCTTCTTTCATACGTCTGTGAAGGCTTGTACAAATACTAGTTATATTTCATCTTTGGTGTCTTTTTAAGGTACTTATCTTTGTTCAAAAGACACTATTTATTATGAGGAATTGCAACATTTTTTTTTCTTCTTTACAAAAGACTGCCCCCTACAAGGGAGGAGGCTAGGAGATGTTGATTTTGGATTGTATCCCCTTGGTTATCTCTCAAAGGATTAATGAAGCCCTCACTTTCCCTATTGATCTCCGAGAGAAGGAGGATGTTGTTTTTAGCATGAAGAAAGGTAAAGCTCTAGGTCTTGACAACTTTCCTATTGAGCTATTTAAGGAGTTTTGGGAGAATATGAATCTTCATATTCTTGAAGTGGTCTAAGAGTCTCACAGAAATAAGTAGATGATAAGGGATATGATCTACCTTCCTGGTCCTTATTCCTAAAAGGGAGGGTGATAATAAGCTTGATCAATTTAGACCCATTTCTCTATGCAATTTAGTTTATAACATCATTAATAAGCTCATTGTTGATCACCTCAAGAGTTGTCTCAAGATTTGATTTCTAAATACTAGAGGGGGATTTAATGCTGGAAGACAAATTACATATAGTATTATGACTACAATAGAGGCTTTCCATTCTATCGAATTTTCTAAGGAGAAGGCTATATTTATTAATCTTGATCTATAAAAGGCCTATGATAGGGTGAAATAATCTTTTTAACAAAAGATCTTATTAGCTTTTGATTTTTCTAGCAAATAGATCACCATGGTCATGAGTTGTGTCACCTCAACTACATTTTATGTTCTCATTATTGGAGAACCTTATGAGTCTTTTAGTTATTCTTAGGGATTTTAGCAAGGAGACCCATTGTCTCTATAGCTATTTGTCATTATGGCTGAAGGATTGACAACATTCATTAAGTCTCAAGTCCAACAGGGTTTGATTCAATGTTGGTGATGGGGTAATGGATGGTTGTGAAGTTCCTAGATAAGCCTTGTGGGGAGGGGCTCCGTGATTTGGAATTTATTTAAGAAAGGAGCAAATCTCATCAAAGGTGGTCTTTTTTGGATATAAAATATGGGCACTGATTCTTTGTTCTCATATGATTCTTGGGATGGACATCCCCTGATTATCTCTTGGTTACCATATCTTGAACCTCTATGTAATTTCTTTGTTGAGGCTAGTTGCTCTAAGCTGTGTGACTTTAAGAAAGTTAAATTATAGGGTCAATTGGAGGTTTGTTGTTGGAAATATCCTTAGGAATGGCCAATGGGTGGTTCTAAGGATGACCTTTAGGATTTTGCAAGGATCTCACCCAGGAGACTCTATAGTCCCCTTTCGAGGAGAGATACTTTGTCCTAGGGTCTAGACCAAAAATCCTATATTTCAATTCCTTTAAGGTATATCAAGTTAGACAGACAGTTATTTGGTAGAGGTAGCATTGGTTAGTGGAAATAGGTTTGCCATAGTTTCTCTTGGCCCAAGTGTAATTTTTTTCTCTCATCGATATTCCAAATTAAATGTTCAACTTATGATAATCTAAGTAAATGTGGATTTCATCACCCATCTATATGCATCCTATGTAAAAATAATGAGGAGAATGATTCCCATGTTTTCTTTCAGTGTCCTTACCTGAAAAGAGATATTGCATCTTTGGTGCGGGTTATGGAATCATGCTTGTGTACATACCACTTCTCTAGTGGAGTTTTTGGAAATCCTAGGGAGGTCTCCTTCATAGACACCCTTTATCTAGATTATGTGGGTTATTGGTCCCTCCTTTATTGTCTAGAACCTATGGCTAGAAAGGAATAAAAAAATATTTCAAGAGGCAACTTTGGATAGTGTCCTTTTGTGGCAGAATATTTTTGACAATATTAGAGATACTATTGTAGCTAAGTGTGATATCTCTATTGAGGTGGATATAACAAGTATGGATGTGGTGAATAGGATTAATTTGGTATATTATAGGTTGAGCTCTTTTATTCACAAGAAATCAAGAAAGGCCAAGCAAAAATTTCAAAGAGGGGGGAGATGGCTCCCTCCACCTATGGCAGTTTTAAAAATTATCACCAATGGTTCTTCTAGGGGTTATCGAGGTCTTGTGGGAGGAGTCGTGATGGTTGGGTTATATGTTTTTCTTTTCAAATTTTAAAGGGTTTAACCTGAGTAGTTTTATGCAAGCCCTAGCTATTCTCCATGCAATTGAAAGAAGTTATTTTAGATTTGCGATTTATTGTTCCTGCTATATACAAGAAGGGACAACAAATCTTTAAGATCTTAAATGTAAATAGAGGACATTTACATAATTAAAAATAATTGCTCTTGCAAAACCTTGATATGGACATTCTAAATATTATTAAAAGGACTTAATAATTAAAATGACTAATTGCACCCTCAACCTCCTTGTCCACTCCTAAAAATTATCACCCTATCTTCATGACAATGCCTCGTCTACCTCTTTATCTAATTCACAATTTTTTTTTGTTTTAAAAAAACCTAATAAAATCAAATAATCATCATAAAGCTAAATTTTACTTTTTTTATCCACTCTATAATATAAGAAACCATCCTCTCAACTTATAATTACAGTGATGTATCTCTTTTATATGTGAATTTGACTTGAAAATTGTTATTGATATGTTGAATACTCAACATTTGGAGGGGGTCAATTGGCAGCTTGTTGTAGTTGTTAGGTAGATTTTGAATGTTTTCTATTCTTTATAATTTTTCTCTTTTAGGCATTTCCTGCATGACTTGAATAAGATTGGGGATTGCTTAGCCAAATGGGCCACATAGAACCCTTGTAGGGGGATATTGAAGATTAAGGGCTCCTTTCTCTACAGTATTTTGGTACTCTGGACAAGTTAATTAAGGATGACCAGATGATGTAATGTTTTGGATAGTCTTTTGTGACCCATTTTTTTTTTGTTCTTTGGCTCTTATGTGGCCAATTACCCCTTATCTTTGTATTCCTTGATTTTCCTAAATAATTTTTTGATGTCTTTTTCAAAAACAAGAAAATCCAAAAAAATCCAAAAAAATACAAACATAAATTTAACTAGTATTTAAAAAAAAAACATAAATTTTATTAGTATTTTTATATTTCATCATTTTACATCAATTTGAAATTCAATTCAGAAATGTTACTTTTATGTGGTGAAAGTTGAATAGCTTTAGTTGTGTTGGCCACTTCCTTTATAAAATTGACATAGGTTTGTTCTTTTACCCAAGGAAAGATTCTTTAAACCCCAAATGGTTACCTCATTCCTTTCAACAACAAGCTTATCATTTGTTTAATATAGTTATGTCACTTAATAATATGAACTCTTATAAAACATTGATATGGACATTCTAAATATTATTAAAAGGACTTAATAATTGAATTGACAAATTGCACCCTCAACCTCCTTGTCCACTCCTAAAAAATATCACCCTTTCTTCATGACAATGCCCCATCTACCTCTTTATCTAATTGATAAAAAGAAAACCTTTTTAATAAACCTAATAAAATTAAATAATAATCATAAAGCTAATTTTTACATTTTTTATCTAGTCTATAATATAAGAAACCATCCTCTAAACTTATAATTACAATGAGGTGTCTCTTTTATCTTTAAATTTGTACATGTGATTTTAGATGAATTATTTAAACAAATCAAAGTTTAAAATGTACTCTTTAAATGAAAATTTTAATTTCTTGTTTCAAACACCAATTAAAATGATAAAGTACATCACCTTAAAAAAAATACATCAGTATTATTTTAAATGACCTCTCTAAATAAATCAATGTTCAAAGAGTCTTCTCTTTAAATTGAAATCCTAGGTAAGGCTTTTGTAGAAGAGCGAGTGTGAATTTTTGGGATTGCGAACCTGTGTAAGGCTTTTGTATAAGCGAAAAGCCTGCGATGAGAAACATGGCCACCTCACTGATGATGTGGATGAGATAATCTCCTCCACGCGGTTTTCCTTCTTATCTCCATTCTTTAATTAATCTGCATTTACTTTGATTTAATTTTGTCTGGTATTCAAATGTACTCGACCCACATCTCAGCCTAACCCTTAATCGCACCTCCCTGGTCACTCGTGCGACCCATCTGTGGCTTCCAATGGAACCAGAGTCAGATGGTGATGCCTTTAATTTCCCTAGCCCTATTGAACAGGTCCATTCAAACTGAAAAAAAACCTTTGCAGAGACCGTTGCTCCGTCTGCTCATGGAGTCCACCCTAGTGTGAGATTTTTTAAGACTCCTGGAGGTGAACGAACTGGTGCGGAAGGTAAGCGCCCTACCATGCCCTCAAATTCTTTTTGCATTTTTCCAAATGATGAGATGTTGAAAGAAATTGTTTTTGATAAATCTAGGTTAAGCGATACTGCCATTTTCTTTGCTTGTGTTAATATTGAGAAATGCCTGCCTAGGAAATTCCTAGATGATTGGTTTCATAATCCCTAGAATTTGAAATTAGGGCTTAAGATTTCATTTTGTCAGCAAGTCCAAAAAGGTCTCTATATTATCCTTTTTAATAATCATGAATCCCAGGTTGAAATCCTTAAATGACAATACTGGATAGTCAGGAACACCTCCTTTCATGCCCTAGCCTAGTCTTCAGAGGCCGTCAATGAGGAAGTTCCTGTGCTATCAAACCCTAGATGTGTCATTCTTAAGGATGTCCCTCCCTTCCTCTGGTGTTTTCTTCACTTGGAAACATTTGGGAGAATAATTCGGGTTGATGAAACAACATGTTTAGTCCCTAACCTTGATGCAAGAATACTTATCTCCATTAAACCTAGGGTCAACATCCCTCCACTTATAAACCTTAACATCGGTGAGGGAACATTTGTTTGCATTGTTGAAATACTTGGAGGACTAAACGCTTGGTTTTTGTGCAAAAAAGAAGAGCATCTTTGGAAGAACTACCCAATCATTAACCACAAGAAGCAAAAGAATAACACTAACCTAACAGGAGCATCTAAAAACCCTAGCACTGATAAGGAGTCGATCCCAAACCCAAGCAAGCTTCATTATGCTGGAAATATTAATAACCCTAAAGGTGATCCCACCTTAAGCTCGACTCCTGGCCTCATCCCTATTGAACTAAATCCAATGAAAGTTGACTCCACTACTGAAACCCTCAAACCTACTTTTGTTCCCACCAAAATATATGAGGGTTCTCCTTCTGACTATTTTCAAACAGTCACATCAAGAAAGTGAAGACAAAAGAATGCCCAACAACTCACCTTGAGTCAAATCTGAGCTGGTGATCAAACTGCCAATTAGTTGACAACCACTAGCAAATACCCCATCGCGATGAATAATGACATAATAAATGCTTCACAAACTCCGACCACCTCCTTGGTTAAAAATTTAGAGAAGTTTGATCGCGGTGCTGGTGATGCTAGCATGAATGATAATCCTGCAAAAATGATGCTCAGGTCTGGGACCCCCAAATGATCTGAATTCACATTATTTGAAAAGGTTACACCTGATGTTAACACCTCCAACCCCATGACAGAATCTATGCTGAATAAAATAGAGGAAAACCATATTATTGAAGTTATCTATGCTAATAAGGGTCTAGAAGACATTAAGTCTAGCTCAATGCTCCTTGGCTTTCTAGGCTCCCAAGTGCCTGGTTCAAACATTGTAGAAATTGCATATGGTAAAAATGAGCTAATTGAGCTTAGTGAGGAAGAAGATGACCTCGTGAAAGGATCCTCCATGGCTAAAAAGAAAGGTAGACCTATTCATTCCAAGAATAAGAAAAAGTCTAGAGATCAAAATGGTCTCCCAAACAGTCCCTCTTCCCTTTTCTCATGAAATACATCTCATGGAATATTAGAGGCTTACAGTCACCTAATAGGAAGTTTGTTATTAAAAGGTTTCTGAATTGTCATAAACATCTAGACTTTTTGATGCTTCAAGAGCTTAAATCCATTGAGTTTTCCCTTGACACTGCGCTTGATTTTATTTGGAGAGATGCGCTCAAAATATGCACCAATCATCCTAAGGGAAAGGATAGAGTTGGTCTCCTCATTAACCCTAATTGGGCAAATCACATTAGGGATAGGGGCAACTCCCCATGTAATAGAGTGGGCTAGGCCTCCCTGGATATTAGAGGCTCCTATTTTGGGGTATGTTCTATATATGCACCTAATGATCATATAAAAAGAGTGTCCCTCTAGAATTAGCTGGAAGCCCTTCCGAGTATCCCCTGGGTCATGGCTGGAGACTTTAACATGATTGAAAACTAAGATGATAAGGTCAAGGGTATCCCTTTCGAATGGAAGTGCCAAGAGAAACCTCACTGGGATAGGTTTAAACAACACATGTAGTTATTTGACCCCCTTGAGGGCAGCAAATCTGAATCCTCTGCCTTATGGTACACTTGGCGCAACTTTCAGCAAGGCCCCAGCCGAATCTACTCTAGATTAGACAGGTTCTATGTTAATAAATATTTCTTCTCCTTCTCCCCTAACCACTTGGGGAACTTGGTGGTTGTTTTGCTAGTGACCTTATCCGACCATTTCCCTATCATTGTTGTCATCAATACTAGGAACTCCATCCCTAACAATAATCCTTTCAATAAGAATTTTATCCTAAATACCTCCCTGCTAAATGACAAGGATGTCCTAACTGCCATTAAAATGGTTAGACTCTTTAACATGTACTCTCAACATCCCCAATCCCACACCCTTAGATGGAATAGAAATGTCTCCTCTTGGCAGAAGATATTCCAAACTATTGGCCAAAAGAAAGCCAAGGATCTCAGGTTTGTGGAAAAAACTCTCACTAATCGGCTCCACTCCTTGGAGCATGAAATACAATTACATCCTTCCTCATATGTCCTGGCGGAATGAGTCTCTTAGGCTAGAGACATTATTAGGAAACATCAATAGGTCAAAATCAGGGTTGCCTTCATCAGAGCCCATAATCAGTGGCTCAAATTCAGAGACAAAGGCTCTAAATTCTTCTTTAATCTCCTTAAACAAAAACAAAATAGAGAAAAATTTGATAGAATCATAGTTGAGGATAAGGAACTCTTGAACATCAATGAGATCAAAGATGCTTTTGAAATGTTTTATAAGACCCTCTTTACCTTAGAGGATAGTGAAGCCTTAAAAGATGCTAGAATTAGGTGCAGTAATATTATCCCAAAAAGAATCTTCAAGAGTGAATCTCTCCTTCTCAAGACCAAAATCCCTATGACAGAAGTTGCTGATACCATTAAATCCCTCAAGGATGATAAGGCCCCAGGCCTTGATGGACTTCCTGTTGATTTTTACAAAACCAATATTGAGTGGGTCACCAAAGACCTATATGACATATACACTGAAGAATTTGATAATGACACCCTTCAGGAGTCCATCAACAGTGGCATAGTTAAACTTATCCCAAAAGATGGGGACAAAGCCCTCATAAAAAACAGGAAGCCAATTACTCTCCTTAACATTTCCTAAAAAATCTTGGCCAAATCCCTAGCCTCTCGCATTGAGAAAATCCTTCCCAAGTTCATCTACTCTACCCAAACAAGATTCATTAAAGGTAGGTATATCTTGGAGAACCTTGTCAGTAGTTGGGAATCTATGGAATGGGCCAAGACCTCAAATCAAGATACTGCCATGTTTCTTGTGGACTTTGAGAAAGCTTATGATAGGGTGGAATGGGACTTCATCCTCATGATGCTCAGAGCCTTTGGTTTCCCTAGCGAGTTCTGTAAATATGTTCAAATTCTCCTCAAAGATGCCTCCACCCTAGTTGAAGTTAATGGGTCACTCTCCCAGCCTATTCCTCTTTCTAGATCCATTAGAGACGGGTTCCCCCTTGCCCCTACTCTATTTGTCATTGCCTTAGATGCCCTCTTTTACCTCCTAAGAGATGATACCCTATCCCCTAAAGTTCATGGCATTAAGATACCAGATGAACCTGAATTGCTCAACATACAGTTTGTTGATGACACTGCACTCTTCCTAGAGCTCTCTGGGCATAACATTGACTCCCTCAATAAAAAACTTACAACCTTTGGCAGAGCCTCTCGTGCTTGTATCTCCAATTCCAAATCTATTCTGCTTGGGTGGAAAGAGGAACCCCCAAACTGGCTTTAGCAGTTTGGATACTCATGGGGAAGACCCAATAAAATAGTTAGATACCTTGGTATCCCTTTTTCTGTCTCTCCCTTTCTCAAAGACATGTGGATTCGGGTCAAATAAAAGATTGAAAAAAACCATAACAAATGTGACAATAGTGTTCTATCCTTGGCTGGTAGGATCCAAGTCTACCAGAAAATCCTCTCCTTCTATAGTTTATACTACTCCTCTATCTGGATGTTCAGTAACTACCAAATTTATGAGATCCAAAAATCTATTAGGTGCTTTCTTTGGTCTCATGGTAAGGGTAAAAGAAAGGTCCACACGGTCAAATGGACCTAGTGCCACATAGATAAGAAACTTGGTGGGATGGGACTTAAGGATCTCAGAATGCAAGGAATTGCTCTGGCTGCCAAGTGGATATTTCATGCCTTGGAAGGACAAGAACCCTGGAAGATTCTAGTCAGAAATAACATACAAAATGGGGTCCCCAAGTCTGCCAAATCTTGGAAAGCCCTCCCCTTTAGTGATCTAGTAGTAGGTGGATTCTCGGTGTCTGTTCAAGGCACTTAGGTGTTTAAGTCCATCTGGAAAGTCTAGGAGCATTGCATAAAATTATTGCCGACTCTAATATTGACTGTAATAACACTTTGCATGGGGAAAGGTCAATATGGTGGAATCTCTACCATAACTCTAAACCCCTTGCTTTAACCCAAGGATGCTCTGCTAGGTGTTCGTATGATAAGGGAATTAAATATCTCATGGACATCTTGGAACATGATAATATCATTAGTTGGGGGGATCTTAGCAATAAGTTTGGCCTCCCTGCCTCGCATAAGATAACCTACAATATAAATAAAAATGGTTGTCCTTGTCTAGATCTTCCTCAGAACACTGATGTAGATGCTCACAAATACCTCTCGTTCCGATGGAAGGATGGCTCCCTCCTCTCAAAGGTCAAAGACAAGTCTATTTACAAACTTCTCACTCATGATACCATGTATCTCTCCCCATATCTATTGGGGTATCTAGAAAGAAAGAAATAACAGAAGCTTGAGAGATGTTGAATCCCCCTCAGATAAAGTCTTCTACAATTGCTTCAAAATGATTTTAGATAAGATATCAATGACAAAGTGGAAACCCCCCCAATCCTCCTAACCTGATGGAAATTCTTTTTCTGAGCTATGGAAGCTCCCCCCGGAGTTTGAAGTTTTCAACAACAGTGCAAAGATAAACAAGAAAAGGACCAAATGGTTAGCCCCAATTCCCATTGGTACAAATTGAACTTTGAAGGGTCTGTCCAAAATGCTTGCCAAGAGGAAGGTAGAGTCATCCATGACCACTAGGGGAATACTGTTGCAGTCTATACAGGCAACCTAAATAACCATACTATCACTCAAGCCGAGGGAATGACTCTTCTATGGGGTCTAAGATTTGCAACTACTTTTGGCTTTAAACATCTGAAATTGAAGGTGACTCATAAATCATTGTGGAAGTGGTTAGTGGTAGATCTATTGTTGGGTGGAAAGTGGATTCTATTTTGAGGGATGCTAGGAAGCTTCTTGCTAACCTTGATGGTTTCACCATCCGCAATATCTTCAGACAAGGGAATTTCACTGTTGATTCTATGGATGTGGTGGGAAGGATACAAAACAACTTACGATGATGGAGGAACCCCAATTTGCTATCAATGATCACCATAGAGATCTTGGAGATTAAAAATCTTAGAGATTAAAAAAACCAAGTCTATTGATAAACTCGTATAACTATCACCAGATGAAGAGAGCAAAATTTAAATTTTGAATTTGGAGGGGAAACCCACCCATCATGGGTTGGGCTTGCCATGTAGCTGCGCATGGCCTTGTCATTAGCTACAAAGGGGGTTTAATAATGATGATAGTTATTTTTATAGTACTGATATCAGGAATGGTAATTTCCTAATTATCTTCTGGAAGGGTATAATTTTTGGTGATAAAGGTGTAAGCAAGGATTGGACAAATCACATTGGTTGGATTCAGGGTTCACATGAGTGTAATAGATTTCATGAAAGTGAAATCTGTTTAGGCACAACTTGCAATAATCACACATTTAATTGTATGATTTTATCCCTGAGCTGGCTAAGTTTTTTTCTTGACTCTACCTCTACTCTGGTTCGACTCTATTTCTTGGATACCCTATTTCTCTTTCATTATGCTAAGATGGAAGAAACAACCATGGGGGGGTGACAGGATAAGACAAGAACTTGACAAAATGAACAAATTTAAAGCCAAGTTGGCGGTGTGGTTTATCTGTTCAAAAGGTAGGATTGATAAATTTATGGAAAGGATGAAAGGAAATGATGAGAGATTTGCTAAGGAGTTTGTGGCTTCCTAGGAGGATAGAAGGGTTACCATGGGGGGTATTTCCTTCGAAATCAATGAAGAGATGATTGTGCAAGCAATAGATCTATCCATGGAGGGGAGGAAATGGAAGAAACAAAGTCACATTTCAGATACCACTAGCTTGAACTAGTTTTTCCATGAAGGGCATAACCCTATGAAGAGGGAGGGCAACTTCAATCGGGAGGAGCTTCTACAACCTTGGGATGAGGTTTGCTATATCATTATGAAATACTTCATTCTAGAAGGATGGTATGGGATCTTTTACTATTATCACCTCCCTTTCCTTAACCATCTTAGAAATAAAGATCTTGTCTCCATTCCTTTTTTTCTATTGTGCTCGCTAGACTGTAATGTTAAAGATATTTCTGAGGCCAAGAAAAAAGGAAAAGACTTTCCCATTCTACACCAAGGCCTCATCCTTCGCCTCTACAATTTCCACCTAGCCCTTTTCCCACCCCACTCAATCTGTGTCCAAAATGTGACTAAAAACCATCTCCTAGTCATTGCTACTGATAAACCTGATACAGGCCCTCCTTGACTTCCTGAGATTGGCTCCTGTAGTAAGAAGCAAAAAAGTCCCATCCCGAGGATGCTAGAACCCCAAAGAAAGTTAGAATTTAGGAGATTGATTTTGATGTGGAGATTACTGATGAGGTAAACACCCCTCGCCGTTCTGTGAGATTGGCCTCCAAACCTTTTGAGAAATCCTTAAGAGACTCCTCCTCATCCCATCAAACTGGGAATTTCATCCCCTCTAAGAATGTGGCCCCATTTCAATCTACCTCAACCCCCAATCTTTTAGCTCCACCCATGCTTCAGAGAGCCACAAAAAGTCCATGAGTTCGAAGGCTGGCCCCAAATCCCAGACACTCTCCCTCCCTGACTCTCAACTTCGATAAAATGATGGTAGTGGAGGAAGTCAACAGCATAAAGGAGGAAGAGGACAACAACTTTGCGGAGTTGGGTAAGAAAGTGGAGGGTTTGTTTGATAATTTGCTGGAAATCACTAGTAGAATGAAGGCCATGGAAAATAAGTTGCAGGACGTCTCCAAGTTTACTCTGAACATCATGCATTGCTCAGCGACCACTTTGTGTATTTTGCAGGAAAGTACTATTAAAGGAAAAGGCAAGGAGGATGATGACTCCAGGGCCCTCTTCAAATTCCTCACCAACGAATGGGCTAGGGAGCTCCCCAAGAGGAGCCATGAAAAAAAGAAATAGTTCGCTTCTATGTCTCGGACCTCTGGTTTTTTGTTTGGCCCTAGTTGCGACTAGGCTTATAGTTTTAATTTCTGTTTATGTTTGAACTTATCTACCTATTGCCCTATGTGGAAAATGTTTAAAATGTTTATTATGACTTTTATTAATCTGTTGAACATACATATAATGATTATTGTTTTTGATAGAGGAAAGTTGATGGGGCTTTAAATTTTTTGCTGATAATTAATCAAAAGCCTAATTATTGCCTCAATTTTTTTATTTTAGGCCTAATTATAAGCCTAATTATAGCCTCAATCGTTTTAAACTTGTTTAATCCAAAAGATTTTAAAATAAAGAGCATTTCGCAAATATAAAAATTAAAACTAAATATTTGAGAAGAGAAGCTTTATAGTAAAAAGTTAAATAATTTAATATCTTTTTAAGCATTTCATATTTGAAAGTTACATAAAAATAATTAAATTAGTCTTATTTAAAATAAAATAATATATCATATGGTTCCATAAGACAACATAAATGTAATATTAATAAAGACAATAAATACATTAATCAACATATTTATCATTAAATTCAATATCATTATTATTTAAATGAGGTAGATCAAATTAAAAATTTAAGTAAAAAATATATAACTTTTTAACAATAAAAGAGGATTAATAATTATTTTTAGTTCCTCTTCCATTTCATCAACATCTCAAATAGTCTATTTTGACATTAGAAAATAGTTACAGTTTGACAAACAAAACCTCAACAATGGACAACTTCAAATTCTTCTTATAATACTTATTGAATATAAGATGTGGTTGCACTTAATACATAAAACCATTTCAAATTATTCTTAATTTGTTTCTTTGTTGTTTTTGTTTCTTAATACAATAACACATGACATAGAATTTTCTGAATTTTTTTAGTATTATTCTATCAATAGTTACTTGTCATAAACATTGGCTAAATATGGCTAAAATTAGTTGAATGCAAACAACATCCTTTCAATTAATAAAAACACCTACTAAAACAAATGAAAGGAAAATAGATAAATTGTAGGTTTTCATATAACTTATTTGAATTCACCTATTGGAGGAAGAGTATACATGAAGGTTATGGGGGACAGTTCATGACAAAAGCATCTAGATGATTGCTTGTTCACCAATCACATAGTTAGGTAAGTAATAGCATGGGATAATTTAATAATTTTCTTGTCTTTTCTTTCATAAATTTGAAAATAAATTTTTTGATAACATTAAAATTTTGTATATTTAAAGAATCAATTCTCTTGACCCAAGATGCTCATGGCCAACATGGATACCTATTAAATAGAAAACAAATATGTTATGGGGTGATTACCAGATATTTTGATATCTCTTTTAGCTTAGTAGTTTCTCTTAAAGAAATGTGGAAGTGGTTTTTTTATAGACTTCATACTAATAAAATCAGATAATCATAATAAAAGTAATTTTTATCTTTTTTATCCACTCTATAATATGAAAAAACATCCTCAGTCTACCCTTTAAATTGAAATATTAGATTCTAATTTCAAACACATCTGTCAAAAAAATGAGGTCCTCATTACAAACATAGAAATAATCTTCAAAAAGATAAGATCTTAATTCAAATAGTGAAATAACCCCTCATTTATAACCATACCAATGAAAATCTGATCTATATTTTCAATTGTAACTACAGGAGAGATTTCATTAATTGAAAAAAATTAAAGCTATTGTAGTGATAATAGAAAAAACATAATGATGCAAGGAATTGATCATTAATCATAAGCCTAGAGGATAAAGTACATCAGATACAAAAATATACATTAGTATTATTTCAGACGAATTATCTAAGCAAATCAATGTTTATTGTCTACTCTTTGAATTGAAATATTAGATTCTAATTTCAAAAAAGATGAGGTCCTGATTACAAACATAGAAATAATCTTCAAAAAGATAAGATCTTCATTCAAATATAGAAATAACTCCTCAATTATAACCTTACCAATGAAATTCTGATCTATATTTCCAACTGTAACTCCATGAGAGCT
This sequence comes from Cryptomeria japonica, assembly GCF_030272615.1. Classification (NCBI taxonomy): domain Eukaryota; kingdom Viridiplantae; phylum Streptophyta; class Pinopsida; order Cupressales; family Cupressaceae; genus Cryptomeria; species Cryptomeria japonica. Next base: position 690,248,345 of record NC_081409.1, read on the forward strand.
TTCATTAATTGAAAAAAAGTGAAGCTATTGTCGTGATAATAGGAAAAACATAGTGATTCAAGGCATTGATCATTAATCCTAAGCCTAATTGTAGCCTACTCACAATTTCTTCAAAATATTTTGATAAACTCCACATAAATGAAATATAACGTAAAATTTTTTTTTCCACTTTGTTAAGAATAGCAAGCGTTGTCTACTACAGGAGAGCTTTCATTAATAGTAAAAAAAGAAGCTATTGGAATGATAATATAAAAATCATAATGATTAAAGAAGTTTTATAGTAAAAAGATAAAAAATTTAATATCTTTTTATATGTATTATATTTGAAATTTACATAAGAACAATAAAAGTAGTATTATTTAAAATAAAATAATATATCATATGATTACATAAGATAACGTAAGTAGAATATTAATAAAGATAATAAATAAATTAATCAACATATTTATTGTTAAGTTCAATATCACTATTATATATATGTGGTAGATAAAATTAAAAAGGTATGTAAAAAATATAACTATAGAACAATAAAAGAGGATTAATGATTATTTTTATTTTCTCTTCCATTTCATCAACATCTCAACAGGTGTATATTTAAAGATTAGAAAATAGTTACACTTTGACAAACCTGAATAATGACAACTTCAAATTCTTCTTGTAATACTTCTTGAGTATAGGATGTGATTCCATATGAATACAAAAAAATATTTCAAAGTATTTTTAATTTGTTGCTTTGTTGTTTTTTGTTTCTTGTTTTTCTTTCCTAATTCAATAATACATGACACAGAATTTTCTGAAATTTTGTCATATTGTTCCATCAATAGTTGCTTTCATATCATCTCATGCCTACCAAACATCCAGTTATGAACTAGGTTGTCTAGTTTAGCAGTAAATTTATATATATGAACTATTTAAACAACTCAAAATTCATAGTGTACTCCTTAAATAAAAGTCTTAGATTCTAATTAAAGACACAGCTGTAGAAAATGATGAGGTCCTAATTAAAAACATCAAAATGGTGACCACACACATAAGATACAGATTACAAAATCATCACCCACTAAGATGAGGTATACAAAAATAACATATATAAATCCCTCATTTGTAACCTTGCCAAACCAAATCTAACCTAAAAACCTATAACTTAACCCATGAATCGCAGAGCTTTCATCAATTAGAAAAAATCAAGCTATTGCAATTTATTCGCACGAGAGGCAGAAGACTGCAAACCGAGAGTCAATTCCAGATTCACAATTAAAATTTCTTGACTGGGAGACCTGTCATCTCTATGGAAGGGCTGAATTGTGCGGCGCTCACCATTTGAAGCAGCAAGATCGAAATTGACTGTCACAATGTAGAGCTGTCATCTCTATGGAAGGGTTGAATGGTGCTGCGCGACTGTGGGTCGATTCCCCCGCTCAACAATTTTCTCTTGATGTGGGTCGATTCCCAGTGAGGGTCGATTCCCAGTGATTATTCATTTCATTGTCCATTAGCCCAGGCAATCTCCCTGCAATCCAAGACCATCTGTGTCGCCATAAACAAAAAGACATAACCAAATTAATCAATCAACTTAATTGAAAGATGCAATTTGTACAATTCAGTGAAAGAAACAAGTGTCAATCAATGTTTTTTGTAATACACAGTTATGATTTCAGGTCCATGTAACAAATTGAATCAGAAAATTAGAAAGAAATCAAACTATTACAGAGTAGTTTTCATTGTTAACCCAAAAGAATGAATCAAGGAACCCTAAAGAAATCAAACTATTACAGAGTAGTTTTCGTTGTTAACCCAAAAGAATGAAACTAGGAACCCTAAAGAAATCAAAGTAAGATGAGTAGTTTTTAGATTTACAGCATGACAATCAATTGAATCAAAAAGTTTCAAAGAAATTAAGTTATTGTAGAGTAGTTTTCATACTTAATTGTAATAACAAATTGAATCAACAATATCCAACGAAACTAAAATATGACAGAGTAGTTTTCAGAGTAGTTCTCGGAGTTACAGTATGATAACAAATTGAATCAAAAAAAATTTAAAACAAACAAACTATGATACGGTAGCTCTCAGGTTACAGCATTTTGAATCAAGATTTTCTAAAGAAGTCAAATTCTAAGGTAGTTGTATTCAAAGTTTAAATGTAATAACAAATTAAATCAATAAACTTCAAAGAAACTAAACTGTGATGGAAGAGTTCTCCGAGTTACAGCATGGAATCAAATTGATTCCTGAAACTTCAGATAAACCAAAATTATTATGGTGTAGCTATCAGAATTGCAGTATTATAACAAACTGAATAAAAAAATTCTAAAAAAATCAAAGAAGAAGAAGGATCACATCATCAAACGAGGAGAAGCAGAACCAATCCATCCAATTGTCCAAACTAAAGAAAATCCATAGAACACATTCAGAACAGAAGCAAGACAAGGAGGGGAAGCATGGTCATAGAGCCATTGGAGCCACAAAATTGTATCAACAAAACAGTCACCACATAGTCTGCACTTGGAGCCACAAAATTGTATGAACAAAACAGTCACCACATAGTCCGCACGTGGCTACAGAAACCAATTCTCCAAACCATCTATTAGCAAGAGACATATTAAAAGATATGAAACCACTATGAGGGAGCAAACCATAATCAAAACTATAAAAATACAAATCATAGCCAAAATCAAGAGAAGAGCAGGATGTTGATATCAAGAAGTAATCAGCCAAAGCCCAAAAAATATGACAAACTATAGAAGAAACCATATAAACAATAAGAAAACAAGAAACCATTTTAGATATAAGAAAACTTGCAATCTCCACTAGTAAATATTTACCCACCATCTACCAATTGGACAACCAACATTTGAAGGAACCAGATAAAAAACCCACCCAAGTTTCTCATCATCAAAAGCATGAAAAACACAAGCTGTGGGATGAAAAAGAGCGACAAAAGAAGAAACATAGAGAATAGTAATATCGAAGAGCTCATAATCCAAAAACTTAAATAGGCCAAAGCACATATCTAGCGATATCATAGCAAATAATGCCTGACAATGATGATTGACTTCCCACACGAGCTGAGAGAAATATCCACAAAAATGTATAATTAAAACACAACTCTCACAAGATATGACCAACCAAGATGAAGCCAAAGCAAGGCACCACGATGTTCCAACATGATTGCAAAGGCATTACTTGAAGAAACAACTACCTATTCATAATGGCAAACAATCGCTTGCAAATTTACGGCCCACAATAGCCAACGGGGAAACAAAAGAGAGACCGCCAATATAGAAACAAAAGATCCCAATTCAAATGAAGTAAATGCAAATCTGCATGGCGAAATCATAAGAGAAGCAGGTGAAACAAAATCCATTCATAACCATAGAAGACACTGCCCCCAATGATTAGACACATGAATGGCACCACCTCTCAATGATGACACACTAGAATACATAGTATCAGCGAAAATGCAACCACATAATAATTATGTGGACAATGCAATACAAACTAGTGATCAACCTCGAAAGGAGTTCCAAGATAGATATGTACATAGAAGGCACCACCTCTCATTGATGAGACACTCAAATGCATAGCATCAGTGAAAATGCAGCCACAAAAATGAATATATGATCAGGACCATCCCTAATGCAAAAGCAACCAAATGATCAACCTCGCGAGGAGTACCAGCCAAATATTCAAAACAATAATGAAACCGAGAATAGAGGATGAACATAACAAGCACCCATACAAATTATGTACACATAAAGTGTGCATCCTCTGCAGGAGTGCAATGTTGTCAAAGCATATCAATATTCGTAATTCACAATTATGTTCAAAGAAAAGGCCCGTCTTGACTAACATAAAGATCTACCATTTCATAAAAATAGTCACAAGTCACCTGTCATAACAGAGACTAACCCACACCTAAATATATACCTATTATCCTTGAGATATAAGATCAAACAAATCATATGGAAACACCTCCCTTCACTAAGGAAGAGTGAATGTTCAAAGAAGGAACATCCAAATTATCAACGTTCTCATCAGTTGCCATATTAGATAAAAAAATATGCAACTCTTTTAACCTCTCTGTAGCAATGAGAAATGGAATAAGAATCAAAGAATGAAAGTTGCAATAAGAATTGATCTAATAGATACTGAATATGTTAGGAGTGAATTTTCTTATTAATAATAGCTTGAAACGTAACCATAGAATCACCTTGAACAATGATATCTTTAATACCAAGGGAGATTGACAAATCCAGACTAAAAGACAAAGCACGAAACTTAGCATAATTATTAATCCCAATACCAATATCATGACACCCACCTTTTACAATTTGGGACATTATAAAAAAGGACCACTCCAATTCCTACCCTACTCGGATTTCCCCTAGAAGTTCCATCATAATTTAATTTAAATTTAGCATGAGGAGGAGGACACCATTTCACATTTTTCCTTTTAATAATTGAGGAGGAGATTTGAGAGCCTACCAATATCTGGAAATCCATCTATCCTATTGAGAGAAGGAATTAATGCAATCGAGATTCTTATAAACATAAGAAAGGACAAATTCTGAAATTAAAACCTCAATTTTAGTCAACACTTCCTGCAACGAAGAAGGCTTCTTCTTAAGAATTCTACTATTCCTTTCTAACCAAATGTTCTACACAATAGTAGATGCAGCCACCACCCATAGATATGAATAAAAGGAAGAAGGGAATAAGAGAGGCCACACCCTAAACTGAGTCAAGAGATCTGGACAAAGAGTAGAGGACCAACCAAGCTTATCAAAAAGCCAATACCAACATTCAGATGCAAAATGACAATGCTAAAATAGATGGGAGGAGGATTCCAAAGAAGAGCCACATAAAACACAAGGAAAAACAACCGTAACCCTAAGCCTATCTAATCTGATCCCAGCAAGAATTATATACTGAACCATAAGCCATGAAAAAGCCCCAACCTTGGAAAGACAAGAAATATACCAAAATATCTTGGAAGGCTAGGAGTGATCATTTGAGGCAAGCATGAGAGACTTATAGCCTTCACTAACCAAATATAAATCAGAAGTGTTCTTCGTCCATATCAATTCATCTTTAGCATTAAGAAAGACCAGTGGCCTCTTCTAAAGTTCCTCCATATAAGCATTTTTCAAAGCTTTGACCTTAAATTAATTTTTACTTGGCTAAAAAATATAATAAAAATATGATATAATAGTTTGAGTATTATATTAATTTTAAATTTTAACTATATAATAATTATTAAATTTTAAATAATTTGTTAGTTTTGTAAATTAAAAGTATTTACCACAAAGTGAAAGAAGAGTTGACATATTTTGGTAAATGTGTCCTAGTTGAAATGATTTGTTTGATCCTATTTGGTTTGTGTGTCATTCTAGGATGCAACTGATAGTATTGTACATTGGTACTCTAAGAATCTTTGATCTTCGCTACATATTCATCTCATTCATAAATTCCTCATGTCGTTTATGTTGAACAATCATTTTAGAAGTATTTACTCTGGGATCAATAGTGTTGAATTTACCTTTCTTGATGTCTCCACACACCTTGCAACACATTACTTCCATCTTATCCCTCCTTGCTTGCCACCATAATTCATTCATGAGAGATCCTTGCAGCCCTTTTTCTTGTTTTACATGTGTGTTTTGGTGTGTAGAGACAGGTAGATTTTGTCATTTTTCTCTTCTACATGTAGATGGAGATTATTGCACCTTGGTCTCCCTAGTCATCTCCTTTTTAATGGCTTTGTTAGTGTTTCCCTTTATGCATCCACATTGTCTCTCTCACTTTGACTTCCTTCTCATACTCTTGTGTCTTCCCCTACTTCATCTTATTGGTGGCTTTCTAGTTCATTCTCACTAGTTGATTCATCAAAATGTAAGGGAGATAAGATGCTCTCTATTTGAACCTATGCTTCACATTCATGATTCCTTGTCTTGAGGTGGAAGATGCCTTGACAACTATGCTCTCCCCTACTTAGGTTTATCCTTGTTCACCTCCATCATGATGGATCTCTCCTTGTTGATGGGCTTGACCAAGATTTTGGTTGGCTCATTTGTTCGCCATTCTTTGCTCTCTTAGGAGGAGGTTCACATGTCCCTAGACAAATTTAATCCTTTTGATGACTCCTCCATCATTTGTGGTTTTCTTCTTAGATCAGAAAAAAATGAGACTCGATATCTAGGTTTGTGTTGATTTCCATGGTGAATTGTCTTTTTGGAGAATCTCCTCATGCTTTCCACAACTAGGTTCCTATACATTTTTTCAGAGATTGGTCAATTTCTTACTTGTGTTTTGGCTTTCTTTGGTGTTGTTTATGAGATTTTCTCTCATGCATTGGTTCATACTCATGCTTCTCCCTTTGCTTTCCACTGTCCTATCCCATGCTGAAAAGGTTGTGGATAAGATGAAGTAGATATAATGCATGATCTATGTGGATATCCTTATCTTTGTCAAGTTCAAAGGTAGAAAAGGGAATATGGATGTTGTTAGGGTTAATGAGGGATAATGGATTATATATGATTCTTATTTATTAGGTTTTTATTATGGTAAATGCCTAAGGTGCCACAAGAGGTGATTTTCACCATTAGATAGATTTTTCTCTTTACTTCTTTTTTTTTTCATTTTTTCTTTTCTTTTAGAATTGTTTGAAGGTAATGAATACATGATAAAAGATAGATGAAGGACTCAATCAACTCCTCAAAATATTACTTCTGAAATATGTGATACAATGGACCATGGATATTGAATATATTCTCAAAGACATCATTAGGGTGATTGTAAAGGGAGATGAAATGCATGATAATATTTAATAAAGTATTAGATTGGAGGGATGAAAAGATGGAAAACAGGTTTGAGATAATGAATGGGTTGTTTAGAGAGTTTTTGCAGTGTTTGCTAAAAATGTTGGTGAAGAGAAAATTTGGCACACACCTTAAAGTGTGGTGGAGAGTTGGAGGAAAAAAAATATTAGGGTTTGAGATTTTGTTGGAGAAATGATAGGGATTTTCAAACATAAGGACCCAAAATATATGACGGAGGTGGTGAAGTATCTAAGATATTAGATTTTAGGGCATAGGGATACAAAATAGATATTATAGGTGGGAGATATTTAGATGGGGGAGTGGAGGAAATATTTAGAATAGAAATTATAGATGCCAAATTTAATTTTTTTTGGGGGATGAAAGCCTTCTATTAGCAACTTGGGAATTCACATGGTTTTTTATTTTTATTTCCTTTGTGGTTATTTGGAATGAGTTTCTTCTATAAAAAATTACAATGGGGTATTTAATTTTTATTTAGGGATCACATTTTTATTTTTATCTTTATATTTCTTTCAAATGGGCCTCCTGTTGGCAACAAAGATTATTTTGGTGAATATTGATGCATGATTGATGCTTAATGGTTGTCATTAATGGAAACTCATTTAGATAATCAAATCCTATGTGCATAGATTTAGTTTACCAAAAGTCATGTTGCTCATGAGGCATAAGTCTGGATGGTGGAACACAGTAATCGATTGAATGTGCATATCTTTATCTTGATTGGATAATTTTGGTTGTGGTGATATAGGAAATCAATTCAAGTCTCGAGGAAAAATATTTCATGATTCTAACATCAATTGTTGATTCATGAGCAAGTTTAGAGATCCGATATATGGTAATTCATTTTGATCAGAGCTATTTTTGTAAAATATGTGTTGCAAAATCTTATGGTTGATTTTGGTAATTAGTTTCTTGTTCAAGGTTATCGGTTTGACTTATGGGAAGCTTACTATTAACGTTTATTTGGTCTGCATTTGGATTTGTGGATAGATTAAACCGACTTGGTTATACATGTTCCATAGTTGCATGTCATACAATTTTTTGATAGCCGACATTGTAAAAGATTTTTTTTGTTGGTGCGGATATATAAGATTGATATGGGTGAGTATTTTGGTTTATGTTATGAGTGGTTGAAGTTTGTATGAGCATATTTTCCATTTGGTGAATGTGATTGAAGGTTTCGGTGGTCTGGTGTGTGACAGAGCATGAAAATATAGCATAATGACAAATCAGTTGCACGAGATAATCTCAGCGTAACTAGAATTTCATTTTGGCATATGTAGATGCTATACTTAAATTCATTCATCATTATAATAAATTTTCATATCCTCTAAGGAAGTGAGCCTTCCTCCTAGTTGTAGCCCTTTTGTATTTAAGCAGTGAAATCTAGGCAGTGTGCCTGAATGCAAGTGCATTCCCCTTATGTAATATTATCATACTCCTGACCATAGTATAATAATATCATGGGTTCATATCACATCGTGGTTTCTCCCTTTCCAAATTTTAGTGTAAAAACTTAGTGTTATGGTTGTATAGTTAATTTAAATATGTTTCTCCATTTCAATTTCATTTTTATGCATCTAATTGCTTAGGAATCAGGTTAATAAGTTTTCAAATTACACAACACTAATTCACTCCCCTCTCATTGTTCATTGATTCCAACATTTGGTATCAAAGCTTAGTTCCTCAAAAGAAGCCCAACATCTTGAGGAAGATCAGGAAGATTGAATCAATGGACTCTAGTTTTCAGAGATAGCTTAGTGTGGCACTTGAAGATCATGCTAGAGATAATACAATCCTAAAGAATGAGATGCAATTGATTATGATGAATCTAAGAAAGGAGAATGAAGACTGAAGAAGAGTGAAGAAAATTTGACTCAATTATTGAAGGAGAGATCTGATGAAAGTTGCATATTGACATATGAGAATGAGTAGTTGAAACTTGAATTGGTGGAATGAAAGAATGATGGACAAGAACTAGAAAGGGAGATCATAATTATGAGAGATGGGCTTTCTACAACTAATGAGTAAAAATTAAAATTCAAAGCTAGTTCACCCTAGTGAGATGAGATCATAGAAAGTCAAAGACATGGAAAAGATATGTGAGGACTTGGATTTGAGAAAGGAGAATCCTTTGACACTGGACAAAGAAATCATCAGAAGAACAAGAAACCTTCACTAAGAAAACTTAATGCCTATAAGTTCAATGGTAAATTTTTTATTTGTGGAAAATTTGGTCATATGGAAAGTCATTGCAGAAGTAAGATGAATAATGGGATGATGAATAATGTGATGAATAATGGTCCTACCTTTACCACTCAATGTTTAATATGCAACAACTTTGGCCATAAGTCCAACATGTGAAGAAAAATGATAAATAACTTTTAGAATAAGAGATTGTATGCTTGTGGATGTTTAGGCACATTTATAACCAAACAAGGATGAGACCAAATCAAATGAATTTTAGGCATGTGCAATGAAATATTGTTTTTCATGAATGAAACAAATGTGGTCACATTGCAAGATATTGCAATAGAGAGAATTGTCTGATAGACATGAACAAATCAGATGAAAATGGAAAAGCTAAAGTAGAAGAGATCAGAGGTCAGCATAAGAAGATATGGGTTAAAAAGGAAGATTGAAATGTGCAAAATATATCCACACCTGATTGTGGTGTTGGAACATCATCTGCTAACTAAGGAATTTGGGTTTAGAGGGAAGTTTTTCATGCAAGTATTTTAAATCCCCTTTCAGAGATCTATAACTGATTGAGGATGGTTGTAGATGATGGAGATTAGCCGTACAATTGATATCTAGAAGATTTCATGCCTATCTGAGTATTTGGTGACAAATTATTGAAGTTGTAGGGTATCCAAAAGATTTTAGGGTCATTCATTTATTACAACTTAAAGTTAGGTTTTTGGAAGATAAAATAGCATTTCAATCATTCATTCTTCACATTGCGAATGAAGAGTAAGAGCAAAAGAGCAAGGCAAATGAGATTGGCATTTGCATTAGGTGTTGTGACTCCATTGGTGGTTGAAATTACTGAGTGAGAAATTATTGTATTCAAGAGGCATCCATTCAAATCTATTGAAGATGATTTGAAAGATTCTTTTTACTTTGTCCTGTATGGTGTATTACATAACAAAGAAATTAGGACATACATACACTGCAACATCAAGGATCTTGGAAATGCAAATATGCTATCTCTTTATACCAAGCATATGATGGATGGAATAAAAAATTTGAAGCCAAAAGTCAAGTCATTTTAGGACAATGATTTAATATAGCTTTTTCATTTTCTAGTGTTTGATGAACCTGAATAGGTCCAATATAGCCCGAGCGAAATCCATGATGAGTTTATATGGATGGACCGACCTTATAAGATCATGAAGCAAGCCATTCAAGAAGTTAACTATTTGAATGCAAGCGATGAGATTTCCGGCTTGAGAAAAGTATAGAACACAATATTAAGAAATGTTACTAGATCCCAATATGACAACTCATTAATAACAATTAGTGATACCATAGAGAATGATGTGAGATTTACCTCAATGGTGATGGGATATAAGGTATACCATTCCAATAGGTAGAATTTAGTATCTAGTACTACCATATTTATTGCATATCAAATGTTTAAAAAGGACAAAAGATATGATCTCTATGGACTGCTTCTCAGTGAGCTATTGAGTAATCTAAAGAAGATAAAACAAGACAAGAAACATGTTTTCAAATTTAGTTCCCTGATTGTTTGTATAGCACTATATTTCTTAAATAAGATCCTCGAAATTGGAAAGATTCAATAGGCTTATGATAGAATGATGGCAGTCCAATTCATACCCATGGCATATGAAGTAGATGCAAATACACTTGATGCATACAATCAACACCTGCTGAGTCAACGAGTGGATGAGAAAGAAGAAAGGTTCAAAACATACAAAGAGAAGGATCTTTATTTGCACAAGAAATTTACTAAGCCAAAAAGAAAGAGAAAAGTAAGAAAGTGGGTTAAGAAGCTTGTAGAGAAAATGGGACTATCAAAGGAGGCTATGCAAAATGATAGAGAGAAAAATGTACAAAAGAAGGAAGACATGGTGAAGCTCAAGACTAAACCAGTTTCCAATCCTCCCAAGCATGCCAAACCAAGGAAGAGTAAGTCTACACCTATCTCTAGTATGCAAAAGCCAGTTCCTCCACCCAAGCCGCAAACAAAATCAATTAGTGGAACATAGAAGAGAAAGAGGGAGAATCCAACAAGAAAATATGTAGCTATGGAGGAAGAAACTAAATGATACAAAGAGGTCAGAGAAGTAAATAAGATATCCATTTATGCAAGAGTGGTGAAGAAGCCTCAATCTAGTGGTGCCCGTTTGACCAAAAATATAATAGTTGAAGCTGAGCGATCTAGTAGAGATAGAGTGAGAAGGAAGCATAAATCAGAGACAAATGAAGCTCTAAAATTTGGTAAAATTGAAGGTACTTATGAAGTTGTGCCCCCAATGACTTTGCAAGAGTCAATTGATGAAATTCTTCGAGATGGTAATCTACGAATTTCAATGATAACAACAAGAGGGCTATAGAAGAAGCAATTGTTCAATACATAAATATTTATAGTAAGATAGTATTAGAACTATCATCCATTATTCCCAAAATCTTGTATGACATTTTAGATGCAAGGAGGCATACAAAAAGTCTAGAGGATGAAAGGATAAAGGAATATGAATTAGTAAATATATGCTCTATTATTTCTAAAATTGAAGTGGTTAGACTATTAAATATTACAAAGGAAAGATTTTTTTATATTTTTGATAGGTAATTGGCCGAAGCCTGAATAGCTTTTGACTAGAGCTATGAACTAGTGGGTACATAGCAGGGGGCCCCATCCCCATTACATATCTTTGAACTATTATTATTATTATTATTATTATTATTATTGTGTTTGACTAGATTGACCCCAAGACCTTCCCCATCCTATGGAAGGCCAAGAGTCAGAACTTAGAATTCCACTTTAGATGTTCCTATTGGGAATTGAACTTGGGTCTCCACAATGAGAACCCAGTGTTTTAACCAATTAAGCTCAACCACTTGGACTATAAAGGAAATATTTTGAAGTAAGAATAGTGTTAATAAGATTATGCTCGGAAAAGTAGATGAAGTCACTAAAGAGACAGAGACAATTTTGTATAGACCAGAGGTATGATGTGAATCTGGTCCATGACGACACTCATCCGATAGAGAAATAACATCAGACATCTATTTCGAAAGTGCATGTAGCCGTTCCTAATTAAAAAAAAAGATCAAACATTTGGGAAGGTCACTCTAGAAGGGAATTCAAATAAATACACCATAGTTGATGATGTTACCAATGATATCTTTGGTTAAGCTGAACAAGATCCTCTGGTAATAGAAGTTGTGTCAGAGAAAGAAGCTGAGGAGAGAGTTAATGTGAAAAAGGGTGAGGATGATGGTAATGATGCTAGTGCAGAGGAAGATAGAAAGGAGAAAGGAGAGGAGAAGGAACAAAAGGCTCCAATGACAATGGCAAGAGAAATTGTTTTTGATAAAGGTATACAGGTTGCTACTGATTCAGATGACTTTGATAAAGGGCCTATTGATCTGAGCTCTTTATCTCCAATTTAGGTACTGAAGTTAGTAAATCTTCCCAATCTAAAGCCAGTGTGGACTTACTTAAGTCTCATTGAACAAACAAATAGTTTATAACATTGACATGAGACATGTTGAAGAAAATTATGCCATCTTTCAAACTGGATTCATTTGATCCCTCCAGTAACCTTAAGGGTTTGCTGAATGCTGTAGGTTCTCATTTTGAATCTTTGGAGAAGGCAACATATATTAGAGTTTTGAATGAATTTAATGCTATGAGGTTGAAAACATTTTTGAAGATGATTGAGGATGATAAGGTAACCTTAGATACTTCTATAAAGAGTATTCAAGATGCTTTGGATGGTGGTGGTAGAACATACAATCATGTCTAATTTTTTTGAAGTTCACTTTGGACATTGATAGGAAAATTAGAAAATATGAAGGCTAGATAGCTATCATATCACAGTCGTATGCACCTCAATTAGTCTCAACTAGCAATTTTGAACCACAAGTTTTAAGTATACTAGATAAGATTAAAAGTCAAAATCAAGAAAAGGAAAGGGTTTTTGGTAGAGTAGTATAATTGAGGAGTCTTATCACTCCCTAGATAGATTATTTGATAAGAAGTATGTAGGATGGTAAGGATGCTTTGGATTCTAATATTCCAACAGATAGAAGAGGAGAAAAAATGCGTGCTTATATTTTCAATGGAATGATCAACATTTCGGATATCTTGAAGAAAGCATGGGATAAACATTTTTTCCCTTAGGACAACTTTTGTAGACATATTCAAATTTTTCTGAGCATCTGTACATATCCTTGTATATAAGTTTTGGTGGATTCCTATCTTTGGCATTATTGTAAAAAGGGGAGAGAGTTGAGTAAAAAATGATGCTAATTCTTAGGGGGAGCTTGTATATTCTTGGTGAGCTTGAATTTTGAAATTTTGAAGTTTTGCAGTGTTGAGTGTACAGTTCATTTTTCACAATATTGCCAATAACTATAAAGGGGGATATTTATGGAAAGAGACATTGTTCTAGTGAAGATCGATGCATTATTGATGCTTAATGGTTGTCATTAATGGAAACTTAGTTTGGTAATCACATCTGGTGTATATATATTTTGTTTACCATAAGTCATGTTATTCATGAGGCATAAGTCTGGATGGTGGAACACAGTAATCAATACAATGTGCATATCTTGATTTTGATTGTATAATTTTGGTTCTGCTGATAGAGGTAGTTAATTCAAGGATCAAGGAAAATTATTTCATGATCTTGACATCCTGTGTTGATTCATTAGCAAGCTTATAGGTCAGATATCTGGTAATTCAGTCAGAGCAGAGCTATTTTGGTGAAACATGTGTTGTAGAATTTGAGGGATGATTTTTGTATGTTATGAGCGAGAGAAGTTTGTTTGAGAGAATTTGTAGTTTGATGAATGTGATTGAATATTTTGCTGATCTGGTGTGTGACAGACTAGCAAAATAAAGAAAAATGACAAATTAATTATTGGTGACAATTTGAGACTAACCAGAACTGCATTTTGGCATATGTAGATGCTATACTTCAGTTAATTTATTATTTTAATCAATTGTAATAGCCTATAAGGCAGTGATCCTTCCTCAAGGTAGTATCCCTATTTGAGCAGTGAGTTCTAGGAAGTACTCTTGAATGCAACTGCACTCCCCTTATGTAATATTATCCTAATCCTAGCCATAGTATAATAATGTTGTGGGTTCAAATCCTATCATGGTTTTTCCCTTTCTAGGTTTCCACATAAAAAATTTGTTATTATGGTTGTGTGGTTAATTGATTTATGTTCCTGTATTCCACTTTCATAATTGTGCATCTGGTGGTTTAAGAATCAGGCTAATAAGTTTGCAAATTACACAATACTGATTCACCCCCCCTCTTAGTGTTCATTGATTCCAACACCTCACTCTTTACAAATGCACTTACTCTTCCTTCCTTTTCCTCTTCCTCATCCTCATCATTGTCCCCATCCTCATCCTCTTCCTCTTCCTCTTCCTCTTCCTCTTCCTCTTTCTCTTCCTCTTCCCCCCCTCTTCCTCATCCATGTCCTCCTCATCTTGCTCATCGTCCTTGTCCTCCTTAAGTATACCTCACATATATACCATATTGTGCCTTGGATATCGCATATGATGAACTATATACTTAAATATGACTCATAGGACTACCTAAATGGATATATATGATTATAATTATTATTATGAAACTTATTTAAGATTTAAGGTGGCCACAAGTTGACTATTCAAAACATAATACACACTATAAGGGTTGGAACATAAGAACCCCAAATGGATTTGGAGTATGGATAATATGTATATTTGAGTTTATATGGATAAAGTGATGTTTAGAAAGATTAACAATATTTTTAGAGTAAACTTTACAACCAGGGCCATGATAATTTGGACTTTCTTTTATATGAAGGGGTTTTGATATATATTTCTTGAATTAATGCCTAACCATTTTCCTTGATAATGTATTCTTTGAAATATACTTTTAGTAGTGGGATAATTATTGGTTTTGAAATAAGTTATAAATCCATTTCAAGTAGGGTATGTTATACAAGGAATGATAAGCTTTTTCTATTATTTTGAATTATCTCAACATCCAAGAGAATCATTGGATTGAATGAAATTGTGATTTGTTGTTGATTTTGAATATGATCATTGGAAAGGATGGTAGGGATACCATGATCTTTCATAGGATGTGGATTATGAATGGTACTCAAAATAATACTTTTCTCTTGATATGAAATAAGATGAACTTGGATTCCATCAAGAGGGATTGTGGAATCATCTATGAATGTACAATCACAGTAAAAGATTGGATAGAATTGAAGTTTTGGTATCTTGATATTGATTCATTTTAGGACTTGTTTCTTCATGCTTTGGTTTATTTTCTTAATAAGGGGTATGAGAATAGATATGTGTAGGGATTCTTAGATGGAGTGTATGTTTTTTCATTATAAGATTAATTTTTTAATGAGACCTCTCTAGAGTGGGACTAATTATGGATGGATCATATGGTGGCATTGGTTCTTGGATTTATGAATCATTTAAGGGATTTGTATCAAGAATTGGATTATCTTGGATCAATATTGTCAATATCCCTTGGCAATAAAAAGAAAAGGTATCATCATTAGATTTCTTGTTTTATGGATATGGTGTGGATTGCTATTGTGGATCCTAAATTCTAACCACCTAGCCTAACCACCCCCTAACCTAACCCATTCTATCTAATCCTAGGGTCCAACTAATTCTATCCTATCTTGCACATCCTAACTTCTTACTCTAACCTCATATGGGTCGGATATTCCCTCTTGGAGACACATGGCACCTTTTCCACATGTCTTCTCCCCTTTGGCAATTGCCTTCTTGTCAGAAATTTGTTAGAGATTCCTTGACACTTGTAATCAAAGAGATGGCATGTGTCCCTCCCTCCAATCTCTTCTCAAAATTCCTCAATCATAGAATTTGATATCTGCAGATTGAATCCTCAATGTTGATTCCTACCACCTCATCTTTGGCCTTGGAAATCCTATAAATAACACTAAATTTCATCAATAAATCCTCTTGAAATCCCTTGCATTCTATATTTTTTGCATACTTAATATAGGCAATTTCATCCTTCTATCATTTAGCATAATTTATAAATAAATCAAATCCTAGCATGCTTAGCATAGTTTTAATTATGTTAATCTAGTTTCAATATCAAACATGTATCTTAATCAATCATCTTAGTAATAATCATGCATCAAATCATCCTGGCCTCATGCATTTGCATTATGATGATCATATAGCTACTCAATGTTTGAGTTGGCACTTTAGAGGTCATTTCTTGCTGAGAGCCAACTATCTACCACCTTCAAGGTCCTCAAAAATAGAGGAAGATGGGACACCTTAAAGAAGGCCTTTGGTTCTCTTTTATTTAGTTTTCCATTTGCTTCTTAATTTCAATTGGTGTTTCATCTATGTTCTTGTTTATTGTAATTGATATTATTTTTAGTAGCACATTTATTAGTGCCCATTGTGGGGCCTAGCCTGTTTGATCTTTATCAGGTTTTCTTGCAATAAATATCATTGTCAGGTTGAATAGCTCTTTGGTTGCATAGATTAGCTCTTTTGGGTTCCAGATTTAGATTCTCAGTCTCCACTTTAATGTCTCATCACCTCAAATGGAATTCATAGAAAAAATTTCAACACTATTTTTGTCTTTTTCTGTATTTTAGTGTTTTTAGTCTCTAAACTAGCATTTTTTGTTCTTTTTGCAATGCTCTTGGTCTATTTGAAAGTGCTTGTTGTCTATTTAGTAGAATTTTAGGTCTTTATCTCAGTGTCTCGGGGATGCAAGGAAATATTTCTCCTCTCTAGAACAACATTTTTGGTAAATTTGAGAGCATTTTCAATAGTTTTTGCAACATTCTAGGTTTTTCATTAATCAATTTAATTTTCCATTCTACATTTTTAATTTCTGCATGTAAACTGTCATTTTCCAAAATCTAAATTTGCAGTTTGTTAATTTGTAGGTATCTATTTAATTGTCAAAGCCTAGAGTTATAAAAATAATTTTCCCCCAAATAATGCATAAGAAACTACTAACTTTGTTTGTAGTTGCAGGATTTTGCACTTGTTTTTGATAAATTAAGAACATGCACTAATTACAAAAGGAAATGAACAAACATTCCTTATGTATTATGTGTATTTGATAATAGGAGAGTATGGTCTCACCTTTCTTAGGTGATTAGAAAGCTAGACTCATATTTTCTTTTCATTAGTGCATATCTTTAGCGGGAATATCAATTCTACAATAGTGCTCCAAATTACTAATGCCAACTACTCCAACCCACTATTAAATAAACATGATTTGATAAAAATCAATTCTATGATAGTGCTCTAGAATATCTCTCCTCCATACCTTCAGGCATATTAAACCCTGGTTTTCAAGCCTCGGATACCTCTTAGTTGAGTTTATACCTAGACCCACCAAAGAAATCCCTTACTAGTACCAATTAAAATTAGAAGCTACCTGGTTCACCTCTAAACATTATTATTCTCTCAATGTAGAGAGGGGGAAGGTTCTATCTTGAAGACACTCACCATATGTCCCTCTTGAGCATATGTGTGAACTCCCCTTTTGAGACCGTATTGCTAGGCTCGTAATGGGACTCAACTAGCTCTCGCAAAGGCAAAAACACGAGTGGACTTTAGGGGGTGACAAGGTTATAGGAGCTGATAGTTTACCAATTTGTGGGCTAAAAAATAATAATGAAGCCAATTTCCTTAGGATAGACTGATTGTTGTGTTTTCAATTGTTCAAAACCTGTGAAAACTTGGGCTTTCTCTAGGGCCTTGAACATACACATTATGTCATTCTTTGCAACAAAGACAATCTATCTTTTGTGTTTTCAAATCATGTCAATATATCATCCATTGAAACTCAACAAAAATTTCAAACTCAAACTTCAAACTGTCAGATTTACACATTTCACAATAGATCAGCTCTTTCAGTCCAAAAAGTAGCTCTTTTAGTCAAAACAGTAGTCAAAAAATACCCTTTTATAGAGCTTGAAGTTAGGAATCTCAATATTTTAAAAAATTTATATTTTGATTAATTTTAATATAATTTATTTAAAAAAATTGAAACTAGGTTTTTAATATTTGAAATAAGTTGATCTGAAATAAAAATTAATATTAAATGATATTAAAAAAAAATGTAAAATATATTTTTCACTAGATAAGAGAATCTTCTATGATAGGGTATAATTATTTTTTGATAATGATAAATTTGATACAAAAAAAGGTGATGGTGAAAGCAAACAATGAAATTCTGTTATTGGACTGAAAAAAAATTGAGAAAAATATACATCAAAATTTTTATTTTTATTTTCTTTAGCACTACATTTATGTACGATCTATTTGGAAAATTAAAATCAGGAAAAAATAAGTTTGTTTTCATTTTTTTAATGACTCCAACTAGAACCCCTGATTTTCAATATTTCTCAATAGTAAAAAATCTCTTTAAATATATAAAAATATTAATATGTATTTTTTTTATTTTTTTTATAATAGCAGACATAAATTTCACACATGTACATGGGTTTTCAGGACATGATGGCTTGGTTGTTAGTCGTGAGTGTTGTGGGTGTGTGTGGACTATGGGAAACCATAGTTGTACGTCTCCTAGTCTTCTGTGTGCGCTCATGGCTAGTAAATTGGGATTTGGTGTTGCATTTTCATTTGTTTTGGGGTTGTGTGTAGGATAGATTGTTTGAGTGTGGGTGTGAGGTGGCTAGGGGTGCACCTGGGGATGCCCTTGCCTCTCCCTTATTTATTTTCTTTCATTCTCTCCTATGTGTTTTGTAGGCACCTATCGCTATTTAGGTTGTGTTCGGTAGTATTTTGTGGGGGCTTGGCTAGGTTTTGTGAGTTCATGGTGGGGTTTGACCCCACAAGTGGGTTTTTCTTGTTAGTATGGGAAAAGAATTATCTCCAAATTTTATTCAATCTAGGATTATGGCTTCCTCAAATCCCCCCTCTTTGCATGTGATGACTAAGGAGCCTCATTGGGATTCTCTCTCAAGGGAGGGGTTTACCTGGTTTGAAGAAAATAAATGGTTGTTTAGAAAGAAGCCAAGATTGGACTATATTTGTTATTCAATTGGGTAAAATCTTGGAAGATTTGATATATTAGAGAAATCATGCTCTTATTCGCAAGTTTATGGGTTTACATTTCTCACTGTCAGTTCTAGAATCTTGGGCTCGGTGGATCTGGAATGCTAAGGGAGAGATAGAAATTATATTGGTGGCTAACAATTATTTTTTGGTCATCTATGGCAGACATAATTAAGGCCCTTAAAGGAGGCCCTTATTTCTTCAATCACGTGGGACTTTTCATGAAGCCCTGACATGTTGCCTTCAATATGGTTAGAGAACTCCTGTCAAGGGTCCTAGTCTAGATTCACCTTCCAAGGCTTCCAATGGAGTTCTAGAAGAGTAATATCCTTCATTAAATTGCTTTGTTGCTTGGAAAAGTAGTTGGAGTAGCTTCTCAAATCCTTGATAGAAAGGTAATGTCCATTATGCACATTTGGGTTGAAATTGATCTTAACAATCCTCTACCAGATTCTATTGATTTATACCTTGGATCCTCTTCTTGGGTCCAACCACTAGATTATGATCCTAGGGTGGATAAAGGGAAGGCCCCTATGCAGGATGAGAATATAGATAAGGATGGTTTCACCCCTGTTTAACCTCAAAATAAGGGGAGATGACTGTAAAGAAACTTAAAAGATAGATAGGATGATATGAATTTTAATAGATTTGATGATCTCGAGGACATAACTTAAGAAGATAAAATCACTATGGAGATTTCCGTGGGTGTGTGATCTGCAAATGAGTTATACATAGAGATTGAGGATAATGTTAATCAAGATATGTTATATAAAGATCAGTAGGATGGGCTAATGGACAATCATGTGCACTCCAAAGTCTAAAAATATTCAAACCACAGGTGGTTTTATGTTTAGAGGATGCGGTTATTGTGGGGGCTCAGACATCCACCTTCAATAAAGGGGATTTAGACTTTGGCAATAACATTAAATCCTCTCAAGACTTAGGTTTGCAACAAAACCCACTTAAAAATGGGCCTTGAAAGAAATCTCAGAGGACCAGTTGCAAGATAGATCAAGAGAAGGTAAATTTGATCAAGGATACATTAGTGGAATCCAGGTCAGTGAAAACCATTCACTTGCTTTTCTCTCAACCCTCAAAATTATTGTTCTATCTTGAAATGTAAGAGATATGATTAGCATCTATATACAGAAGCTTGTTCATGATTTGTTTAATATCCATTGGCCTGACTTAGTTTTTATTGAGGAAATGAAGTTGACTGTGGATGGTTTGATAGATAGAGCTCCTAGTATCGAGGATCATGGGCTTTGTCAATGCCTAAGCTTTCAGAAGTTTTTGTGGTTTGGCTTATTTTTGGGACCCTAGGAAGATAATCCCTCTTTGGTGAAGTTCAAGCCAGTTCTCCTTATCTTTGATGGCCTGCAGTTTTGAATAAGGAGAGGTTTGCCTTTTTTATAATGTTTATGCTCTTATCTCTTGTCTAAGTCTCATCTTTGAAGGCATATTAGATATGTTCAATCCATGGAGCCTCATCTTCCCTAGGTTATAGATAGAGACTTTAATGTGATTTGTAGTTTAGGAGAAAAAAGAGGGGAGGTTTCAAGGTTTGAACCTTCTTCTTACCTTTTTAGTATGAATATTGAGTCTTTAAATGTTATTTATGTATAAATCAACAATGGATTTTTTACCTAGAACAATAGAAGATGTAGTGAGGATGTTATCTTGGAGAGTTTGGAAATATTTTTGGTTTCCCATTTCTACATTGGTGATAGATAGGTTACTAGCTCAAAGATCTTGGATTGGAGGGGGTTGAACCATTGGTCGATCAAGTTCTTGGTGGCTTCCTTCAACTTGCCTAGGAACCCATCTTTTAAGTTTTAGCTAATGTGGCTAACAAATCCCTCTCTTCAAGACTTAATCTATGTCTTGTGGTATGAGGATAAATTGACCCAAAATAGAGCCATGTACTATTTTGTTAAAAGGTTTTGATTTGTCAAATACAAGCTAAGAGATGGAATAAGAAGGGCTTTGGGAACCTTCATTATAATATTTTAGCAGTATAGGCTCATCTTAATAGAATCACTCACTTAATTTGAGACCATTTATTGACCTTGGAATTTAACTAGCTATGGGAGAAAATTTTCTAGAAGCAAAAGTCCAATGTTGACTAGCTTCAAGAAGTGGATAGGAATATGGCCTTCTTTCATATGTCTATGAAGGCTTATAGGAATAATAATTGTATTTTGTCTCTGGTGTCTTCTTAAGGTACTTCACTTTCTTCAAAAGACACTATTTCTTAGGAGGACTTGCAACAATTTTTTTCCTTGTTTACAAAAGACTATGCCCTACAAGGGAGGACGAGACCCTTATTTGGGATTGTCTCCCCTTGGTTGTCTCCAAAAAGATGAATGAAGCCCTCACTTTCCCTATTAATCTCCAAGAGCTAGAAGATGTTATTTATAGCATGAAGAAAGGTAAAGCTCTAGGTCTGGACAACTTTCCTATTGATTTCTTTGAGGAGTTTTGGGAGATTATCAATCTTGATATTCTTGAAGTGATCCAGGAGTCTCAAAGAAACAAGTTTATGATAAGGGATATGAAGTATATCTTATTGGTCCTTATTCCTAAAAAGGAGGGGGATAATAAGCTTGATCAATTTAGACCCATTGCTCTATGCAATGTAGTTTATAAAATCATTACTAAGCTCATTGTTGATCACCTGAAGAGTTGTATCAAAGATTTTATTTCTAAGGACCAAAGGGGGATTTATTGTTGGAAGACAAATTATTGGAGAACTACTTTCTTTGGTGATGAGTTGTCTCACCTCCACTACTTTCTTTCTTCTCATCATTGGAGAACCTTCTAAGTCTTTTAGTTCTTCTAAGGGACTTTAGCAAGTAGACCTATTGTCTCTATACCTATTTGTCATTATGGCTAAAGGGTTGGCAAGGTTCATTAAGTCCCAAGTCCAACAAGGTTTCATTCAGTGTTGGTGATGGGGTAATGGATGGTTGTGAAGTTCCTAGATATGGCTTGTGGGGAGGGGCTCCATTATTTGGAATTTATTTAAGAAAGGGGCAATTCTTATAGGTGGTCTTTTTTGGATATGTAATATGGGAACTGATTCTTTAGGCTCGTATGATTCTTGGGATGGATATCCCCCAATTATCTCTTAGTTCCCACATCTTCAACCTCTATGTAATTTATTTGTAGAGCCTAGTTGGTCTAAGATGTGGGAATTTAAGAAGGTTAAGTTACAGGGTCAATTGGAGGTTTGTTGTTGGAAATATCCCTAGGAATGGTCTATGGGTGGTTCTAAGGATGACCTTTAGGATCTTGCAAGGATCTTAGCCAGTAGACTCTATAGTTCTCTTAGGAGGAGAGATACTTTGTCCTAGGGTCTGGACCAAAAGGGCTAGAGTTCAATTGCTTTAAGGTATATTGAGTTAGAAAGATAGTTTTCTAGTAGAGGGAGATTTGGTTAGTGGAAATATGTTTGGGATAGTTTCTATTGGCCCATGTGTAATTTTTTTCTCTCATTGATAGTCCAAAATAAATGTTTGACTTATGATAATCTAAGTAAATGTGGATTTCATGGCCCATCTATATGCATGCTATGTACAAATAATGAGGAGAATACTTCCCATGTGTTCTTTCAATATCCTTACTCTAGGGAGATATTGCATCTTTGGTGTAGTTTATGGAATCATGCTTGTGTACATTCTTTGGATAGTGTCCTCTTTTGGCAAAATATTTTTGACAAGCTTAGAGATACTATTGTGTCTAAGTGTGATATCTCTATTGAGCTGGCTATGACAAGTATGGAGGTGGTGAATAGGATGAATTTGGTAGATTCTGGGTTGAGCTCTTCTAGTGATAGAAAATGAAGAAAGGCCAAGAAAAAAGTTCAAAGAGGGGGGAGATGGCTTCCTCCACCTATATTAGTTTTGAAAATTATCACTAATGGTTATTCTAGGGGTCACTGAGGTCTTGTGGGAGGAGTCATGATGGTTGGGTTATATGTTTTTATTTTCTAAGCTTATAGGGTTTCACTTGTATAATCTTATGGAAACCCTATCTTTTCTCCATGCAATTGAAATAAGTTATTTTATATTTGTGATTTATTTTTCTACCTATATAAAAGAAGGGACAACAACTCTTTAAGATCTTAAAGGTAAATAGAGGATATTTACATATTTGAAAATCATTACTCTTGCCAAACCTTGATATGGACATTCTAAGTATTATTAAAAGGACTTAATGATTGAAGTGATTAATTGCACCCTCAATCTCCTTGTCCACTCCTAAAAAATATCACATCATCTTCATGACAATATCTCATCTACCCCTTTATCTAATTCACAAAAAATAATTTTTTAAAAAAAACCTAATAAAATCAAATAATCAGCATAAAGCTAATTTTTACTTTTTTTATCCACTCTATCATATAAGAAACCATCCTCTAAAATTATAATTACACTGAGGTGTCTCTTTTATATGTGAATTTGACTTGTAAATTGTTATTGATATGTTGAATACTCAACATTTGGAGGAGGTTAATTGGCAGCTATTCTTTAGAATTTTTCTCTTTCAGGTATTTACTACATGAGTTGAATAAGATTACCTATCCAAATGCGCCACATAGAACCCTTGGGGGGCAGATATTGAAGATTGGGGGCTCCTTTCTCCATAGTATTTTGGTACTTTAGATAAGTTAATTAAGGATGACCAGATGATGTAATGTTTTTGGATAGTCTTTTGTGACCCATTTTTTTTGTTCCTTGGCTCTTTGTGTGGCCAATTACCCCTTTTCTTTGTATTCCTTTATTTTCCTAAATAAATTTTTACCCTCTTTTTGAAAAAAACCAAAAAATCAAAAAAAATAAAACAAACACAAATTTAAATAGTATTTTATATTTCATCAATTTACATCATTTTGGAATTCAATTAAGAAATGTTACTTTTATGTGGTCGAAGTTAAATAGTTTTAGTTGTGTTGGCCACTTCCTTTATAAAAGTGACATAGGTTAGTGCTTTTACCCAAGGAAAGCTTCTTTAAACCCCAAACGGTTGCCTCATTCCTTTCAACAACAAGCTTATCTTTTGTTTAATAAAGTTTTGTCACTTAATAATATCAACTCTTACAAAACCTTGATATGGACATTCTAAATATTATTAAAAGGACTTAATAATTGAAGTGAATAATTTCACCCTCAACCTCCTTGTCCACTCCTAAAAAATATCACCCTTTCTTTGTGACAATGCCTCGTCTACCTCTTTATCTAATTCACCAAAAATAAACTTTTTCAAAAAACCTAATAAAATTAAATAATCATCATAAAAGCGAATTTTTACATTTTTTATCCACTCTATAATATAAGACACCATTCTCTAAACTTATAATTACAATGAGGTGTCTCTTGTATCTTTAAATTTGTACATGTGATTTTATGTGAATTATTTAAACAAATCAAAGTATAAAATGTATTCTTTAAATGAAAATTTTACTTTCTTGTTTCAAACACCAAATTAAAAAATTAAGTTCATCACCTTAAAAAAAATACATTAGTATGATTTCAAATGAACTATCCAAACAAATCAATGTTCAGAGTGTCTTCTCTTTAAATTGAAATCCTAGGTTCTAATTTCAGAAGTGGCTATTAAAAAACATGAGGTATTGATTACAAACATAGAAATAATCATTAAATACATAAGATCTTAATAAAAATACATAAATAACCCCTTATTTGTAACAATATTAATGAAAATATGATCTATATCTCCAATTAAAACTACAAGAGAGCTTTCAAATGAAAAAAGTGAAGCCATTGTAATGATAACTCACTTTCGTCCATGGAGCAACATCATCGTACATGATCTATAGCTTACAAATCTATGGAGAAATAGGTAGCGGAGCAGAAACCTTAATCTATAGGGTTAGGGTTTCAATATCCATTACCTTGCAGGTTCGACTAGCTTGGTTGTATAAGAAATGCAGGTGGAGGATTTTTCCCCTCAAGTTACAATATTTTAAGATTTCTATCTATTTTGGAACACCAAGTAAAAGAGGTAAACTGATCAGTATATAGTATTTTTTTTTCAATTCATATACATGTATTAATGTGTTTATGTTTTGGTGTAAATGTCTCCACAGCTTCACCCATCATACAACTACACAGAAGAATCAATCCAGGTAGCTTTCCAAAGGTTGAATATTAATATGCTGACAATTCTTTAATTATTCTACAAATAAAATAGACTTGTTGATTCATATTAAACAAACCTACAATATGAAAATAGTATGAAATTTGTAAAACAATATCACATACCTCTATCTCATGTTGAAACTATATAATTGATCCCTTCTCTATTTGGAAATTACTTTTTCCAA
Organism: Cryptomeria japonica; assembly: GCF_030272615.1. NCBI lineage: Eukaryota > Viridiplantae > Streptophyta > Pinopsida > Cupressales > Cupressaceae > Cryptomeria > Cryptomeria japonica. Next base: position 690,273,843 of record NC_081409.1, read on the forward strand.
TGACAAGATTACAATTCAAATAATGGTGGATTACCATTTTTGCAATTTTTACATGTTTGTAGCTCTTCACATGTCTCCGAAGTCTTATAAAAGTAAAGTCATAAGCATGTAGAAAAATTTGCTAAAATCTGTTGAATGCATACAACATCCTTTCAATTTATAAAAACATCTACTAAAAAATAAATAAAAGAGAAATAGATAAGTTGTAGGTTTTGATATAACTTATGTGAATAGAAATTACAAACCTGCTGCCTTGGGAAGAGACTTCCAGTGGCCTTCACCATGGTCTTGGATGTATGCAATGACCTTGTCATCTTCTTTCTTGCTCCATGTTCCCATCTTCACCATAAGGTTGGTAAGAGGACAACAAACAACTCAAGAACAAAAAAAAGGGTTTCAAATACTGCAGCCAAACCCCAACTGGGGAAGAGTATATATAGCAGTTATGGGGGAGAGTTGGTGAGAAAAGCATCTAGGTGACCACTTGTTCACAAATGACATAGTCAAGTAAGTAATCTGCTAGACTTTGGTTGGAGTGCGTTCTTTCGACTCAAAAATGGCACTGGCATCCAATAATTAGAAAACATAAAAATAAATAAATTGTAGTCCTATTAATTTCTATGAATTTACTTAATGTAAAAGTAGTTTGTACTAATCTTTCATTTACAAGTTCTCAAGTTGTAAAGGTTAAAACATTTTTCTTAAATTGAGCTATGCTAATCAATATAGAAATTATCCTGACACTAGTTTATTTGAGTGGATTAAATGAGTTGAGAATTCAAAATCAGAAAGTTATTTATAGAAAATAAAGGGTTTTTTACTCTTAGAATTGTGATTCGAAACGTCGATGGGAAAAAAATACACACAATCGAATCAAGAAAATTTCATATGAATACAACATGGCATTAAAGTTACATATATTTACTTATTTATTGATTTTTAAAAGACACAAATATACTTTTATTGATCAATGGATTTACAGTTAGACCCATATAATGTACTTAGTTGAAGAGATGCAATTATTTTGCCACAAAGTGAAAGTATAGTTGATATTAATCATCAGTTAATATTTGATATAGTATTTAAAGAAACATATTAATTTTAAATTATAAATATGTAATAATGATAAAATTTTCAATAATGTGTTGGTTTTCTAAAATATAAAGTATTTACTAAAAAGTGAAAATAGAGTTGATATTAATCATAAGATAATTTAACTTGGCTAGAAACATTATAATTATTTGATATATTATTTAAATCATCATATTAATTTTAAATTATAAACATGTAATAATGATTAAATTTTAAATATTGTGTTGGTTTTGTAAAATTAAAAGTATATGATTAGCAATATTAAAAATAAAAATCAAAACAAATTGAAAAAAAATGAATTATAGTAATTAGTTGAAGAGATGTAACTATTTTATCCTAAAATAGAACCATATTTGATATTAACCTTAAATTGTTCTTTTTTCTTTTACAAAAGTGGCAAAACCACTAACTAATTATATTAATATATATATAAAAGATTACAAAAGCCTGGTTCGAACAGGCATATAGACAAGAAAGAACCAGGCAAAGAAAACCTCTGGTTGTAGCCCTTGACCAAAAACCCATAAAGTTGAATAACCCAATACATGATAATAGACCTAGCTCCACAATGACCAACCCATAAAATTACAAATAAAAGCATAATATTATGCCTCAAAAACCATGAACATGGACAATCCTCTCGAGGTGCAGAAGAAGAAGGATCACATCATTAGACAAGGAGGAGATGAACCAATCCATCCAATTTCCCAAGCTAGAGTTTCATAGAACACATCAAGAACAACAACAAGACAAGGAGGGAGAGCATGGTCATAGAGTCAATGGAGCCACAAAATTGTATCAACAAAACCATCACCACATAGTGTGCACCTGGCTAACACATTCTACAAACCATCCATTAGCAAGAGACATATTAAAATATATGAAACCACTATGAGAGAGGAAACCATAATCAAGACTATAAAGATACAAATCATAGCCAAATCAAGAGAAGAGTAGGATGCTAAGACAAAGAAGTAATCAGCCAGAGCCTGAACCATATGAGAAATCATAGAAGAAACCATGTAAACAATAAGAAAACAAGAAACTATTTTAGATATAATAAAACCTCCAATCTCCAACAGTCAAGATTTACCCAGCACCTACCAAACAAGACAAGCAACACCTAAAGGAACTACACAAAAAATCCGCCCAAGTTTCTCATCATAAAAAAGTATGAAAAACACAATTTGCAGGATGAAAAAGAGTGACAAAAGATGAAACATAGAGAATAATAATATCGAAGAGCTTGTAATCTAGAAACATAAATAGGTCAAAGCACATATCTAGCCACATCATAACAAATAATGCCTGACAATGACAATTGACTTCCCACACGAGCCGAGAGAAATATCCAACAAAATTTATAATTAAAACACAACTCTCACAAGATACGGCCAACCAAGACGAAGCCAACACAATACACAATGATGTTCCAACATGATTGCAAAGGCATAAATTAAAGAAAAAATAACCTATCCATAATGGTAAACAATCACTTGCAAATGTACAGCACACAATAGACAAGTATGAGGAAAAAAAAGAGAGACCACCAATATAGAAACAAAAGATCCCAACTCAAATGAAGTAAATGTAAATCTGCACGGTGAAGTCATAAGAGAAGGATGTGAAAAAAAGCCATTCATAACCATAGAAGACACCAGCCCCCAATGATAAGACACATGAATGACACCACCTCACAATGATGACACAATCAAATGCATAGCATCAGTGAAAATACAACCACATAATCAATATGTGGATAATACCACCCCTAATGCAATACAAACCAGTGATCAACCTTGAAAGGAGTACCATCATAGATACATCCATAGAAGGCACCAACCCTCATTGATGAGACACTCGAATGCATAGCATCAGTGAAAATATAGCCACAAAAATGAATATATGATCAACAACACCCCTAATGCAACACAAACCAAATGATCAACCTCGCGAGGAGTGCTAGCCACATGTTCAAAACAATAATGAAACCAAGAATAGAGGATGAAAATAACAAGCACCCACACAAATGATGAACACATAAAGTGTTCATCCTGCATAGGAGTACAATGCTATCAAAGCATGTCAATACCCGCAATTCACCATTATATTCAGGGTCAGTGGAATAAGATGAAAGTGTTTTCACTGATTTTTCAGGTTTTGTCTCATTTGAGCTTAAATTTGGAAACACTTGGAGATTGAATCTTGGAAAAAGTTGGAATATAAAAGATAGCCCTCTGAGTCTACTTTCCAAATATGTAATTTATTTTTATACCTAGATAATTAAAAATAACTTTTTGAATGGATTTCTGAAAACAATGTTTTAAAAATGCCTATTTCAAGACCATACCATGCATGTGTATGACCCACACTTTTTGACAAAATTAAAATTATTTTCTCAAATAGTTTTGGGAAATGGTTTGTAACACACTGAACATTGACGAGCATATTTTTTTTCAAAATATTAATTTTTTAATTAATTTTTTAATGACCGTAATTATCTTTTTAAAACTTTGATGTGTACGACCCACATAATTTGATGTAAACTTAACATTTTTTGATTTTTTTTTAATAGAAAATAATTTTGTGTAGATTGATGACATATAATTTTTTTTCAAAATTAATTAAAATAAAAAAGATTAAATTAACAAAATTAGTTAATATTTCAAGTTTATGGATCCGATTTAGTATAAATTAAATGAAAAATAGTTAGAATAATCAATTTTTAAATAAATTTAAATATTTAGAATCTAGACAGTATAATTTGAAATGGGTTTTAATTTTGTATAAAAAAATTCTAATTAGAGGCACGTAAACTATTTTAGAAGTTCATATTTGTGCTTTCATTCATGGATATTTGAATTTGCAGGTCCATGTCTCACGTGTGGCCATCCCAAGCCTATCTTGGACCTAATCCCGAGGCAAGTGGTAGGTTGTGGAATCAACTTCCACAAAACGGGGGCCAAACAGGGGCCCATTTTGAAAATGGGAGACCGTTCCTAAAATTACCGTTAATGTCCAAAAATGACAAAATGTAGCCCAAAAAAATGGGTAAAATCGGATTTAAAAAAATGGGACCCCATTTCATTTACAAATGGGCCCCTATTTGAGAACAAATGGGAGCCCATTTAGTTTCACTTTGGGCCCCCATTACTTTCTGCCTCGGGGGCCCGAAGCAAATACGGGTCCCCATTTTTGGAAAACAGGCCCCCATTTCTAAGAGTGCATTTTCCAATGCGTGGACTTTTGCCAATTTGTGATCCATTACCTTGTACTTACTCTTTAAAGAAAACACCAATCTTGACTAACAGATAAAGATCTACTATTTCATAAAAATAGTTACAGGCTGCCTGTCATAACAAACACCAACCCACACCAAAATATTTACCTATGAGCCCTAAGATATAAGAATAGACAAATCATATGGAAACACCTCCCTTCACTAAGGAGGAGGGAATGTTCAAAGCAGGAACATCCAAATTATTAGCTTTCTCATCAATTGCCATATTAGCTAAAAAATCTGCAACTCTTTTAACCTCTCTATAGCAATGAGAAATGAAATAAGAATCAAAGAACGAAAGCTGCAACAAAATTCGATCTAACAAATACTGAAGATGTCAGGAGTGACTTTTCTTATTAATAACAACTTGAAATGAAACCATAGAATCACCTTCAACAATAATATCTTTAATACCAAGGGAGATTGACAAATCTAGAGTAAAAGACAAACCATGAAACTCAGCATAACTACTAGTCCCAACACCAATATGATGACACCCATCCTTTACAATTTTGGACTTATGATAAAAAATGACCACTCCAATTCTTGCCCTACCCGGATTTCCCCATGAAGCTCCATCATAATTTAAATTAAATTTAGCATGAGGAGGAGGACACCATTTGGCATTTTTCCTCTTAATAATTGAGGAAATATGAGTAGCAACAAAACCATGAGAAGGAGGAGATTTGAGAGCCTACCAATATCTATTAATCCAACTATCACATTGAGAGAAGGAATTAATATGATCAAGATTCTTATAAACATAAGAAAGGACAACTTTTGAAATTGAAACCTCAATTTTAGTCAACACTTCCTGCAACGAAGAAGATTTCTTCTTAAAAATTCTACTATTCCTTTTCTAGTGAAATGTTCCACACAGTAATAGAAGGAGCCACCACCCATAGACATGAATAAAAGGAAGAAGGGAATAAGAGAGGCCACGCCCTAAATTGAGTCAAGAGATCTAGACAAAGAGCACAAGACCAACCAATCTTATCAAACAACCAATACCAACATTCAAATGCAAAATGACAATGCAAAATTTGAAGGGAGAAGGATTCCAAACAAGAGCCACATAAAACACAAGGAAAAACAAGTGTAACCCCAAGCCTATCTAATCTCATGCTATTAAGAATTCTATCCTGAGCCACAAGCCATGAAAAAGCCCCAGCCTTGGAAAGATAAGCAATATGCCAAAATATCTTGGAAGGCTAGGAATGACCATTTGAGGTAGGCATGAGAGACTTATAGCCTTCTCTAACCCAATATAAACCTGAAGTGTTCTTGGTCTATATCAATTCACCTTCGACATTAAGAAAGACTAGTGGCCTCTTCTGAAGTTCCTCCATATAAGTATTTTTTAAAGCTTGGACCTTAAATTAATTTTTACATGGCTAAAATAATATAATAAATATTTGATATAATATTTAAAGTATTATATTAATTTTAAATTTTAAATATATAATAATGATTAAATTTTAAATAATTAGTTAATTTTATAAAATTTAAATAATTTACTACAAAGTGAAAGAAGAGTTGATATATTTTGGTGAATGTGTCCTAGTTAAAATGATCTCTTTGATCCTATTTGATCTGTGTGTCTTTCTGGGATGCAACTTATAGTATTGTACATTGATACTCTAAGAATCTTCGATCTTTGCTACACATTCATCTCATTCCTAAAATCCTCATGTTGTTTGTCTTGAACAATCATATTAGAAGTGTTTGCTCTGGGATCAATATCATTGAATTTACCTTTCTTGATGCCTCCACACACCTTGCCATGCATTACTCCCAACTTATCGCTCCTTCCTCACCACCATCATTCACTCACGAGAGATCCTTGTAGCCCTTTTTCTAGTTTTACATGTTGATTTTGGTGTGTAGAGATAGGTGGATTTTGTTAGTTTTCTCTTCTCCATGTAGACGGAGATTTTTGTACCTTGGTCTCCCTAGTTGTCTCCTTTTTTTTGGCTTTGTTAGTGTTTCCCTTTATGCATCCATATTGGCTATCTCACTTGGACTTCCTTCTTGTAATCTTGTGTCCTCCCCTACTTCATCTTAGAGATGGCTTCCTAGGTTGTTATCACTAGTTGATTCATTAAAATGCAAGGAAGATAAGATGCTCTCTATTTGAACCTACGCTTCACATTCATAATTCCTTGTCTTCATGTGGAAGATGCCTTGACCACTCTGCTCTCTGTTGCTTAGATGTATCCTTGTTCACCTCCATCATGACAGATCTTTCCTTGTTGATGAGCTTGACCAAGATCCTTGTTGGGTCATTTGTTCACCATTCTTTGCTCTCTTAGGAGGAGCTTCACATGTCCTTGGACAAATTTTGATCCTTTTGATGACTCCTACACCATTGGCGGTTTTCTTCTTAGATCAGAAATTCTTAAAGACTCGATATTTAGGTATGTGTTGATTTCCATGGTTAATGGTCTTCTTGGAGAATCTTCTTATTCTTTCCACAACTGGGTTCCTATACATTTTTCAGAGATTGGTGAATTGCTTACTTGTGATTTGGCTTGCTTGGATGTTATTTTTGAGATATTCTCTCATGCATTAGTTGATGTTCATTCTTCTCCCTTTAATTTACACTCTCCTATCCCCTCACTTGCGTTGAGGCCTCCTCTTCATTTCCACTCTCCTATCTCCATCACTAGCTTTAAGGCCTCCTCTTCAAACCCATGAGGGTGGTTTTGTTGGTTTTCTCTATTTTGTATTATCTCCTCCCAACTAGCTCTTTGGTTTTCTCTTACTATTAATGAGATGTTTTTCTAATGTACATCTTGGTTCTTTGCTCTTGAGCTTTTTCGGTCTCTTTTTGTGGAAGGTTGAGTCTTTCCTTTCAAAGCCCTCTTCATCTCTTTGTGTAATCCCTATAATTTTCACTTCTTAATCTATATCTACAAGCCTCGCCTTTTTACTTAAAATAAATAAATAGAGTTGATATTAAGCATAATTTAATTTAAATAGGCTAAAAATATTACCTTGCTACTATTTTATTCAATGTTCTATAGTATTCATTTATTTTAATATTATAATAGAGATGTCATATTTTGATTGTACAATATTAATTAACTAATCATGCACATGATAAAATATTTAACTACATTAATTTTTTTTTGTGATTTAGAAACTTAAAAATCATGCATCTTAACTTTTGATAATTGGAAAAAAAATCAAAGGAAAAAAAATCACAATTCTAGTTAAAAGAATGAAGAATCTAGATAGTATAGGAAAAGTGTCTAGTTTCAAGAATGAAATGCCCTATGTAAAAAAAATGATAGATCAAAAGGATAATGTTTGATTGCAGAAATAAAACATATTATATAATATAAGTGTCTGGTTTGGAGGACAAAAAAATTGTATTAAATATTGGTTAAGTTGTACTTTACCTTGGTAGTTTGTCTATTGAGTCATGATTTGTTAAGCTTAGTGTTTTACGTAATGCTCAGGTTGCATCTATTCCAAGATTCAATGTCTTAGCAAGAGATAATTTATTATGGACAATGGATGGTGATAGATTTTGAATAGATTTTGACAATATATGGTTAGGGTATTATTTGGATATTGTTGGATTTTTCAGATATTTGATATTTTAAAAAATTTTCAAATTTTTTGGGGAGTTGAAATTTTTTTATTTCTTTTGAATTTTTGAATTTTTCTATTTTTTTCTATTTTTTATTTCATGAAAGTTCTCTTTCAATTAATTATTGAAATATAAGACATATATCAAGATTCATTATCACGAAGGATATATTTAGTTTCCTCTAGTGTCTAGCAAGGGATAAAGCATTATAAAGAGATGAATGAATTGATGAGAGCAAATGGATACATGGAGGATAAAAAAAGGCTATTAAGGGATTGAATATTGTACTATAAGGTGATAATATGGTGGAATTAATGAAATGTAGTGCATGGCATGTTGAGAGGTTTCAAAAAATATATTTTAAATTTATTTCCTTAGTTTTGATCAAGATGAAGGGGTGTAGTAGGATAAGATGGAGATAGGAAGCAAATGAGATACATAGAGTCTAAAGTAGTAATGGATGATGGAAGTAAGAAATGGATATGGTCTAAAGGATGTCGATAAGATGAAGTAGATATGATGCATGATTTGTGTGGATATCTTTATCTTTGTCAAGTTCAAATGTGGCAAAAGGGAATATGGATAAAGTTAGGGTTAATGAGGGATAATGGTTTATATATGATTCTTATTTATTAGGTTTTCATCATGGTAATTACCTAAAGTTTCGCAAGAGGTGGTTTTGAACATTAGATAGATTATTTCTCTTTATTTCTTTTTTTTTCAATTTTTTCTTTTCTTTTAGAATTTTTTGGAGGTAATGAATACATGATAAAATATAGATGAACGACTCAAGAAAATCCTTCTCAAAATATTACTACTGAAATATGTGGTACAATGGACCATGGGTATTGAATATATGCTCAAAGAAATCAATAGGGCGATGGTCAAGGGAGATGAAATGGATGATAATATTTAATAAAGGATTAGATTGGAGGAATGAATAGATGGAAAATAGGTGTGAGATAATGAATGGGTTGTTTAGAGAGTTGTGCAGTGTTTGATAAAAATGTTGGCGAAGAGAAAATGTGGCACACACCTTAAAGTGTGGTGGAGAGTTCTGGGAAAAACAAATATTGGGGTTTGAGATTTTGTTTGAGAAATGATATGGATTTTCAAACAAAAGGACCCAAACTAGATGACGGAGGTGGTGAAGTATCTAAGATATTAGATTTTAGGAAATAGGGATACAAAATATATATTATAGGTGGGATATATTTAGATGGAGGAGTGGAGGAAACATTTAGAACATAAATTATGGATATACCAATTTTGATTTTTCTTTCGGATGAAAGCCTTCTATTAACAACTTGGGAATTCAAATGGTTTTTTATTTTTATTTTCTTTCTGGTTATTTGGAATGATTTTCTCCTATATAAAATGTACAATAGGGAATTTAATTTTTAGTTTTCTTAATGGGGCTTTGTGGCCTTTCAGATATTTATTTTTATTTAGGGATCACATTTTTTTTATTTTTACATGTCTTTCAAATGGGCCTCATGTTGACAACAGAGATTGTTTTGGTGAAGATTGATGCATGATTGATTCTTAATGGTTGTCATTGATGGAAACTCAGTTCAATAATCAAATGCAGTGTACATAGATTTAGTTTACCGAAAGTCATGTTATTCACGAGGCATGTCTGGATGGTAGAACACAGTAACCAATGGAATGTTTATATCTTGATCTTGATTGGATAATTTTGGTTGTGGTGATATAGGAAACTGATTCAAATATTGAGGAAGATTATTTCATTATTCTGACATCAGTTGTTTATTCCTGAGCAAGTTTAGAGGTCCGATATCTTGTAATTCAGTTAGATCATAGATATTTTGGTAAAATGTGTGTTGCAAAATCTTATGGTTGATTTTGGTAATTGGTTTCATGTTCAAAGTTATTAGTTTGACTTATGGGAAACTTACTATCATCTTATTTTGGTCCTTATTTGGATTTGTGGATGGATTAAACTGACTTGGTGATACACTTTTCATGGTTGTGTGCTATAAAATTATTGGAAGCCGACATTGTAAAAGATTCTTTTTGTTCATGCAAATATACAAGATTGATATGGATCAGTATTTTTATTTATTTTATGAGGGAATTTTGTAGGAGCAAATTTGCAGTTTGCTGAATGTGATTGAAGGTTTTGGTTGTCTAATGTGTGATAGAGAAGTAAAACAGAGCATAATGACAAATCAGTTGCAGCAGATAATCTGAGCCTAACCAAAACTGCATTTTGGCATATCTAGATGCCATAGTTGAGTTCATTCATCATTTTAATTAATTGTAATAGCCTATATGGTAGTGAGATTTCTTCTTGCTTGTAGCCCTTTTGTATTTGAGCAATGAGCTCTAGGCAGTGTGCCTGAATGCAAGTGCATTCCCCTTACGTAATATTATCATACTCCTGGCCATAGTATAATAATATTATGGGTTGATATCACACTGTGGGTTTTCCCTTTCCAAATTTTAGTGTAAAAAAATTGGTGTTATAATTGTATGGTTAATTTATTTATGTTTATCCATTTCACTTTCATTCTTATGCATCCGGTGGCTTAAGAATTAGGTTAATAAGTTTTCAAATTAGACAACACTAATTCAGCCCCCTCTCATTATTCATTGATTCCAAAAATTGGTATCAGAGCTTAGTTCCTCAAAAGAATCCTAACATCTTGAGGAAGATTGAAAAGATTGAATCAATGGACTGATTTTCAGAGACAACTTACTGTGGCACTTGAAGATCTTGCTAGACATAATGCAATCCTAAAGAATGAGATGCAACCAATTGTGATGAAGCTAACAAAGAAGACTAAATACTAACAGAAGACTGAATAAAATTTGACTCAGTTGTTGAAGGAATGATCTGATGAATGTTGTAGATTGACATATGAGAATGGTCAGTTGAAACTTGAATTGGTGGAATGCAAGAATGATGGATAAGAACTAGAAAGGGAGATCATAATTCTGAGAGATGAGCTTTCTACTTCTAATGAGTACAAATAAAAATTCAAATCTAGTTCACCCTAGTTAGATGAGATCCTAGAAAGTTAAAAACATGGGAAGGATATGTGAGGACTTAGATTTGAGAAAGGAGATTCCTTTGAAATTGGACAAAGAAATCATCTGAAGAAAAAGAAACCTTTGGTAAGAAAACCTAATTCCTATAAGTTCAATGGTAAATGTTTTGTTTGTGCAAAATTTGGTCATATGAAAAATCAATACAAAAGTAAGATGAATAATGGGATGATGAATAATGTGATGATTAATAGTCCTACCTTTACCAGTCAATTCTTCATATTCAACAAATTTTTTCATGAGTCCAGCATGTAAAGAATAGTGATAAATAACTTTTAGAATAAGAGATGCTATGCTTGTGGATGTTTGAGCACATTTCTAACCAATTCAGGATGAGACAAAATCAAATGAATTTTGTGCCCGTGCAAAGAAATGTTGTTTTCTATGCATGCAACAAATGTGGTCACCTTGCAAGATATTACAAAAGAGAGAATGCTCTGGTTGACATGAACAAATCAAATGAAAAGGGAAAATCTAAAGTAGAAGATATTAGAGGTCAATATAAGATGTGGGTTAAAAAGGAAGATTGAAATGTGCAAAATGGTTCTACACCTAATGATGGTGTTTGAACCTCATCTACTAACTAAGGCAATTGGGCTTAGGGGGAAGTTTTTCATGAAAATATTTTAAGCACCCTTTTAGAGATCTGTAACTAGTTGAGGATGGTTGTAGATGATGGAGATTAGTTGTGCATTTGATATCTAGAACATTTCATGCCTATCTGAGTATCCAGTGATGAATTATTGAAGATGCAGGGTATCCAAAAGATTTTAGGGTCATTCATTTGGTACAATTTAAAGTTAGGTTTTTAGAAGATAAAAAGGCATTTCAATCATTCGTTCTTCACATTGTGAATGAAGAGTAAGAGCAAAAGAGAAAGGCAAATAAGATCGAGTAGTGATAATGATGATGAATACTAAGAAGGGGGGGTGAATTAGTATACCAAAAACTATTGAACTCAAACTCTTAAACAATTTAGAAGTTAATCAGTATAATAGATTTACTAACAAACCAGTTAAGACAAATGTAAACCAAACAACAAATAAAGAATTCACCAAAAATAGCACAATCACCATAACACAATATATTTTGATATGGAAACCCAAATGGGAAAAACCACGGTGAGCAGAAACTCACAAGTAACTATCTACATAATAGAAACTAGATCAGTTAAGGTCAGACCGGTTAGGGTCATACAATGTTCTTCACTAGAATAGATCCTATTAGGAATCTAGATCTTTGTTAGGAGATAAGTCCTATTAAAGACTACCTTGTGAGAGGATTTCAGATTCACAATTGTGAACCACCTTGTTAGAGGATTTACAAAGGCTTTGCCAAGCCTACCTGGTTAAGGGTTTCAAACTTGTCGAAGATGTGAGTAATCAACAACTGATTGATCTAGATACTATCACAGTATGCTTGGTTAGATCCATGATAGCTCATTTCTAATGCATTTTAGTATACTTCAGTCTTTTAATATCTCCACACTCCTACTCTTCACATAGACCTAATCTTCTCTTCTGTGATCGCACATACAAAACCTTATCAACTACTAAAAGCCTAGACATGATCTCTTTATAAAGAAGTCTGATTTCATGTCAGTCTAATAGGATTACATTAGGTTCAGTGCATCTAGACACATTTAGTAACATGACACAAAATCACCACCAAAGTGTCAGTGGATGAGAACTCATCACAGAGTAATACCGGTTCATATATTTTACCGATTACCGGTTGTCAAAATGAAGACTGGAAAAATGTTAACTACCACTTTGTTCCTTTATACTGCTTGAGATCCTCAAACCACTTGAGGTCTTCATACCACTTGGCGTCTTCAATCACTTTGTGACCGGTAAACACCTTATACAAAACACCAATAGTCTAAAGACTATAATACATAATACCAGTTGGAATAATTACCGATTGAGTATAACTCATACATAAAGAAAGTGATCACAAAACAAGTGTGTGTCCATCAATGACAATCACAACATCATAAAAAATTCCAACAATCTCCCCCTTTGGCATTGATGGCAACAGTTAGGAAAACTTTGACATCTAATTGCTTTATAGCAAAAATATGCCATAATCAAAATTACTGCCCCTAAGCATATACACTATCCCTTTTTGCAAAAAATACAATGTATACTACTCCCTTAAAGAAATAACAGGAAAGTATACATAACATTCATCAAAAATTTAAATACTACTCCCCCTTTGCCAACAATGACAAAGTACTATAGAATAACCCCTGTTTCTCATTATCATTAAAATAAGTAAATGTTTATGACAATAATGAGTGAAACTTATCAAAAATAGATTTAAAATCCTACATAAAAGTCTTCATGGCTAATGACAATGACTCAAGTAAGGAGGTAGCAACCTCACTTTTTGTCTGCATCTGTGATACTTGTTCTTCCATGGCATCAATTTTACTCATCTCTTGAGTTACTGTTAAAGCTTCTAGATTGAGAAAGAACTTCTGAAGTATTTGCAGTCTGGGTAATAAAACCAGTTGAAGTTCCTACAAATCTCTTATCCGATTGCTAATCTCCAATTCTATCCTAGCAGACTGGAGCTGATACTGGTGAACAGTTTACCCATATGTAGTGAAAGAATCATACGACGTCTTAAAGTTACTCATGTATGCCTACAAATCAGATTGTAGTTTATCCTTTTGTGCAAGCACATCATCACAAAATACATGGGGCTAACTTATTTTGCTCAACAGTAGTTTTCCCTCATCCATAACATCTCTCATATCCTTTTGTTGTTTCTGAAGTTGAGATCGGAGCTCATTTAGTTTCTTTACTAAGGCGGTGTTTAGTGTCTTTTGATACTTCTTCTATGCATTAGCTTCTGCAACTTCTTCCAAGAATTGTACCTGGTCCTCTACAACTATACATAGAAGTTTTAGTTTGGCTAGAGAGGAATCAATACCGGGGAGGTTGCTACCTAGAATCAAACTAGTAAGGGTGTCAATCGCAGTGTGAATGACATCCTGCTCCTTTTTCCTCCTCAAAGTTTCCAATCTTTCTTATGCTATCTTTATGCCTTGCAGCAGCTCCGATTCATTTGCAGATTGGAGGTCAAGAGGACTAGTGATGTCAGCGGGTTTGGCTTGACCATCGGTTGCCTTTGGAGTCTTTGCTTGTTTGTTCTTTTCTACTTCCTTCTTCTCTTCCGCTCTTTTCTTTTCCTCTTCTTTCTCCCTTTTCTCTGCTTCATGTTTTTTCTTCTCTTCCTCCTTCTTTCTTTATTCTTCTTTACACTTCTCCTCTTCTTGTTTCTTCTTCTCCTTGTCTTTCTGCTTCTCCTCTTCTTTCTTTTCCTCCTCTTCTTTCCTCTTCTCCTCTTCTTTCCTCTTGTCTTCTTCTTGTTTCCTCCTGTCTTCATCTTGTTTCCTCTTCTCTTCATCTTGTTTCCTATTCTCTTCATATTGTTTCCTCTTCTCTTCCTCTTTCTTTTTCTCTTCCTATTTCTCCACTTTCTCTTTGTCAACCTTTTCCTTGTCTAGTTTCTCCTTGTCTGCTTTTTCTTTGTCCTGTTTCTCATTGTCTACTTTTTCTTTGTCCTATTTCTCCTTGTTTGCTTTTCCCTTATCTACATCTGGAGTGACATATTCAACATCCAAGGCATCAACATCAATAGTGTCCACCTATTCTATAACTGGTTCTCCTTTGCCATCAAATGGCTCATCTGCTTTTCCGGTTTCCGTTTCCTATTCAGCTTCTCTATTTGCTTGAGCAACTTTTTGCATCTTCACAATGGCTTTAGTATGGAAGTGTATATTTTACCACTTCAGAGGCTTTTCCTTCCTATAGCAAGAGTCTTCTTCTTCTCATGAAGAAGAGACCTTTGTACCAGTCCATGATTTCAAACAATTTAGAGTTTGAAGCATCAGGGAAGTATTCTGCAAAAATCTTTTCTCTAGTCTCTTATTCTCTCTCGATGGCAATGCGCCATTTATTATCTAAAGAATTATACAAAGAATCAAGTGTCTCAGATCTAATTTCTAATGGCGATCGATCATAAACACATAAATAATTAATGATTCTCCACTCTTCTTCCTCTTTCTCACTATTGGATCAAAATACTCCTTCAAATCACTAAGCAATTTTCTTTTAATATTCTTAATAGTCCTCTGACAATGTT
Source organism: Cryptomeria japonica (assembly GCF_030272615.1). Lineage (NCBI taxonomy): Eukaryota > Viridiplantae > Streptophyta > Pinopsida > Cupressales > Cupressaceae > Cryptomeria > Cryptomeria japonica. Next base: position 690,289,040 of record NC_081409.1, read on the forward strand.
TCATCGGCTTATAAGAAGAGACATCAATATTTACCGGTGCTAAAGATGGAGATGCATTGCCAGTAGTTTTGGCCTTCTTCATTGTTTGCCTGGTCTTCTTAGGCTACACTTCTGGTTCTGTATCCTTAGACTCCAGTGAGTTGCTTTTGGTCTTATGCTTCCTTTCAAATACTTTCGTGGGTGCAACGTCTATTTTCTTCTTGGCAGGTGACCGCTTGGTCACTTTTGGGCTGGTTGAGGTAACTGGTGTCGATACTGATGGCACTTCCTTTCCCTTTTTCATTGAAGGTTCTTCAACCGATGTTACCCTTTCCAAGTAGGTGTCGGTTCTCTTTTTATTTGCATTTAAAGGAGAGGCAATCAGGGTAGAGGTATACCCATCCAACATGTCATACATTACTTCATACCTCATAGATTCTACTTCTTCCTTTTTGCACTCTACTACTTCCATTATGCACTCATCTACTTTAATGGTAAAGAAGATGTCCTCTTCATATTTCTTAACAATATCCCCAGATATCCCCATCCTTTGGCTCATCTTCCACTTGAATTCATCAAAATATTTATTCAAGACCTCAAGATATCTGGTTCCCACTGCTTGGAGACTTTCCCTAATTTGTTTGGTGACCGGTTGGTTAGCAGACCATTGAGTATCACCGACTCTTGGGAAATAGCCTTGAATGTAGAAAAATAGACCTACCAAAAGTTGTCCAAATTTGAACCTTAGAGCACTGTCCTATTTGACGGACTTCTGCAAATAGGTGCATATATCAAATGAGGCATCCTCCTTGATCATTCTGTAGGTGGTATTTACCATAGCAGTAGAGACAAAGTTTATTCTGCTCGCATAAAACGTCTGGTACCCAATCACCATGCAAGAATACTTGACCAAATCATCTTTGATGGTGTTGATGGTCATTCCCCATTGGTTGCTCTGAGAATCGGTGAGCTTAGTCATTTCATTCTTGATGACCTTCCTTAGGGCTGGCAACTCACCACTATTGCAGAAATTGGTGATGGTATGGATTGCTTCAAGTGTAATGTCATGCGTCCTCTCGAGATACATCTTATCGCCATGCACTCTACTCAGGATGATGCAGATGTGCTCTTCTATAAACTCTTCAAGAAAGTAAACCACATTGTGAAGTTTCTTCCTCTCCAGGATGTTGTATTCTAGTTTGATCTTCTTGTCATCCCCACAGAACAGACCTAACTGGGAATGAATCACTAGGGATCCTAGGTCTTCTAATTTGTATTTGATGTACCCTGAAATATCTCCCTTGACAATGACTCTGATAGGTATTTGGGACAGGGCATTGTATTTCATTTTTCTTTGAATGAATACAGTTGAGTCCATAGGTACACTAGAATTGGAGTGCGATGTAGAAGCCATGATTAACTGATAACCAATAATTTCAAGAAATACTTTTAGAATTTTAAAATTTAGGGTTTGCTAATGCAGCTTCACAACACACCACTTTGGTTGCTGGATTACCGCTTGGTGTTCTTCACTTCATTGATTGACAATATCTCCAAATTCTTCTACAAGATTTGAAATCTCTCTGAATCGCAAGTCGAATTGCCTTTTGTCGTTCTACACTTGAAAAATTCTTCACTTGAAAAGTGGTAAGTGAAAATGACGTTGAAAAATCTCTTTTAAACAAGTTCTCACCTACCATAATAAATGCATCATTGTTAGGGCATAAACCCTAATTTTGCCTTTTACCACTTCTATTTTTCTATCGATTGATAGGTAGCATATATCGGTTAAGGTATTTTACCGATATAAACTGGGGGTTTGAAACATTTCACTGATTTGTTCGCTCTAATCTTTTTTGAAGCTCAGTTTGCTGGTTCAGAGACTTCCACAGTAGGTGCAGAAATTGGTTCATCCTATGACACTTCTTCAAATTTCTTCTTCCATGTTTTATTCATTCCTTCTTGAATGGTTTCAACATCAATCTTCCCTTCTGGAGTGATCGTTATGTCATCCAATAGGTTCTTTCTCATTCTACAAGTTCTAGCAGTGTGTCCTGATTTGTTGTAATGATAGCATACCATTCCAGGTATTCTCCATGGTCCATTGTTCATTCTACCATTCTTCCTTCTGCATGTTGCTGTAGTGTGATTGCTATCATGATAGATCAAATAGGTTGGTCTCCAACCGGTTGCCACTCGATAGCCACCACTACCTGACTGATGGCCATAGGCATTATATTGGTTAGGATTGTAGTTCATAGAGGGTTTCAGTACAATTCCTTGAGTTCTTTGAGGATATCTCCTAGTGTTGTGCATAACAAACCAGCACTCAAATGCTCTAGGCCCAAACTTGTTGCATGCATAATAGTTTCCATTGAATCTATTGGATCTAAGTTTATTGTTTAGAAAATAAGGAAAATTATTGTAAGCCTTATTTCTACACACATTAGCAATATGTCCTTCCTTGAGACAATTAAAGCAAATATGTTTAAACTTTTTCTTACCTTTATCCTTTGATGTTGGTTGCTTCTTTGATGCTGCATCTTTTGTTCTAGAGGTCTCACCTTCCTCATAACTAGAGAAACCAAGTCCAGTGGTATTCTTTACCGGTTTTGTTGATTCAAGATTTTTCTCTAGCTTAGCAACACTCTAATTGAATTTGGAAAGAATCTCCTTTGACTCGGTGAGTTCTTTGGAAATAGCAGCATTGGATTCCTTCAAGGTTGCATTCTCAGAAATAGCCATGTTTAGTTCACCTTACATTTATTCTTTTTCCACTTTACTCTCTTGGAGATGAGTAGTAAGGGCACTGATTTCTTTCTTCAACTTGGAGATCTCATGATCTTTGTCTTTTACCAAATCTTCAGCTTTTCTTCAGTTCTAAAGCTCTTGACACATTCTGATAGTG